>NC_090921.1:120724998-121031537 GCF_040938575.1 Ambystoma mexicanum
CGATAGTGTTTGGTTAATACCCATGGACAGAGGTAGATCTCTCATGGACCATCACCAAATTGAAACTATCTTTGACCCCCGGCCCGCATGGTCTACTGCCTTTTGTTTAAAAAAATGCTCCAACACTGTGGTTGGCGCTTTTAAAACCATGCTTCGACTACTGTTTTGAGACACATATAATTCCTCCACCATGGTCTCAATCAACTATTAATCCCATTTCCAAAAAGGGTGACCTTGGTAACCCAAAGAACTATAGACCTATCGCCCTCATGAATGCCATAAGTAAGGTTTTTTCTCTACTCTTATTTAGAGACCTACATTTAGCTATGCGACAATCAGCCATCCTCTCCCATTTCCAAGTGGGATTTAGACAAAACAATGGGACTCCCCTAAGTGCTATTATCTTAGCACACTTATTGCACAGCATCAAACACAAGGGTGCATGACCGATTTATATGGCTTTGTTGGATATGTCCTGCGCATTTGACTGCATTGAGCATTCTATTTTATGGTTCAAACTGCTGAAATATAATGTCCTCCCAAATTGGTTCAACTCCTTGCCCTCTTACATAAGAACTCCTCTATGAAGGTTTGTCTTACTCAGGAAGGCACTATGTCCAGACCCATTCGCTCAGAACGTGGTTTAAAACATGGATGTGTACTCGTCCCTACCCTTTTCAATGTGTATGTGAGCAATATAGACATGATACAATATGATATGGCATTTGTAACGCGCATATACACAGGTGTTTCAAGGCTCGAAGAGGCGGGAGGGACAAGGGGAGACAGACAACGATCCTACTAGGCCAGGTGTCAATCAGATCGCGCAAGTGCAAGGGTAGATGGGAAGGGAAAAGTGCAGGGGGAAAGGGAGAGGGGAAAGTGCTAATTGCAATACAGGGTTAGTAGAATACAAGATAAATAATAATAAGGAAAGTGCAGTACAGGGTTAGTAGAATACAAGATAAATAATAAGGGCCAGCTGGTGGCAAGTGCAAGGTAAGTGCAGACAAGTGCTGGGAGGAGGGGCTGTAGGGATACAGAGACAGTCCCGCAGTGCAGGGGTAGCCAGGGAGGCAGTGCAGGGTAGAGTGGCAGGGCCAAGGACCGAGATCGGTGAGTGGCCCGATTGCAGATTCAGTGCAGTTTCAGTGATTTTAGCACGGGAGAGGGGGAGAGAAAGTGGAGGCAAAGAGGAATGTTTTGAGGTGCTTCCGGAACCGGAGATGGTTCTCCTCAAGTTTCAGGGAGGCAGGAAGGCTGTTCCAGGGGGAGGCCCTGCTGCGGAGAGAGATCTACCCCTAACTCGTTGCTTGGAGAAACGGCTGACCCTGAGGGAGTTGGAGGCGGATGAGCGAAGAGCTCGAGAAGGAAGATATTTAGGAAGAGAGAGTTGAAGGTATTCAGGCCCCAGGCCCCAGAAGGCCCTGTGGACAATGCCGAGGGTTTTGAACTTAATCCTCGGAGCCACTGGGAACCAGTGCAGAGATTTCAGTCCTGGAGAGATACGGTCCCTGGGCTTGAGGCCAAGGACAAGTCTCACAGTCCTGTTCTGGATGAGTTGCAAAGAGCGGAGAGTAGAGGCTGTTACAGTAGTCCAGCTTCGAGAGAACAAGGCTCTAGAAACACTAAGCTTCTGGGGGAAGGAGAGGAAAGGAAAGATACCTCTGAGGAGATGTAGCTGGTAGTGTGACTTCTTAGAGACGTCAGATATGTGAGGAGAGAAAGACAGTGTGGAGTCGAAGATGACCCCGAGGTTTGGAATGAGCTGTGGAAGACGAATGACATATATCCTGTGAATCTGGGCCATTTAAGGTTACACTGGCAAGCATTCGCATACGATTTGATATTTTTCGATACGACCCGTTTGGACCACTAGCACAATTTGAATTTGGTCAATCAATTTGCTGTTAGAAATAATTTTCAGGCTAATTTCCTATTTCTATTTCTACTTCATTTATAATGTGCCCGTAACTCGCGAGTCTCGGGCACTGATACATGGACACACAGATACAAACATAAATCAGGGGACATGCATTGATTGTGCGACTGGATAGATGATTATGAGACAGTTAACTAAAAATCTGGGTCTTCACAAGCATCTGAAAGCTTAAGTAATTCACTTCTTTTCTTAAGTTAATAGGCAAATTATTCCATAAACCAGCAGTAAATGTCGGAAAGGATTTGCCTAGACCTAGCTTAAGATTATGCTTTGCTACCACAACTTTGTTTTGGTCAGCAGATCTAAGAGAGCGGGTGGGAACATATGTATGGATTTTTGATTTCAAGTACCCCAGAGCTTTCCCAAAAATACAACGATCTGCAATGGTGAGGGCCTTGAATTGGATTCTATTGTCTACTTTAAGCCAGTACAACTGTTTCCTAGAGTTGCTAATGTGGTTGCTTTTGGGTATGCGCTTAATGATCCTAACTGCATTATTCTGTATGATCTGGTAGGCTTTAATGCATTTGATGTTTGCTCCTACCATCAGGGCATTACCATAATCGAGCTGAGATAAAACGGTTGCCCTAGCCACTGTGGCACAATTGTCCTCTGATAAGTAAGGTCTGATGATTTTAAGGAGTCTAAGATAATAGCTGCACGTTTTTATTACGTATTGTGACTGTGCTTCGGCTCCTAATGATGCTGCCATCAAGGACCATAATCGGTGTGTTATCAATCTGGAAAGAGTTGTATTCTGGGGAGAGAGAATTTCTGACCTGCTGAGAGCCAAAGACCATCAACTCTGTTTTCTTTCCATTTAAGCACATCTAATTCAAATCCATCCACTGTTCAATACTGGAATAGATGTTAAGTAAATTATCATTATCTTTCTTATGATCTCTGCAGAATTCAATCACTAACTGAGTATCGTCTGCGTAGTTTGTAAAATAGACATTTAACTGATCCAGTACGTGACAGCGGAATCTGAGATACAAATTGAACAGCAAGGGGGACATAATGGCTCCCTGAGGAACCCCACAGATGATTTCTCTTTCTGACGAGAATTTGTCACCCCAGTGAACCCGTAATGTCCTGTTTTTCAGGAATGACATTATCCACCCCTTGGCTGCGATGAACAATTGGCTGTTTTGCTCAGAGCAACTTCGAGGAGGTCATGGTCAAGAAGGTCGAAAGCAGCACTAAGATCCAATCGGAGGAGAAGGTCTAAGATCGCTGTCTCAGTACTGTTAAGACGGATTTCTGGACTCTGTCCTGGTGGTGCAGAAGTTCAGAAGGCCAACCTAATTACTTGGAACAGGGTAACCTCTGGAGGAGCCAGACCAATCAAGGTAGCGATCGCGACGGTCAAGACTAGGTCTCAGGAGGGGTGAGGGTGACTGAAAGCCGGCAATGAGCACACAAAGCAAGATCACTTACAAACTACTCCAAACAGTTGTTATATTAAAAATATATACACATTTATTTCAAGGCCTTTAAAACAATGACCGTAGCGAGAAAATCACAATATAACGATAGTAAACCAACACATACCATATCAACACAATATATATACAAATACGACAGTCGCAAGCGTTATATGCACGAAATGGGTAGTCCACCTAAAAGGGAAGGAAGACAGGCAGTGCGAAATAATGCTTAGACCCAGTTCACCTTCAGAGGCACCTAACTAGATGGAAGTCCGAGCCCTGCGAAGGGTGGAGCCTTGTGCTCAAAAGTACCTGCACACGCTGGTGCCAACGGGCAAAAGGAGAAGCTCTTCGAGGGAAATCAGGCAGTTCTGTTTAGAGCACAAAAGAAGAAGAACAAGTTCCGCGACTCAAGCGCAACCTCCACAGTGGGCAGAAGCAGAGCGCGAGTACGGAAAAGGGTGCTGTTTTACACAGCGGGGAAAAGCAATGGGCTCCTGCAGGAGGGCGACCAGATCCTAGCTATGCTACTCACCGGTCCCCGATGCAAGCAGACCCAGGCTTCTCCGCGTCAGTTTCAGCAGCTGGCAGGTTCAGAAGAGCAGGGAAAGCCTCGTCGTCGTGTTGAGTAAAGAGACGTCCCAATTGAAGAAACCCGCACAGTTTGTTACCACAGCAGGGCAACGGAGCGGCAGTGTGTATCTGAGCCAAATGTACACTACTCACTTCAGACTTGGGAACGCCAAGTGTACGAAGCGTGTGAGAGTGACAAGGACTCGAAATACTACACAACCTGGCGGCGGTTACAGAGCAAGACTCCCGTGTAAGCTGGTCAGTCAGCTGGATGGCCCAGAGACGCTTCCGAAGGCTTACTGGCAGGAGATGGTGAAGATGCCGAGAATAGCTGTTCCCGCTATTCCAAAGGGTCGAAGTACCAGTACAGGCCTTCTGGTTCGATCAAAGGTGAAAAGGGTTTCACAAGGCGACAGCAGTGCAGAGGAGAAGTCCTTCAGCGGGTCACCAGCGATTCCTCGGTCCAGCCTCTTTGCAGGATACTTGGCTCCTGTAGTCCTTCGTTCGTGAGAACTCAGGAGATCGACATGGTAGTGGTGTTTCCAGCCCCCTCTTATCCACGGTTCCCTTCGCGCCAAAACGGAGGGGACCCAATGGGAGATCCGCTCATCAACACTCACACCATTCGTGGACCAATCACGGACCATGGTGGTCCCAGGCATTCACACCACCCTAGACTCTCTGGCACCCAGGATGTGTATTGGGACCAGACATCCCAGCCCACAACCTGGAGGCACACAAAAGACATGTAGAAGCCCGCGAAAGCATCCGTGTTTCGCGGGAAAGTACATGCCCAAATAAGGAAGGCCCTGGGTCGGCTCGACCTGGGGAAGGTGAAGGGAGCAAGACGGTCAGCGGACAGGACAAAGGAGCCTCGTGGTCTGGCCATTTTGGGAGCCAGGCCACCATTTTGGGTTAAGCGCAAAAAACGCGCTTAGAATGCCAAAAGGAGCTCAAAATACAAGAAACGATCGCTGCCACCATTCCTGTCCCTGAATAACTTGCACCGATCAGATACAATCCTAAACGAGTATCTAGGGCCTGTAGAAGGCCAGAGACCCAAGAGAGCTGTAACTTAGCTTACAGTGCCCTCTTGTGTCATGTTGCACGAAAGCCGCAACATGATAAAAGAAACTACGGGAAACAGCGTTCCCCGGTACTGACTGTCTTAAGGGCATGTCAGTTTCCCCGTAAGAAAGGAGCGAAAGCCCAGAGGAGTGCGGCAGAAGGCTGCACTTCTCTGGCAAAGTCAAGAACAAGGTGAAAAACAACAGCAAAAAGTTTAGGGGTTGCCACATGGAAGGAAAATTACCTACAATTACGAAATCTTTCCTAACACTCACCCCTCCCAGACTATGGACAGGGGGAACTAATCCACCCCTGGATGAGTCTCTTGTTCAGGTCGGTTAAACATTCTGGACAACCCATCAGCATTGCTATGTTGGACACCTGGCCTATGCTCAATAGTGAAGTCGAAGCCTTGTAGACTTATGGACCACCTAAGCAACTTTGGATTCTCCCCCTTCATGTTCATTAGCCACTTTAAGGGCTTATGGTCAGTTTGCACAGTGAAGTGGGTCCCATAGAGGTAGGGCCTCAGCTTCCTTAGGGCCCACACAACAGAGAAACATTCTTTCTCTACCGTGGACCATCTGAGCTCTCTGTCCTTAAGCTGGCGGCTAAAAAAACCAATAGGGTGTTCCTTACCCTTCTCATCTACTTGTGATAGTACAGCTCCTATCCCAGTGTCAGAGGCGTCCGTCTCCACGATAAAAGGTCTTTGATAATCAGGGGCCCTGAGGGCAGTGGCCTGGCACAAGGAGTCTTTTAAGCCATTGAAGGCCTTCTCACACTCGTCGGTCCAAGTTACCTTCTTGGGTTTCTTCGGAGTTGTGAGGGCAGTCAGAGGGGCAGCTATGGTGCCATAGTCTGCCACAAAATTGCGGTAATACCCGTGAGTCCTAAGAAGGCTCTCACTTGGGTTTGCGTAGTGGGGATAGGCCAGTCTTGTACTGCTTGTACTTTACTGGGAAGAGGCTGTATCCTCCCTCCACCTACTTCATGTCCAAGGTAAACCACTGAGCCTTGTCCAATCTGGCATTTACTAGCCTTTATGGTCAGGTGTGCTTTCTGAAGAGCCTGGAGCACAATCCCGAGGTGTTTCACATGGTCTTCCCAGGTGGCACTGAAAACTGCTATATCGTCCAGATATGCAAGACAGAATTCGTCCAACCCATTCAACACATGATTCACAAGCCTCTGGAAAGTGGCAGGTGCATTCTTCAACCCGAACGGCATTGCCCGGAATTGGTAAAGGCCGTCTGGAGTAGAAAATGCTGTCTTCTCCTTGGCATGTTCTGCTAAAGCTATTTGCCAATAGCCAGCAGTGAGGTCAAACGTGCTGAGGTACTTGGAGGCACCCAAAGTATCCACCAGCTCATCTGTTCGAGGCAAGGGGTGTGCATCTGTCTTGGTGACAGCATTCAGAGCCCTGTAATCCACGCAGAACCTCAATTCAGAAGTGCCTGCCTTTGGAACCAAAACCACAGGGCTGGACCAAGGACTACTAGAGGGTTCAATCACCCCAAGGTCTAACATCTTGTAGACCTCGGTCTTAATATAAGACCGTACTTTGTCTGACATCCTGTATCCCCTACTTTTGGTAGGTACACTGTCTCCTGTGTCAATGTTATGTTTGCACCAAGGTGTCAAACCAGGCGACTGTGAAAACAGGGGGGAAAACTGCCTAAGCAAACTTTTCACCTCAGCCTGCTGATCAGAAGTCAGGTGAGGGGCCACTCGGACACCCTCAAAGGAGCTATCTGAAGGACCGCTTTGGAACAGGTCGGGGAGAGGTTCAGACTCCTCTTCCTCAACGTCTGAAGCCAGTAGCAGTGCTGCGATTTCGACTCTTGGGACGAAAGCCTTCAGCCTATTCACGTGAAACACTTTTGGAGCCTGTCCAGGCCTTCCAAGGTCCACTAAATAGTTAACCTCACCCAGGGGCTCCACCACTGTGTAAGGGCCTGACCATTTGTCCTGTAAAGCTTGAGGCCTTATGGGATTCATGATCAGGACTTGCTGACCAGGTGTAAAGTTGATGAGGGAAGCTTTCTGGTCGTACCAATGTTTCACCAGCGCTTGTCCTGCCTTCAATTTATCACTAGCCAAGCCCATCAGAAGTACCATCCGTTTTCTGAGCCCTAGCACATAATCAACTACGTTGGTAGTAACAGGGGGAGTGGGCATCTCCCATCCCTCTTTGACGATGGCTAAGGGTCCGCGTATGGGATGACCGAACAGATGTTCGAAGGGGCTGAAGCCAACACCCTCCTGTGGTACCTCTCGGTAGGCAAACAGTAAGCATGGTAAAAGAAGATCCCATTTTCTTCTCTGAGGTTCCTCCAGAGCCCCAATCATGCTCTTTAACGTTCTGTTGAAACGTTCCACCAGACCATTGGTCTGGGGGTGGTATGCAGAAGAGAACTTGTAGGTGACCCCACATTCTTTCCACATAGCCTGCATATACTTCGACATAAAGTTGCTGCCACGATCCGACACAACTTCTTTAGGGAAGCCAACCCTAGTAAATATGCCAAGTAAAGCTTTTGCAACTGACTTGGCAGTTACAGTTTTCAATGGGATGGCCTCAGGATATCTGGTTGCATGGTCGACCAGCACCAGGATAAACCTATTGCCTGAGGATGTTTGCGGGTCAAGGGGACCAACGATGTCGATCCCTACCCTTTCAAATGGTACCCCCACAACTGGGAGCGGTACCAACGGAGCTTGGATTGTCGCGCCAACCTTACCAGACAACGGGCAGGAGGCACAACTCCTGCAGTGACTTTCTACTTGCACCCCCATCTTGGGCCAGTAGAAGTGCATGGATAACCTTTGCTTGGTCCTCTTCATACCAAGGTGACCAGCAAGGGGAACTTCATGCGCCAACTGCAGGAGGAAGGGCCTAACAGCAAGGGGAACCACCAACCTCCTATGGTCTCCTTCTGTAGACTATGTGGGCTCACTATACAGGAGTCCACCTTCCCAATAAATCCTATGCGTCCCAGGAGGTTCACCCTCAAGCTGGGAGCAGGCCTGTCTCCTTAGGCCTTCCAGAGATGGGCACTCACGTTGGCCTTTACTGAATTCGTCCCTATCAGGACCTCCTTCAACTAACAAGTCTTTTAGTTCAGGATGATCGTTGGGGTCAAATACTTCAGGCATCGCCACCTCCTCGTCAGGCCCGGGCGATTGACCAACTTCCTCCACCGCAGTGGTAGGCGAGCTCGGGGGAATATTCTCTCCCTCGTCTTGACTTGTCGACTCCTTTCGCCTTGGGTTTCCCCTTCGGCTGGGGCGGCGTATTGGTCTTGGCCAATGCTGCCCGTGCTTGAGACCGTGTGTAGGGTCTTTCGGCAGTGTCTCCTACGAGCCCTAAAGATCTGAGATCATTACCTAACAAGACCTTTCCCGGGACGTTTCTCTGAATGCTCACTGGAATCCTGACTGCTGTACCATTTAAAGTAAGATTTACAGGTATTACTGGGAACATACGGAGTGGGCCGTCAGCCAACTTAGTGGGCATCAGAGTAGCTCTGGCAACTTCCTCTGAGTCTACCAAGGTAGAATCCACTACAGTGCGACTGCACCCACTATTCCTAAGAGCTGGAGTATCTACTCCATTGATCAGCACACTGTCTTTAAAGTAGTGCTTGGTATTATTCGGAATCCTAGCATAAGCCTCTGCGACTTTAGGCTCCCAGGAACCCAGGGACACTAAAACTACCTCAGCCTCTATCCCGCTGGGAAATGAGTCTGAGGAGAAGGATGCTCCTGTAATCTCTTCTTCCTCGTAGGAGGAGAAGGCCAGATTAGCGGAGTGGACCCCCAAAGGTCTAACCTTACACCGGGGATCCCCCTTCACGTGGTCAGTTGCTCCACAAGCAAAACAAGATCCATTGGGTCTGTTTACATAGGGAGGCTTATTGTAACCAGAGTTCTGTTTCGGAGGCGGACCTCCACTACCCTGTGAGTTCTCTTGTGTCTTACCCTTATTTTTCTTTTTGTGGCCCTTTTGAGAAGAAGATTTAGCAGATTCTTCACCCTCCATATCTTTGGACTTTTTCCCTTCCTCCTGCTTACCAGGATGAGTTTTGTCCTTATGGGACACTCGATGTGACACCCATAAGTCTGCTGCAATGGCCAGCTTCTTAGGATCTATCTCCTTCGAATCGGCCAAATGCTGCTTAAGCTCTGGGGAAGAAGATGCAAAAATGTGTTCCAGCATGACAAGATTTATCATGCCTTCGAAGGTAGAAACCTTATAACCTTCGACCCAGCCAGTTAAGTTTTTCAAGGACTCAGTGACATAAGATACCCAAGTACCACCTTCCTTTTTCTTATACTCTCTGAAACGTTTCAAATATTGGGCCGGAGTCTTCCCAAACTTTAAAATGAGAGTTTGCTTTAACATTGCGAAATCAGCTCGCTCAGCCTTCGACATTTCCATAATGGCACTACAGCCAGAATGGGGCAGTCTGCTGAGTAACCAGGCAATCTTATCAGCATTGTCAACTTGTTGAACTTCGCAGGCATACTCAAACGCATTCAGCCAGTCCATAATGTCATTCCTTTCTTCATACACACTGAGCAGATCTTTCGGAAACCGTGGATGAGAGGAAGCCCCAGACCCATGTCCAGGACCCTTGGACCCATTTGCAAACTGAAGCTTGGCCAGTTCCAACTGGTGATCCCTGTCTTTTTGTTTTTCTGCCTGTTCGATTTTTAGTTTGGCTATGCTGAGTTCAAGCTCCTGCTGCCTAAACCGCAGCTCTTGCTTCTTGAATTCAAGCATAGCCTCCCCATTAGCACTGGCAGAGGAAACATTAGACATCTCGTCCTCCCTGTCCTCGTGGTTGCGATGGATCAGTGCAGCGGCAGAACCGTCGGTTCTACCAGTGAGAGCAGCCCCACCACCTTCCGCACTGTCCTCAGAAGTTATAGCGTCAAGCTGTGCTTCTTGCCACGCCACGATTCTTTGGATCATTTCCAATTTAGTGCCTTGAGAGGAAACACCTCTCTCCGCACACATCTTTTTCAATGTTTCTGATTTGGAAGCATTTAAAGTTAACAAGGTATTTGTTTCCATACTGTTAGATAGGACTATGGCCTTTTTAAAGTTATACTACAACAATTCACTACGTGTCCTGGTTGGAATAACCTGAAATGCATTAGTTCGTGCGCAACACCGGATACCTTCAGTCGTATCCCACCGCTGTACACCAATTTGTTAAGACGGATTTCTGAACTCTGTCCTGGTGGCGCAGAAGTTCAGAAGGCCAACCTAATTACTTGGAACAGGGTAACCTCTGGACGAGCCAGACCAATCAAGGTAGCGATTGCGGCGGTCAAGACTAGGTCTCAAGAGGGGTGAGGGTGACTGAAAGCCCGCAATGAGCACACAAAGCAAGATCACTTACAAACTACTCCAAACAGTTGTTATATTAAAAATATATACACATTTATTTCAAGGCCTTTAAAACAATGACCGTAGCGAGAAAATCACAATATAACGATAGTAAACCAACACATACCATATCAACACAATATATATACAAATACGACAGTCGCAAGCGTTATGTGCACGAAATGGGTAGTCCACCTAAAAGGGAAGGAAGACAGGCAGTGCGAAATAATGCTTAGACCCAGTTCACCTTCAGAGGCACCTAACTAGATGGAAGTCCGATCCCTGCGAAGAGTGGAGCCTTGTGCTAAAAAGTACCTGCACACGCTGGTGCCAACGGGCAAAAGGAGAAGCTCTTTGAGGGAAATCAGGCAGTTCAGTTTAGAGCACAAAAGAAGAAGAACAAGTTCCGCGACTCAAGCGCAGCCTCCACAGTGGGCAGAAGCAGAGCGCGAGTACGGAAAAGGGTGCTGTTTTACACAGCGGGGAAAAGCAATGGGCTCCTGCAGGAGGGCGACCAGATCCTAGCTATGCTACTCACCGGTCCCCGATGCAAGCAGACCCAGGCTTCTCCGCGTCAGTTTCAGCAGCTGGCAGGTTCAGAAGAGCAGGGAACGCCTCGTCGTCGTGTTGAGTAAAAAGATGTCCCAATCGAAGAAACCCGCACAGTTTGTTACCACAGCAGGGCAACGGAGCGGCCGTGTGTATCTGAGCCAAATGTACACTACTCACTTCAGACTTGGGAACGCCAAGTGTACGAAGCGTGTGAGAGTGACAAGGACTCGAAATACTACACAACCTGGCGGCGGTTACAGAGCAAGACTCCCGTGTAAGCTGGTCAGTCAGCTGGATGGCCCAGAGACGCTTCCGAAGGCTTACTGGCAGGAGATGGTGAAGATGCCGAGAATAGCTGTTCCCGCTATTCCAAAGGGTCGAAGTACCAGTACAGGCCTTCTGGTTTGATCAAAGGTGAAAAGGGTTTCACAAGGCGACAGCAGTGCAGAGGAGAAGTCCTTCAGCGGGTCACCAGCGATTCCTCGGTCCAGCCTCTTGGTTGCAGGATACTTGGCTCCTGTATTCCTTCGTTCGTGAGAACTCAGGAGATCGACATGGTAGTGGTGTTTCCAGCCCCCTCTTATCCACGGTTCCCTTCGCGCCAAAACGGAGGGGACCCAATTGGAGATCCGCTCATCAACACTCACACCATTCGTGGACCAATCACGGACCACGGTGGTCCCAGGCATTCACACCACCCTAGACTCTCTGGCACCCAGGATGTGTATTGGGACCAGACATCCCAGCTCACAACCTGGAGGCACACAAAAGACATGTAGAAGCCCGCGAAAGCATCCGTGTTTCGCGGGAAAGTACATGCCCAAATAAGGAAGGCCCCGGGTCGGCTCGACCTGGGGAAGGTGAAGGGAGCAAGACGGTCAGCGGACAGGACAAAGGAGCCTCGTGGTCTGGCCATTTTGGGAGCCAGGCCACCATTTTGGGTTAAGCGCGAAAAACGCGCTTAGATCGCCAAAAGGAGCTCAAAATACAAGAAACGATCGCTGCCACCATTCCTGTCCCTGAATAACTTGCACCGATCAGATACAATCCTAAACGAGTATCTAGGGCCTGTAGAAGGCTAGAGACCCACGAGAGCTGTAACTTAGCTTACAGTGCCCTCTTGTGTCATGTTGCACGAAAGCCGCAACATGATAAAAGAAACTACGGGAAACAGCGTTCCCTGGTACTGACTGTCTTAAGGGCATGTCAGTTTCCCCGTAAGAAAGGAGCGAAAGCCCAGAGGAGTGCGGCAGAAGGCTGCACTTCTCTGGCAAAGTCAAGAACAAGGTGAAAAACAACAGCAAAAAGTTTAGGGGTTGCCACATGGAAGGAAAATTACCTACAATTACGAAATCTTTCCTAACAAGTACTGTGAGCCGATCTAAAGCCCGACTGTTGGAGATGAAGAGATTCGGACGCTTCTACATGCGCCTGTAGTTGTGATGTAGCTATCCTATCCATAATTTTCAGAAGGAAGTCACAGTTAGTAATGGGCCGGAGATTGCTGGGGTTTCTGGGATCCAGGCCTGGTTTCTTCACTGATGTGGTGGCCGAAACCCATGTGGTGGTCGTTGGGTAGTGAGAGAGTAGATTTTGGACCCTTCTTAAGATTCCTGGGTTACAATCTTGTTAACACTTCGTCTATTGTAATGTGGAAGGTTACTTTGAAGGAGAAGCTTTGTACATACATCTCTCACATGAAATGTCTTTTTTCTAAATTGTGTACATTTTCTATTTGATCTGCTTTGAGTTATTACCACTTGAAGATTGAGCCAGTTTTACTTTATGGGATAGCCATGTCGATCATTGAATGGGTGATTATTTGAATGTTCTTCAAGGACAACTATGGAAAAAGGTATTGGGACTGGCCCCCTCAGTACCGAATGCAACCATTCGTCATGAACTGGTGTTAGTTTCTTTACAGGGCAAATATCTATGGAGGCAGCTGTTGAATTATCCCAAATTTCTACCATCCCCAGAGAATTCAATTTATGGCAATTTAATCCAAATGGCAAATGATTCCTCTGTGCACTCGTTAAACATTTATAAGTTTGTGATGCACGAGCTATTGGAGTGCATAGGCTCATCAGAAGAAGAATTAACGAATCGTCCTGGAAGAGACAAATTCAAACTTTTTAGGCATGATTGAATGCTGACACTTGACTTGCTGAAGACATATTTCCTGTATTCCGAGTATGCCAAATTCCTTCGAAAAGAGACCAACTCCCTACATATTTAACTTGTTTTCCCTATACGTTTTAGACTTAATAAGCTTTCTACGAGAAAAAAGACCAAATATTAGAATTCGATTCATTTAGTAGACATCATAACCACCTGCCGTGTCTGCAAGTCTTTTTTTCTTGACCTAGTTTTGGAGCATCTGTCATTATGTTGTCAAAAACTTCTGGAATGTCAGATAGGAAAACATTAAAGAGGGCTGAGGCGAGTATGCACCCCTGCCTCAGCCCTCTTGTAGTATCTATTGAGATGGTCAGTGATTCCTTCATGTTTAACCTGACTTGCAGTGACGTTTCGCTGTGCAGTTCGCTTACAATATCAACAATTGTTTCTGGACATTCCTCTCTCTGCCGTTTGTTAATTAATATCTGTCTCGAGATCGAATTAAACGCAGAATAGAAATCAATGTATGCCAAATACAGGGGTTGTAATGTTGCATAAGCCTGATGTTTGATGGCATATAGTGTTGTCAAATTATCCATTGTTCCCATCCCGGCTAAAACCCGGTTTGGTGTGGGTCACGCTTATGGTGTCTCATGGTCCAGGCGTTGAAATCCCATAGGACAAAGCGTGCAAAGATTTTGCCTGCTACATCAAGTAACAAAATTGGTCTGTAGCTTCCAGGACATGCCCTGTCCCCGTTTTTGTAAATTGGAATAACCACGGCTTTTCGCCATGACTTCGGGATAGCTCTCTTTTCAAGGACTTGAGAAAATCTATTGTACAAGATTTTAGCCTATACCTGAGGATGCGCCTACAGCATGTGGTTACGTAGGCCATCTGGCCCCGGTGCCCTGGACCTACTTGATTTTTTAATGAAAGCCTCAATATCTGTAAATGATATATCCAGACGCCATGATGAATGTGATGTTGATGCTGTTTTAATCAGTGGCCATTGGGAGTTGTCATACAGGGAACTAAAATGGGCTATCCATTGATCTTCCGTCACCCATTGTGTTTTATAAATACTGGGACTGTTCTGGCACAGACCTTTCTAAGAATTTATGTTGGTCAAGGCTGATGTGGGGGCAAAATGTTTCTCTAATTGTTGTGTCGTTTCTTAACTGATATTGAAATTGCACCTCAATCATTTTTTTATAGGAAACATTTTGATTTTTTTTACAATTTGTTGGATACGTGTTTGTCTTTTTTGATACTTTGTGTAATGTTTATTATAAACTATATCACAATAAAAAAAATAAAGAAAATACTAATCCGTTGTGATAATGGACCCTTAACTAAAAGCTGTATCAACGCGGAAAGGTAATTAATATAGATCATGGGTACAAATGTAGATCCAAACCCCATGTATTCCATTGTTTCCTGGAGAAACAGCCATACTACCTGGTCAAAAGTCTCGAGCATCGAGAGTGAGGAGAAGGGCCGGGAGATCTACCTTAGATATCTTCTTTATTAGGTGACAAACCCTTCCTATGTTATTGAACGTTTGTGGCTGTTTTATAAATCCTGATGGTTCAAGATCAGCTGCGGGAGTAGGTTTTCCACTCTCTCCGCCAAGATTTTTGTGTATTTCTTAGCATTAAGATTGATCAGTGCTATTGGGTGACAGGACCCGCATGATGTAGGGTTTTTATCTGACTTGGGAAAAAGAGCCACTTTCACTTCTACCTTAGTTGGTGTTATATGTCAATATCCTGGAAGGTGTTGTATAATTGTGTCAGTCACAGAGCCAACATTGACTGGTATGATTGATAAGAGTGCTGGGAAGCCATCTGGTCCTGGGGCTTTATTTAGTGGAAGCATTTTTAAAGCATCAAGAACCTACTGTACCATAATGTACTCTTCTAATTGCTCTCTCTCATTGATGAAGATCCTAGGTAGTGGAACTGACTCCAGTATGCTTCTGCGAAAGCCGTGTTAGATGCTCCCAAGAATATGAAGAGTAGTAGATATCCGCAAATAGCTCCAGCATGGCAGAGCTTCCTTTGTAAGGTTGTTCTGAATCTTCTCAATCATTCAGGCTGCAGTTCGTTCCCTGAGTTGGTAAGCAAGTAGACGATTTGATATAATAACTATTGATTTGGCTTTGATATAATATCTCTGTTTCAAATTTAGTTGGCTTCTAGTGTTTCAATATTGTTGGAAGATGGCTCTTGTGGGTCGAGTAGCCATTGACTATATAATGTCCTTAAGTTGGTCCTCTAGTTCCCTCTCCATCTGGCTTGTTGTTCTCGTTGTGCCCTAGCTGCAATGAGGTGACCCCTAATAATCAGTTGAAAGCATCCCACCCATTGGCCATCTTCACCCCTGAGGCCGCATTGTCCTCAAAATATGCCTTCAATATATCCCCATTTTTTTCGAATGGACTCTATCTTTCATTTAGTCAGTCAGGAAAACCCATTTCCATAGGCCATTGGAGTTTATTGACCAAATGATAGTGGTGATTATGGGTGTATGACCTAATAGAGCAATTGAACCTAGTTCCAAAGATGCTACCCTCCCCATTACTTGCACAAAGACCAACATATAATCTATTCAGGAGAATGATTGGTGGACATGTCAGTAGAAGATATATCCATTATCATTACCTTTGATCACTCTCCATGTATCTTTCAGGGATAGGTGCCCAATTCTTTGCGTCACAGCTTTAGATGGATCTATCTGTTCTTGTGCCGTCCCTTTACTTCTGTCTTCCGTGGGTGATCAATCCATATTAAAAGCTGCCATTAGTATAGTATCACCCTCCACATAGCCTTCTAATTGAGCCAGAACCATGCATAAATAGTCATTCTGCCCTGCATTTGGGGAATAAACCGTTGCCAAAGTAAAGGTGTGGGTGCCAATTTGTGTCTTAACGATAAGGAATCTACCCTCTTCATCCTCTTGTGTCCCCAGAATGTTCACGTCTACAAGAACCCCACCTGTTTTGTATTCTGCATTGGTTTAGTAGATTTGGGGATATGAATGCAGTCTAACTTTGTTACTATCTTGTTTCCTAATGTGTGTTTCTTGCATTGCTACAATGTCTGAATTTTTCTGGCAAGGAATTGATCTACTTTGCTCCTCTTGATTGGGGAATTCAGTCCCTAATAATATCTGTCAGTATCTTGAACGGACTGCCCCCTTTCCCTATACATGTCCCCTTGCCCAGTTCACCGGATCCCCCCTTCCCTCAAAACCAAATAACACCCCTACCCTCTCCCCACACCAACTTCCCACTCCTCTCCCATGCCCCATAACAACTCCCTTTGTCGGATCGCAGTTCCTAGTGACTCCACAGGTGTTAAACCTCTGCAATGTATCCAAATAATTACCCTGCGAGATTAACTTTCGGGGTTTTCTAAGACCCCCCCTTCTCTATTCAAGACTCTGCCAACGTTTGGTTTCTCCAGGGCCTCCCTCCCATTTAAACACCATCAACTGAACCCAGTTCTCCTCACACTGACAATGACATCTGTCCAGCAGCAATCACCAAAGTGAATCACACCCTTGGGTGTGGACTTGGGCTGCTGGGGTGCCCTGATTTTACTAGATCTATCAGTGGCTTTCCACACTGTCAACCACCCCATCCTGTTGTCCCGTCTTGCCCAGATGGGTATATCTGGTCAGGTACTAGCCTGGTTCACTTTGTTCCTGGCGGATCGCAATCAGACTCTCTATATGCCACCATTTCTATATGCCCCTTGCTATTTTAGCTGTGGAGTTCTGCAGGGTTCTTCCTTGTCTCTGATTCAGTTTAACATCTATATTTGGGCACTTGTTTGTCTCATCCACTTCTTCAGCGTCAGGTGTTATTCGTATGCTGACGACACTCAGATCTTGATACGTTTAGAACTAGATCAAACTGAGATGGCGTCGCTCTTGTGAAGATGCCTGACTGCTGTTGGTAAGTGGTGAACCACAACTGGCTCAAACTGAACAGAGACAAGACTGAGGTCTGTTGGAGGGGTGTCCCCCTGATCATTCACTTTGGGTTTCTTCTTTCTGGCCTGCTTCTCTTGGTGCCCTCCCCATTCTTACAGGGAAGGTGAAAAATCTGAGGGTAACACTGTCGGCTTCTCTTTCTATGGATAACCAGGTTGCAGCCGTTCGTCAAACAGGACCCTTTCACCTGAAAGTCCTGAAACAATTGCTCCCTCTGATTTCTGAACCTCTACGTCCTCCGGTGGTAGCAGCACATATACTATCCCGGTTGGACTACTGTAACTCTTTATAGGGGCTTATTCAGAGACTACAGTGTCTGCAAAACCTTCCCGCTAGAGTAGCTACTGGCTCCCCCTATGGAGCCCATATCTCGCCGGTCTTATGATCTTTTCATTGGTTATCTGTGAGTCAACTTAACAGGTTCATGGCTTTATGTATTGTTCACCGGGCTGTACATAATCTGGGAGCAGAGTTTCTCCAGGCCAAGTATCTGCGTTACTATCCTAGTCGCCAGTTGCGTTCCGCAACTGCTGACCTGCTTATCGTACCTCCTTATCGACGAGCACGGATAGGAGGTCGGGCTTTCTCCGTAGAAGCCGCTACTCCATGGAATGAGCTGCCACAACCTATAAAGAAACTATCTAATCATTTAGTTTTAGGAAAGCGATCAAGACACTTATTTTGTAGAAGAGTTGGCTTTGTTTGTCTTTCTTGCCATGGATGTTGCTCTCTCTCTCTAGTGCCAAGATACCCTCAGGTGGCTGTTGCACTTAAGAAATGCCTATAACATAACATAACACTCCTGGTTATCGTTCCTTGCTATCATAATGGCTTCTCGCCTCTGATGTTATAACTCTTGTGACGATGAAACCTCACACCACGTGGTACACCTCTAGGTTTGGTCTCCAGATGATTCTTGTGGGCGACCTCTGCCACCCTGTCCCCGCCATTGCATAGTTGACCTCTCCCACAGTCTCTTCCTGTATGGCTGGGGACTTCGGGTGTGACCTGAGCATTCAACGTCTTCGTTGGTAATCTGTATTAGACTGCTGTATGCAAAAAGGAGGCCAAATAATGTCCATTTATATCTGATGTGTTTTTGGCTCAGGACAACCGGAGCATTAGCCCTCTGTTTCTGCAGGGTGGATTGGGAAAAGACTTGATACAGTTGTATTTCTTCCCTGTTAATCCTTGTAGGGAAAGTTGTGTTATGTTTTCAGAATGTTTTCTTTCTGACCATACAATGTCAATGTCACCAGAACATCCCTTGGTCTTGATCGTGGCTCTGACCTTTTTGGTCCCAGGTGAATCCTGCTGATTACAATTTCCACCGGGGATGAGACTCCAAGTTAAAACCCTAAAGAAGTGCGTAATCATGTCCTTAGGGTCCTTCTGTCCAATGTTTTCCAGGAGAGTTTTAATACAATGGTGGAACATCTCAAACTATTTTCTAGGTCCTCACATTGCAGCTCTAGGTATTTAGAGAGTCTCGACAGGTGCTCCATGAGTAGATAATTTTGTTTGAAGTCATCAGCCACATCTTGTAAGGCACCTTCATTCTTATCTATATGTTCTTCGAGCTTCAAAATCTTGCCCTTCATTTCCTTCACTGATTGTTACAGGTCTGCCCATAATGAGGAAAATTGCTCCTGAAATGAGTTTGTGATCTATTCCTGGAACTCCTGCAGGCATTGAATCAATTCTTCTTTGTTCACTGCCATTTTCATTGTGCGCTCACCTGTCTGATGTTCCACCATTTTCTCTCTTGTTAGTGGGGATCCCTCTGTCACCGACACCAGTGTAGGTCCCCCTGGGTGGGTGATGCTTCGATTTAGGGTATACTGGGGAATCCTTTCATTTCAGCTTTGGCATTGGAGTCGAGATAATGTTGCGCATCCACCAGATCCCCCTCACTTATGTCACCACTAACATAGTTCCTCCGCGTCTGAGACTTCCTGTATGAAGGAGGATGGGGGGATCCCCGCAGCATAGCTTCTTCTGGGGCTGGTCACTCCATGGCCTCACTCAAGGGCACCCTTTTCCCAGTGCTCCTTCCACCGGTTTCAGCCTTCCTTCTGCATATTATAAATGTTCTGGGTGTTCCCCCAGACTCTCCCTATCTGTTACTCGCGGCTGTTTGGCCCTTGTCCTCTGCACCATTATCCAAGAACTCTAGGCAACCAAGCCTGCGTTGTGTGTGTGCCTCAAGGGTGCACTTGGTGCCTGATCTCTTCAATTCAACCACCCTGGACTTTGGACTCCAGTTTGCTGCTTCTCTCCTTAGAGGTCCCTCTGCATTACGCCTTCAACCCCGGTCTCCGAACTTCCTAGGAAGCTGTGCTACCACCGGGGTGGCACAGGGCCTCTTCTGAGGATATATCTGGGACCTCGATGAGCCGGTAGCCTCCCCCTAGGCCCCTGGAGGTCTGGGGGTTCGAGTAATGCCCTTGGGTTGCAGAAAGATGCTACGGAGTGACAAGCAGCACTGTTATGGGAGGCCCTAGAGACGGAGCGATCTTCCTCATGTCCTCTCAACATCAAGCACAATCTTGAAATCCAGAGACAGATATATTTTTGCTTTTATTGACGGAAATATGGGCTTCAACCAGAAACACTTGCAGAAAGAAGATGCCGCAACCCTGGAGGTCCTGCAAGAGGTCCCGCAAATGCGATGAAATATGGTGGAAGAAATGGCAAGCTGCGTTTGCAGGATCGGAGAGGGATTAGACCAGGGACGAGACAGGACACACAACAGACAGTAGTCAAAGGGGACTGGATGTATTCAGGCAGCTATATATGAAGAAGTGAGGAGCTGTGGAGTCACAGAAGGGCAGGAATGTGGTGGTAACACCCTCACAGCTCATGAGGTGATGCATGAATGAGGATTTAAAAGAGTAGATATTAGGAGAATTTTTAATGTGGGTATAGCGAGTTCAAGTGTAGTGGAGCAAAAAGAGAAAAGGAGCGGAAGCCAGAGAATGCACAGGATGGATGGTTGGGGAAATGAGAGATTGGAGAGGGCAGTGGACTGAAAATTGTGCAGGAGAGAGGAGTGGGTGATTGTATCAGCCAGGCATAGCAGGGGTGCAGCGCATGCAGTTATGGGTACACAGGTATTTGGAGTTGTTATAGGGTGCAGGCGGCAAATGTGTATAGTTTGCCAAGCCAAGCTGGGTGACCAGGGACATCATTTCACCAAAATGCCAGGGGTAGCAGAAGTGGAATCACATGACCCTTGACTCCCCCGATGACATCACAGGAAATGATGTAATTTGACCCCGCCCCCAAGTGACATCACATGAAATGATGGAAAACGACCTTCAGATTTTGTAGATGCATCTAGCACCCGTGTTAACAGATGCACTCATTTCAGCCAGATATAAGAACCGAGGCACAGAGGGAGGCATGATTTGTCCACAATGGTGTGCAGTCAAAAAGTCGAAAACATTATGTCGAAAGACATAATGTCGAAGAAAAAAAATAGTTGAAAAAAAAAAATCGATTTTTTTTTTTTATTGTTTATTTTGGGTTCCGGGAGTAAAAAAAAAAGGGTAAAACACAAAAAAAAAGGGGGGGTTGGGAGGGGAACCCCTCCAACCCCCCCATTTCGAACAAACATTTTTTTTTTTTTTTAAATGCAAATTTTTTTTGACTTTTTTTTTCGACATTATGACTTTCGACATAATGTCATTCGATTTTATGACTATAAACCATCCACGATTACTCATTTGGGGAATGTGGTTTTCCAGATTCGACTTGGGGTCTATATGTAAAACATACATAAGGCAGTATTTCTAACAGGGTAACTGAAATTTGTAACACAGGCTACAGCTAGTGTATGAAACATCTATAGATCAATGGACACAGCAGTACGTCTTATCTGTGGCGTAGCTGTGTTAACCAAGCCAAAAAAGCACTGGCCTGGGGAGGCGTGCGCTGCTGTTTAACCAGGAGAAAAATGCTGCGCGAGCAAGGCCTGAAAAATAAATCATTGACCAGGATTTAGTATCAACATAATTCCTTGGTTATAAATGTATATATGATTCAGCTACCACCACGATCGAAGAAACCTATCAGACTGGTCTGCATGCACCGCGGGGAGTGCACCTGATAATGATATCTTTGCTGGACCATAATACCTGGGAAAGGTTCTTTCAATATACTCAAGACGCCATCGTTTTTATTATCTAACCGTAATACTGGGTGCCAAAAGACTTTTTAAAAAAAACACCATTTAATGTAATATCATTGCTGCACACATAAATGTAGAGAACCACACAGTTTTTTAAAATTGAAAACACCCATGAGTTGCTTCTCACCCTGGGACTCACTGGCAGATTTCAAGGTGCACACTGCACACTACCCCTTTGTCAGACCCATTGTTCCCCAATGGCGTAGCACAAAATTTGGCAGCTCACCTGTGAGTCATGCTTTGGGGGCCCACTCAAGCTCCTTAACAAAGCACAGGGCACGCACACCCTGCACCGGTCCGGACCATGACGTGTGCTCAATATGCTGCTGCAGGGGCATGCACTACTGCAAGTGAAAGAAGTAAATATGTTTTTCAATCAAAACTTAAATCTTTAACGTAACATAGAGAGAAGGGGGTGGTACCTACAAATATACCAGCCACCAGTGGTGCCTGGTGAGTTGTTTTTTGGAGAATGTACATATTTACCACAAGTATGTGATTGCGACTGAGCACAGTGAGGGAGCCCGAGCTAAATGATTTGGGGGAGTGTGGGGGCAGAGGATTCTTGCCCTCCACAGAGTAAATGTTTTGAATAATGGGTTAATATGGTGCATTACACAGCACACATTCTGGGTAAATTTGGCTAAACGGCCAACAGTGTGGGTAAAAGTGCAACAATCTGTTTTGCAGGGTGTAAGTTAAATCATGAAAAAAGTACAATATATGCAAGTCACCAAAAGTGCACAGGGCATTTCCCAATGCATTATCATGCCGGACCCTGCAACATATGCCAATTTAAAAAACATTTGTAAGCTGGGTGTGCCCATACAGTTCCATGCTGGCTCCAACAACATAAGCTAGTAATCCCATATAAGACCATACTTATGTTCGCTTTAAGACATTTTTCTATAGTATCATTACTGGCAATGGGCACAAAACTGGCTCTGCCAATATATTCCAGCACTCCTATGTAGGTACATACTCCCGCTGGTTTGGCCATTAAAAGTGACATGTCACAAAAGGAAAACCTGTCCAAACTGTTTCCTATGTAAGCCAGTCTAGACCCATAAGAACACTTATCTTGCTTGATTCACCATAGATGCCCAGTTAATAAAAAGTCATGCCACCGTGAAGAATATATAGGCCGCTACACCAAAACATCAGTCTAGCGAGGTAACACTACTTATCATGCTTGCTTTTTTAAACATGCCGAGTAATAAATGTCATGCCACAGTAAGCAATGGTTAGACTGATTGCACCAAAATGCCAGTTTAGCCAGGGAATGACACACATGAACTTGCTGTTGCCCAAAAATACTAGTAAAACATGTAAAGTAAATAAAGGATGTGGCAAAAATGCTCCAGTGATCCCAGATCTACCAGGGCCTTACACACACATGCATCCCCTTTCACCCACCGGTCACTCACCCATATATCTCCTCTTGCACTCACTCACACTGGATCCACCACACAGGCACACTCTAAACCCCACAGAACATTCAAACACACACACTACCAAATGACATGCTCATTCATCCACCAGTCACTGACTCACACCTTCTCTTACATGCACTCATTACATTCTCTACACACAGGCACCCAACCGGAACATTCAAAAACACACCATCACATTCATAATCATTCACCCACCAGTCACTCACACTATTTTTCTTACATCCACTCATTGCATTCTCTACACAGGCACACAGCCAACCACACGGAACATTCAAAAACACGCATCACATCACTTCTCATTCACCCATCAGTCACTCACACCTTCTCTTACATCCACTCATTGTATTCTCTACACAGGCACACACCCACACACCCAGAACACTCAGAAACCCTCATCACTTCTCATACACACCCCAACAGTCACTCACACCTTCTCTTACATCTACCCATTGCATTCTCTACACAGGCACACACCCACATACCCAGAACATTAAAAATACATCACTTATCATTCACCCACCAGTCACTCACACCTTCTCTTACATCCACTCATTGCATTCTCTACAAAGGCACACACCCACACACCCAGTACATTAAAAAATACTTCACTTCTCATTCACCCACCAGTCACTCACACCTTCTCTTACATCCACACATTGCGTTCTCTACACAGACACACACACACACACACCTAGAAAATTCACAAACACACATCACATCACTTCTCATTCACCCACCAGTCACTCACACCTTCTCTTACATCCACACAATGTATTCTCTGCTCAGACACACGCCCCCCACCCAGAACATTCAAAAACTCACATCACATCACTTCTCATTCACCCACCATTCACACACATACATCTGACACGAACTTTCACACATGCAAAACACACATCATATTACAACAACAAAAAGCATTCTCACCTTTTTCTTGCAGCTTCGGTCCGTCCTGCCAAGCCCCCTCGCTCCTCTGTGCTGCTCACAAACAGGAACCAAGAAGCTGCGAGAGCTTCCTGGTTCGCGTATGTGAGCTGCATGGAAGCCGAGGGAGAAGGGGCTGGAGCTGAACGTGGAATGCGATATGTGCCACATGTCACGCTCAGCTCCAACCCCTACTGAGAGCCTCCCCAGCCCAGCCTTCCCCCTGATGGGTGAGGACTGGCACGGGGACCCACCAGACCTGGCGGGTCGGGTCCCTCGCGCTGTAGGACTGCCTGCTACACCAGGAGCACCTGTTTCTTTTTTGCAAAAAAAAAAAAACGAAACAAAAAAATACTAAATTGGGGTCGCAAGCGAGTCCACAGGGGTTGTAACTATGGCCCCCAGGGGTCGCAGTCACGACCCCTGACGGCCTCCAAATAACGTCCATGGGGTGACAAGCAGAGGGGAAGGTACTGGAGGAGACTATTGTGGTAGTCATGGTGGCCTAGTACCAGAGCTTCTTCTATGAGTAGAGGGGCAAGTGAGGACACATCAGATGTACTGATGTTAACAATGTTAAACCTAGCTGCAGTAGAGGTAGCAGTCATGAAGATAAGTAGGTTAAAATCCCTCTTAAAAAGGGCCCCGAAGTTATGTCCTTTAGAAAGGGGAGGAGAGAATGTTAGAGGTGAGCTAGAGGGGTACGATACAAATGGGTTGACAACACCTTTGAGTTAGAATGCCGTGAAACGTACTTACTGTATCAGAATGCAGCTATGACCTACGACTGGAATTCGGTCTCTTACCCTCGCACATTGTTCTGTCCTCCTTTTAGCACCCATACATATACCTGACCTTCATGGGTGACTTTTTTCGTTGGCATAGCCAGCCCACCTAACTGGCTTTCCTGGCAAAAATGCACACACCCATTCTAATCCTTCAGACAATTTCTCCATACTTACATCCTCCCTAGCTCCCTCGGGCGTCCCCCCCCGCCCTACAAGAGCGTAGGTGGAGGCTATACTAAAGGGATGAAGGCGCTATACAAATGACAAACTACTACTAGTGCCAACGTTTTTGGCATCAATGACCTGTGTACAGGCGCATCATATATGACATATCCTATCATATAGCACATGCGTTCAACTTGTGGTACTTTTCCTTTCCAAAATACTCACCAGAAATCTGAACAGTCTTCAGACCGTGGGCGACTAAAAGACATCATTAAAGACTTACACTAAGAACTTTCACAGAAGCCAAACAATTGCGTCGAAGCATGATTAAAAGTGGGACCTCTTGCTTGCTTCTGTGGCTTAGACAACACCTAATACAGTCTGTATCGGTTCCTGGGTTATCAAAGTAAGTCTGGGTCACCTCATTTATGAAGAAACGTTCCCTCAGTGTGCTTCAGTTCCGCTGCCAACAGACTCTTTCCAACAGCCCTTTTCCCATAGGGGTCTGCAACTTTTGTCTCATCAGATGATCATCCCCTCCCACCATTTACTAACATGGGAATGGTGGTCCAGAATATCTGGAAAATCAAAGGTTGCAGACCCAGAAATGGCCACTAAACAAATCTCCTCCCACCCCCGAATTTGGACATTTTGGTGGGGACTGTCGGCTTGATTACTGTTCACGTCACGTGGCTGAGGCTGCATCGGCGAACGCATTTGCACGCTTTTCTTGATCCTCTTCGTTCTGTTAGATCAGTCGCCCGGTTTTAACATTCTCGGCCATGACATTCTTAATTGGTTGTCTAAGGGTGGGGGATGGGGTGGAGGGCTGGTTCTCCAGGTTTATTGGAGATAGGGATTTTCAAAGTTGGCATTATACGGGCCAAGTCCAACCCCTTCTTTGCCGGCTTGTGGAGCGTCGTGAGATAGTTATGTGGAGCAAATGCATGAGATGCTGGGATAATTTGGTGCGCAATTTCCTGCGCAGGCAACTCATGTTGGGTACATTGGGATCCAAACAGGAAAATGGTGATCAAACACAAGAGATTTCTGAACACCCGTTAATCTGAGAAAATTGAATTTGGTGAAGATTAAGAATTGTCCAACGTGTGACCCTTTGCTTTGTGGCTGATGATGGAACAGCAGGTGAATATACTTATGTCTGAATCGGCTTCGTCCTCTCCTAATTTGATGACTATTGCGTGGCTCCTTTTGGAGCTGAATTGGACCATTGCCCGAATCATGTGCCAGCTTGTCGTGAAATCGTGTTTGATGCCTCCAGATAATGCATAATCCAGCGGTAAGATTGGCCACAGCCCCCTGCGCAACCAATGGGGTTGCATCTCTGTTCTATGCTGATCGTTGGTTAGACACATGATCTCTTTCTCATTTCTGATCCTGGCACATAAATTGGCCTATAGGGTAGCACCGCAGTGCATGAAAGGTAGATGAAGACTACACTCCTACACACATTCCCCGATGCGGTGCACACAAAGTGCACTGCATCACGGCTGCAGGGAACTTATTGGCTGCAAAGCCGCAGAAGCTAATTGCCAATTGACACTCTATTGGGTTTGAGATATTCTCGTACAGATTGTAACAGATACAGTAGCAAACTGTGCACTGACATCCTCATTTTGAGGGCAAAAGGGGCTTTTTTCAGAAACTCTCTGGCTTTCCACATGGACATGCCTGGAGTTTCCGATCACAGGACAAGGATATCAAATGTGGCCAATTTAGCTGCCCTGGCAAAGCCAAGGGCAACTAGAGGCCTTTCTTGGTGGAGGGTGAGAGGTTGCGATGAAGAGAGCTTGGCGTCTGCCATGACAAATCTCCACAAGTCACTACACCTGGCAAAGATGCGTGATGGTTCACTGCACTCGGCTGTTGCGTGGCTGAGAGATTGGAAGTCTCTGCGTGGAAGGGGTGTGACACCGCGAGTTTGCGTTCACCAAGCACCGACATGCCCCAGATTGGCTTGGTTAAAGCACAACCGGCAACTGCTATATGAATCTGGCCCTATGCGACTCCCGTTCCCTGAACCTCGGAATAGGCACCTCTTAGGGGTTATCAAGAGACCTCCAAAATGACAGAGGTTGCGCGGCACAAGAACGCTTTACGTTGCATTTAATTATCCCAAGTTAACAAGTAGTTTCCACCGTTTCAGTTTCCTTGTGTATTCCACAGTAGACTTTGCATCAGAATACCCCGACAGGCGATATAGACAGGTGATCGGAGGATAGCTCTGTGGCAATGCACAGGTATTGGAAGCAAGACCACGCTGAGCAGCACAGGTTCGAATCCAAGAACTGCGCTGGAAACCGATTTCGGGATTAAACGCGTTATAAATAACCTGCACTTGCACGATCCGAATGTACAAGATCCAGTAAGATTGTTCCTCCCTCACCCCTGCCCTTGTTGCACCTTAAGACTAGGCACATAATAAATGACCTATAAAATAAATTAAAATATTGGTTTCCATAGAGACGTCTTGATTCTCAAACACTAAGGAAGGCAGCCACCACCACATATTCAAAGTTCGTGAGGCGGGTAATGCTAAGCAACCAAAGGGCATACCCTGAAACTCCAGCCATGCCTGCAAGGCACAACACAGTTTAGCGTTTTGGATCAATATGGCGGAGCGCGGGCAGGCCTGTCCAGATCATAAAGGCTTAGGGTAATCAGAAGGACACACATAAAGAGCGCTGAATGCCACTGACGCGTATTGCATGGCATGAGCCAATGAAAGAATGCGCACGCCCAAGCATGGCGCGCGGCCACCCATCGAATTAGCAAGGGCGGGTCTATGAGAACCCAAGTGGTGAGAGGAAGGAGACAGATAGAGGAGCAAAGCTTCCTGGGAAGAGAGAAGAGTTATTAAGAAGGGGAGAAGGGCAGGATGAGGGAGAGAACAGAAAAAAGGAAGGAAAGAGAGAGGCATGAGCGGGGCTAGTTGGGGTCCACTCCGCCATTAGGATGGGATTCGACCATGATCAGCTTCTTATGTGATGTGGTCCTAGAGCCAAAATCCATGTTAAGATATGTGGCCAGTATTGGCTCCGCCTTTAAATGACGCAGAGTATTGCGAGGGGAAAGTCCAATTGGGATGATTGCTGAATCGGGCGTCATTTTAGTTAGGACTGGCGCAGCGCAAGGACGGAAGGCACGCAAACTGTAGCTCCAAATTCACCAATGAGCCTAGGATGTCCGCCATTCTCCAGAATCCCCTGACATTCCTTGCCTGCACCGGATTAAGGATCTTATCACATGGTGTAAGGTTCTAATTATCTTTTTAATAGTACCTTGAAATCTTCATGTATTTGAACGTATGCAGCATATTTATCCATCTAGAATAAGGTGCTCAATTCATAATTGGCCTTTTTACACACCTTTTAAACTGTGCACTATGCTTGGAGTGGTTCTCATTGGTGCCTTAATTCCGTCCAGTCACACAAAATGTATAGCTGTCCAAAAGGCAAACTTTCAAGCTAACCCTTATTGTAATTGGTTATTTGTAACGCTCTCAATGCCCAGAGGTTTCTAAGTGTGGACCCCGGGAATCGAACCTGCGTTGCTCCATGTCGTTTTGCTTCCAAGGCGATGCACGTTGCCCCTGAGCTATAGTCCTAAGCCAAATCTTGGTTTTGGCATAGTTCCCAGAGCAAAGGCTTCTGCTCATTTAAAAATGTGGGGTGATATAAGACTCTCCTAAGCACATTCCCCTGAGGTTAATCCTTTAGGTATAATCCTGTTTGACCAAATGCATGACAGGTACCTGTCCATCAGCTGACGGTGCCTTAAAGACCATCAACACTGTGCCCCTTAGTCATTTTGCATATGATTTAAGGGCACTCTCAGGATCGCCCCCCCTCCCACCTGTAAAAGATCTAGGAAAGAAACCTAAAATACCTCTGATCCACAGACCCCAGACAGTATTGATCTATGTAACCTTTAAGAGCCAACATGGACATTTGAAGTACCAGTCTGTTCTTGCTGTCTGCTTAGACCCCTGAATATTCATGTATGCAGTGAGGTAGCAAGGGATCAGGAGTATTTAGGTATCTAATACTGTCAAGGAAGTACTTTATCTGAACACTTTATATAGGATATTAACAAATGGTATTGAAGGAAGTGGTAGATTTTCCATACCAGCCTACAGGCCCCAGAAAAACAGCATTTGTTTCCTCTCCAGCCAAATGGCAGAAAAATACAATTACTGAATTCTGAATCATGAAAATAAGAGGGTAGATAAAGAGCAGCGCGGCTAAATAGAGCGATGATGCCAACGGCCCTGACACACCCTCGTTTAAGATAGTCCCGAAACCGACCATGGCGATCATCAACCACGCCCCTAAACGGTTACGTGGGCAGCAACAAGAGTCATGGGCTGATTACCTACCAGTAATCTTCATTGCCCGGAGTCCAGGTCTTTCATGTCACATTCCTTACTTACGTGAGGCACCTGCCACCAGACCGGTTCTACCTACTATCCATTACAACTTAAAATAGAAGAAAGACTAAAGAAATTAGAAGGCAATCTCTCTTCTCTCTTTTTTTGAAATGTTTGGCCCATCTTCGTTTTGAGCCCCTAACTCATCCATTTGCTCCTCTTTTCAGGCCTGAAAACTCTATTTTCTGACCAAAGAAACCCCTTGTTTTCTCTTTCTGATTTGGAGAGGAAAGACAGACCAAGGTATTTATTTCTATAATTCTCCAAGTTGATAGCAGGATGGATGTTTCAGTTTACAAATGAATTTCAATGTCAGCTATGTGTATATGTGTACATTGACCTGGCAGGGAAGGTTATGTTACGCTATGTAATCTTGCATTTGTATAGCACCAACTGGCGCAGTTCATGGCGTCGAAGCGCTGTTGCTTGTCAGAGAGGCAAAGGAGGAGTGAGATAGAGCATGCAGTTGTGGTAGGGAGGAGCAACCATGGGTAGATAGTTGGGCTGAGGGCGAGGGATAGACCAGGTGCTCAGGGAGGCAAGGGCAGGAAATGGTGGAAGACCTATGCGTACAATGGGACCACATTTATGGTGGGACTCAACTGTGTGCTATGGAACGCAAGGTGGTGAGAAGTGCCTACAGAAATCATGTGGGGTGGGGCACAAGAAAACTAGGGGGTTCTCCAGCCAATGAACATCTGCGCCAAGGAGTAGAACAAGGGTCTATCTGTAAACAGCCTTGCATTTACAATATATGTGCCAGTAAATATTATGACATGTGGTTAATGTGGCCTTCAGTGAGTCTGACTCACAAGTATTCGTTGAATAAACCTGGAGAACATTCAGTTTTGGTTGTTTGCTATAAAAATGTCCAACATCCCTATATTTGATGAAAGTCTTCAGTGTAATTTCTCCATGTGTGATGTTTTGTAAAGAGGACTCTGAACTGGATCACTTCTAGGGTGAATCACTATTTCACCAGTTAAGGTAAACAGGCAAAGTGAAATGCAATGATTTGCCACAGGATCACAAACATGGGAACAGTGAGGGAGCCGGGATTGAGCTCAGGTGTTCACATGGACGTAGAATGAGGATTTATGTTTCCAATAAAGTTGATTCCCGAATCACAAAAACCACTTAATGAATCAACCTGATATTATAGAAGGAATCTTTATCCAAACATGTAAAACAAAGCAAATATATTTTAGCCTCAAAAGAGGCAACAACATAACAGTAATTCAATATCTGCAGCATTCCAGCAGACCACACGTGGCAGAAATTGATATGTGTTTCCCCCATAGTACAATGTGGAATATTAGTCATGCAAAGTCATTCACCATGAAAATCTAACCGGGCCAGCGGGACCATACTTCCACATCTCCATGCAGGTGAAACTATGGGGTTCACAGAGGTCACAGCGACCCAAGACGCCTGCCTCGTGTTGCAAGTGGAAGGTCTTTGCAGATCACCTGGGATGAGTCAGCAGCACACCTGTTTTCCCATTCATGTTTACATGTAGGTGAATACCACTGACTATAGGGCAAAAGGGTTCCGGGCACTGCGTGAGGAGGTGGGGGCAGCTGCCCACAGTGACGTAGCCAGAGGCGGGGGCAGAAGAGGAAGCTGCCCCTCCCGGCTCCCCCCTGGTGGCCATTGCGCCCCAGCCTCCCGCTGGCACCCCATTATCCATCCCCACTGGGACCAAAAGCTGCCTCCAGTACTGGCTGCTCAGCAGGGACACTTAGTTGTGTATCAGTGATCTCGCTACTGCTTATATTTGCCTCTGGGAAAGGCCCATGTGCTGGCCTCCAAGCATGTTCATAATGAGTAGCCGGTGATCCACTTCCAGCTGTACCCGTTAATGAGAAGCGGTGGCGTCTGTCCATGCACACCACATTTTTATGGACACTGCTGATCGCTCCTCATATGAGCTCCCTCTTTTAAAAGAAAATGCTTGTCAATCATTGGCCCCTTTGCATAGGTGCCGCCATCTTGCCCACTTAAATCTTAAATGTTGGCAGTCTCCATAAACCCCAAACCAGGGGTGCAACAAAACCTACATTTCAGGGGTTGGGGGGTACCCCTTCAAATGTTGGGAGAGGCAGTAACTGCTGATACGGTGGGGGAGGGGCACACTTATTTGTGTGGTCGCATCTACGGCCTTTATGCATTCTAATGAGACTATTCTAGTGCAGCTTCAATGTTACATGCAGTTAACTCTCTTTTAAGTCTGAAAGCACGCACTTAAGGATTGTTGTGAGAATGAGCGGTCTCCTGCCCCCTCTATACCCTTCCAATCACTCCCCTGGCAAGTACTAACCCCACATCACGATTTCAATTGCCAAAACATGTATGCATGTGAAAGCAGGTGCTAACGGTGAAATGTTTTACGCTAGTAATTGCAGGGCCTTTAACAGCAAAGCCCAGACGCAGTTTAAAATCTGGGTACTGTTCTGTCCGGCCATGGCTCGGTATATCAGCCAGGCCGAGTCCACATAGCCCAACATTGTGGCGGAGAGTGGGGTGGGGGGAGAGGGGGACTGAAGCCCAGTCAGCTCAATGGGGTTGCACCACTGACCAGGATTGGTTTGCAAAGTGAGCCATCTGTGCGGGCCCCAAAAGTCCAATGGCAGGGAGAGCTGCAGGTCTGGGTTGGGAGGGCTTTGTAGAGCTATTTCTATAACCCATTAGTGTATTTCAGGCTGTGCAGCGGGTTAGCATGGAGGTACATTGGCACTAGTAGTTGGTGTTCAAATCTTGATTGAAGCACGCTGCATTGCACAGGAAGAGCAGTGTGTGACTTTGGGACGAAATATTGCACTATCAGTAGATGCTGCAGCAAGGGCAGGATTGAGGTGCATTGGCAGAGCCTCGTGTTTGTGAGTTCACCATTAGAATGCGTCTGTGGGTACTGTATTTTATGGTTATGGAATGCAGCGCTTTTTATGGATCTTGTGATGAAATAGCGGTGCTGCAAGGCCTCCCAGAGCAGGCCTTTCTCCTCTCCGTGAAAAGGGCTCGAGTTTCTGCAGGGTGGGTGACAGCGCCCACGTGGCACGCTTGACAGGCCCGCGCATATTTGTGGTGTACGGATCCAGGCCAAGTCTCTGTCTAGTCACGTGGCCACGTGCTGGGCAGAGTTTCGGTGGTTGGTTCAGCACAGATTTTCTCTGCTGCGCGCCTCACGTGTCGCAGTCGCTCTCAGTCTGACTCAGCGCGAGGGAATGTCTCCCCGTCGTCGGGCCTAGGTCACCCGACTGTGGGCGTTTGTTATGGGCACTAGCCAGGCCCTTCTAGGTGCGGTCATGGGTGGCTAGCAACATGTGGAAACGTTTCAGGACTCTATAATGGCACACATAACAAAGATCGTGCTTAATCCCCTGTATTTGTGCCCAGGCAGCAAAACAAAAATGTGGCTGTCACCTGGCAGGCGGTCGTCAGCTGGGCGGCCCTGCCCCAAGGCTGGCTCTGCATGCCAACTCACTGATTTCAGTGGGAGACCGCTTATTTTTCCCATATTAAAAATATTGCTATTTTTCACTTACTCCCGCCTTAATTAACCAAATCCCCTATGCCATAGCTACCACCCTTTTTGTGTCACCAAGGCAGGTGAAAACATCTGATTTTCTTTTTGGTGAGTGACAGCCCGTAAAAGTGAATGGGCGTATGAGGGACTTGGCAGGTGATTCTGCGGCTTGCAAGGTGGGTGACACCCACCAAAAGCGCTTAAGTGGTGAGCGATGCCATATGCAAGACTATGGGAAACACCTTTCTCCCGCTATCTGGTGCAAAGTCTCCCACCCAGTTGTTCGAGAATGTTGGCAGATATGTTTATGAGTAGCGTGGAGCACAGCTAGGGCCCATGCGATTAGGAATGGGAGGGTTTAGGGTGGCAACTTTCTGCGACCATTTTGCAGGACACTTGGCACACACACGGCGGCAATGACGTCACCTTTGACCCGTCAACATCATTATTTAAACAACTGCTAAATGGGTTTTTTAATTAATTAATTAATTGTAATTTAGTCAAAACACTTTTTACATTCACTAATAACACAAAAGATTTACACACTCTAAAGTGTAGTACAATTGTTTTTTTTCATACCTGTGGAAACCCCGGCTGTGCATTTTAAGCTGTTTAATGTGGAGATGTCTTCATAGTTTCTATTCCAGTCAGCAAGCTCACATTTGGTTTTGAATGAAGCTCTCAACGACGAATACCCCCCCTCCCCACTATCCCAATTTGGGTACCAATTAGTGGTTAAGAAGGTGTTCATTACCAGGTCATTGTATGAATCACTCTTAACCTGCTTACTTCACCCATAATTGGCACCCAGGATTTGCAGGATCGGACAGAGTGGCAACATCTTAGCTTTAAGGTATAACTCAACTCTTCTCCTTTCCACCTGAGCAGCTAGTGATATTAGACCCAGCTCCAAACGTAGGGTTTCTACAGAGACTGAGGGTCTAATCTTCAACAGCTTCCTCCAAAACGCACCCTCTATCGTACTTAACCAACTTAGGTCTTTCATTCTTAGTGCCTCGAAGCCATATAGAATTGCCGGGCAGAACCATCGTTTGTAGAGTGTTAGTACCCTCTCCGGGGAATAACCTGCCGTCTGGTATGTGAAACGACTGAACAAGTGAGTTAACAGCGCAGACTTCCTCTGTTGGGTGGAGACAATATGGGGATAGCTGTTGTCCGCACTCATCTCCAGCCCAGGATAGGGATAATGTTCAACATATTCATTATCCCCCAGGCTGGTAGCCACTTTCACTCTATTCCTTTTCTTTCCTGCCACCAGCAATATTTTGGATTTAGCAATGTTCACCACCAGATCATTCTCCCTGGCATACACTGCCAACTCCTCCAACATGGCTCGACATCCAGAGAGGGTGTGATCGAAGATTACAAGATCGTCGGCATATAACATACCTGCAACCTTAGTCTCTCCTATCCCAGGTGGACAATTAGAGCTCTCCAGCATTCTTTTCAGATCAGACACCTACAGGTTAAACAGCAGAGGAGCCAGGAGGCACCCTTGCCTGACTCCCCTACTGAGCACCACTGGCGCAGTCACTTCCCCATTGTTATCGAGGTGCACTCTAGCACCCGTGTCATCATGCATCTTCCTGATCAACGTCAACAGCCAACACGGCCACCCATTAGCCTTAACTTTTCCCCGAGTTTATCTCTGTTTACTGAGTCGAAGGCCGACCGGAGGTCAATGAAAGCCATATAGAGCACTGGGGCATCCCTCCGAGAAGCCTCCAGGCAAGCATGCAGATGTTATGTACAGTGGAGGAGCCTGGCCTAAAGCCTGTTTGTAGGTCATGCAAGATGTTTTCAGATTTGACCCAATCCTGGAGTTCCTTAAAATACCAGGCCTGAGAACAGATTGTAAGTCACATCCAGCATGGATAACAGTCTGTAATTTTCCGGCTTGCTCCTGCTACCCTTCTTATAGACAGGAACAAGCGCAGAATGCCTGCAAGTGGTCATGATTCTTTGTTCGTCACACACTCCATCAAACAGCACTATTTTTCACTTACTCCTGCCTAAAATAATTCAATCCTCTATGCAAGCCTGTGGGGAAATACCTTTCTCCCGCTGTCGGGGGAAAAATCTCCTCCCCCAGTTGTTCGAGAATGTTGGCATATATGTTTGAGTAGCGTGGAGCACAGCTACAGCCCATGTAACATGCAGGAAAACATGGCCAAAGAGCAGTAGAGGACATGTACGTAGTGGAGGACAGTGTTGGAATTGTGCAGGATTCTGAAACTGTCAAAAATGCTCTCCTTGGATTCCGAATCCAAGAAACCCAAAAGCCCATGTCAGATACACTGTAATACTAAGCACCCCAGTGATCAGCTGTTCTGTGTGGTGGGTGGCAGGATGCCCGGTATGGGGCTTGTGCTCCAGCAGTGGGGCGTGGGGAGGCAGGACATCAGTTATGGGACTTGTGCTCTGGGTATTTGAAGGCAGAATGACAAGTAGGGGGCTTGTGCTCTGGGGGGTGTGGGTCAGGATGCCAAGTGTGGGTCTTGCAATCTTGGTGGTGGGGGGGAAGGATGCCAGGTATGGGGCTTGTGTTCTGTATGATATGATATGATATGATATGGCATTTATAACGCGCCTATACACAAGTGTTTCAAGTGTGGTGTGTGGCGGGATGCCCGGTATGGTGCTTGTGCTCTGAATGATGGATGGGGGCACAATGTCAGGTAAGGAACAAGTTACTTACCTGTAACTGTTGTTCTCCAGCATGGGTCTGGCATGGATTCACATGCTCATGAATATTCCCCGTCGTCAGGCTGGGAATCCTCGGTAAAGAAAAAAAACAGTATGAGTTTCGTTTCTGATCTGTCTTTCGTAGTAGTAACCAATCACTGGTCTCTGCGTCATACTGACCACAGCCAATGACTGCCCTCTACCTAAGCCCCGCCTCTGGCAGCCATCTTCAGATTTGGAAGCATGTGAAGTGGCAGTATGACCAAGTGAAGAGCCGCAAAGGGGTAGGCGGGAGGGTTCGCATGTGAATCCATGCCAGACCCATGCTGGAGAACAACAGTTACAGGTAAGTAACTTGTTCCTTCTCCAGCATGGGGTCTGGCATGGATTCACATGCTCATGAATAAAGAATACATAGCAGTACACACATGCACAACCACGGGAGGTGGCAAAGGCTCAACATTAAGCATTACATAAAACTCAACATCAAGCAATCTTACCTCCTCACCAGGCTCACCTCAGGCGAACAGGTTGCGCAGCACTGCTTGGCCGACCCTGGACTCCTCCCTGGAATCCCGATCGACGCAGTAGAATTTCGTGAAGGTGTGCGTCGACCTCCACGTAGCAGCCCTGCATATGTCCATCAGGGGCACACCAGAAAGGAACGCCGTGGTAGCTGCGATCGCTCGGGTGGAATGGGCTCTCGGATGGCCAGGCAGCGGTCGGTTTGCCAACCGATGACAGTACATGATACAGCCGGAGAGCCATCTGGAAATGGAAGCCTTCGAGAGAGCCTTCCCCTGATTGACAGGTCCAAAGTTCACAAAGAGTTGTGACGTCTTCCGAAAACACTTCGTGCGGTCCACGTAGAACTTCAGCGCTCTAGCCACATCAAGCGAGTGCAAAGTCCTCTCAGCCGGCGACGAAGGCGACGGGAAAAACACAGGCAACACCAAGGGTTCGTTGAGGTGGAAGTCCGACGGCACCTTGGGCATGATGGAGGGGTGCGTCCTGAGCACCACCCTCGTGTCGTGAAAAGTCAAGTATGGTGGCTTGCAAGATAGGGCCTGGATCTCTCCCACTCGTCGTGCGGAGGTGATGGCCACAAGAAACGCTGTTTTCCACGACAGGAACTTCAACGGGGCCGAGTGCAGAGGCTCGAACGGAGGTCCCATGAGCTTGGTCAGCACCACGTTGAGCTCCCACGCCGGGGCCGGTGCCTTCACCGGCGGGAACGATCTGAACAGTCCCTTCATGAACTCTTTCACCAGACGATGAGACCACAAGGACGTATGCCCCGTGGATCTGGTGTATCGGGAGATCGCGGCAAGATGAATCTTGATGGACGCGTGCGCCAGTCCAGCCTTGGCCAGCGTCAACAGGTACGGCAGCACTTGGGGAGCCGTAATCCTCAGAGGGTTAATCTTATGTGCATGGCACCAGACAGAGAACCTCTTCCATTTGTGTCCGTAGCATTTAAGAGTCGAGGACGCCCTGGCCTTTGCAAGAACCTCTCTGCAGTCGGCCGGTATGTCGTATCCTCCAAACTCTAGCGCTGCAGGAGCCAGGCCTGCAAGTTCTGTGACTTCGGGTCGTGGTGGAGGATGGCGCCTCCTTCCCTGGAGAGCAGATCCGCGTCCACTGGCAGCTTGATCGGCGGGGACGCTGACAAGTCCAGAAGGTCCGGGAACCATATCTGCCTCGGCCACGCAGGTGCGACGAGGATCATCCTGCACCGTGACCTCCTGAGCTGGTTGATGAGCCGGATCAGCAGTGGCAGAGGAGGGAACGCGTATAGGAACAGGCCTTCCCAAGGGAACGAGAAAGCATCGCCCATGCTCCTCGGCTGGGGAAACCTGCTGGCGAACCTCCGGCACTTGGAGTTCGTCGCCGTCGCGAACAGGTCGATCTGGGGTGTGCCCCACCGTCGGAAGAGGCGATCCACTAGATCCTGCCGTAGTTCCCACTCGTGGCACGAGCGCAGCTCCCTGCTGAGTGAGTCGGCGATGGTGTTTTTTATCCCTGCCAGATGAAACGGCACCAGAAACATCCTTTGGGCGACGGCCCAATGCCACAGGTCCTGCGCTTCCTTGGACAGTGCTGGGGACCTGGTTCCGCCCTGTTTCCTGATGTAAAACATGGTGGTGGTGTTGTCGGTGAAGATCCTCACCACCTTGCCCTTGAGGGACGGAAGGAAGGACCTGAGGGCCCAAAACACTGCACGGAGCTCCAGGACGTTGATATGGAGGGACTTCTCCGTCGGGAGCCAAAGGCCTCTCGCGTGCAGATTTCCGGTGTGCGCTCCCCATCCTTCCAGGGAGGCATCCGTGGTCACTGTCTCCTGGTGGCCTGGGGTCTGAAAGTCCATGCCCGCCGTCAGATGCGCGCGGGTGCCCCACCACCGGATCGCTCGTCGGAAACTCTCGTCGAGTGTGATCCTCTCCTTGAAGTTGCCCGTCGTCTGGATCCAGCGCGCGTCCAGGAACTCCTGCAACGGGCGCATCTGGAGCCTGCACATGGGAATGAGGTAGATGCAAGAAGACATCATTCCGAGGAGGGACTTGATGGACCTCACCTTGGCCGCGTCGGCAACCAACATCCGCTGCACCTTGCCCAGGATGGCCCTGGTCCTTTCCTCCGACGGGGAGGCCAGAAGGGACACTGTGTCGAGCCTCGCTCCCAGAAACAGTGCGGCTTGCGCGGGTACCAGGTGGGACTTGGCGTAGTTCACGGAGAATCCCAGGTCGGTGAGAAGTTGGATGGTCCTTGCCGTGTGCTCCACGCCGAGCTCCCTCGTCTTGGCTCGGATGAGCCAGTCGTCCAGGTAGGGGTAGACGTGGATCCCCTCTCGGCGCAGCTGCGCCGCCACTGGTGCAAGGCACTTGGTGAATACCCTGGGTGCCGACCGTAGACCGAAGGGAAGGGCACTGAACTGATAGTGACGCCCTTGGAACACGAACCTGAGAAATTTTCGGTGCCCCTTTAGGATGGGAATATGGAAGTAGGCATCCTCCAAATCCAACGACGACAGGAAGTCGCCCTCCTCCAGCTGACACAGGACGTGCTGGAGGGTGACCATCCGGAACTTCTGCGCCTTGATGAACTTGTTCAGCCGTCGTAGGTCTAGGATGGGGCGCCATCCTCCCGTCTTCTTCTTCACGAGGAAGTATCTTGAGTAAACTCCGGAGCCCCGAAGCCTCTTTGGGACGAGCTCGATGGCGCCCTTCTTGAGCATCGCCTTTACCTCCAAGAGAAGTTGAGGGGCGTGATGTTCTTTCCTGGCCACAGGGGGGACACGCGGGCACCTCTTTAGAAACTCGAGCGCATGACCCTGAGCCAGGGCGTCCAGCACCCAACGGTCGGTGGAGATGGACTCCCACACGCTGACGAAGCTCGCCAGCCGGCCTCCCACCGGGGTGCTTCGGTGGGGACCCGACCCCACGGCCGGTTCAATCCTGCTTAGACGAAGCTTTGCCGCCTTGACCTCCTTGGCGACGACGACGGGGTCCGCCTGACTTGCCTCGTCCCCTGTAAGCTTCCTGAGACGACGAACGGGCCGCTTGACGGTAGGTGGAAAATCTGCCGCCGGAACCTTTGCAGGCGCCCTTGCCTCCGCCGCTCCGAAAGGGCGGCCGCCGTTGCTGGAGAACCCCGAGAGCCCGGGCCGTCTCCGTGTCCGCTTTAATGGCCTGAAGGGAATCGTCCACTGTTTTCCCAAACAGGTTGTTACCATCGAACGGCATGTCCAGGAATCTGGTCTGTACGTCTTGACGGAAGTCCGTAGCCTTGAGCCATCCACGCCGCCTAAGGCACACACCGTTGCCCAACTGGCGAAATCCAGTGTCGGCGATGTCCGTCGCAATCGTGATGGCGTGATCCGACGCCACCTCACCTTCCTGCAAGATCTCCAGGGCATCCACCCTCTTGTCGTCCGGTAGGAAGTCCAGCAGGGGAGCCAGTTTGTACCACAGCTCCCTGTCGTAGCGGGCTACGATAGCTAAAGCGTTGGCCGCCTTAATCGTCGTCGCTGCAGACGAGATGACCCTGCGCCCCATCGTGTCCAATTTCTTTCCCTCGCCGTCCGGCGGGGAAGTCGACGTGGAGGCCGCACCCCCCCGTGCTTTCTTCCTGGCCGCCGCGGAGACGACGGAGTCCGGGGTAGGCTGTGCCCTGAGGCACAAGGGGGCCGTGTCCGGGACCCGGTACTTCTTCTCGTACCGGTCTCTTCTAGCCGGCGTCGTGGATGGGTTCTTGAGGAGGGCAAGGCCCTCATCCCAAATATCGTCCAGCAGAGGCACCGCGAGGACCGTCTTCCTCTTGGCCTCGCGCCGCTGATAAAGGAAACCTTCCTTCTTCTTCTCCTCAGGGCAGAGCTGGAAGAGCTCGGATGCCCTGGCGATCATGGAGTGAAAAGATCCAATCTCGTCGGGCGGAGAAGCTCGGGTGGGAGGTGACGACGGCAGATCCTCGTCGTACACCTCATCGTCCGTACCCGTCGCGGCCGTGTCAGTCTCCGTGTCATCCCCTCGAGTCGTGGACGGGGAGGAGGGCTGAACGGGGTGCGACGGCTGAAAAGGAGGTGGAGGGTGAATCCTTCTCTTCTTAGGAGGGGGGCTGCCCAAAGGGCCTGGTTCCGGGTCCCCCGATGGGAGTGGCTCCTCCACTGGTAACGGCAGTCTCGTCCTTATCTCTGAGCATAAGGACTGTATAGCCAACAAAATGGCCGCAGAGTTGTCTTGCGGTGCTGGTAGAGGGGAGTCCGACGGGCGGTCAGGGGCCCCGTCGGTACCCTCGATGATGTCGTCGTCTCCTGCATCGGGATCCCTCCCGACGGGCTGGTCTTCTTCCACGCCAACGCCGTGGCTTAAGACCTCGATCAGTTCTTCCTCAGAGGTTGAGGCCGAATCCACGACAACCTCCTGCCCCCCCTTTTTCTTCTCCGTCGGAGGTTTCACGGGTGTCCTGTCGATGGGCATAAAAGAGGACTCCCTCCGCGGTGGCAGGGAGACTCTGAGCCCCGAGGTCGCCGCCACCGGTGTAGCCTCCACAGGCTGAGCCAGGGCCGCCGCGACTGTCTCGATAGAGGCCTTGGCAGGATGGATTAAGGCTTTCACCACCTTAGGTGCGCTCACCGCCTTCTCCTTGAGGGGGGGACACTGCCTCGCTCCCCCTCCGCCTTAGAGCTCGACCGGGGCCTCTCCAGGAGCTTTGCCGGGTGCTCGGCCTTCCTCTTACCCGACCCAGAGCGTTGGCTCGTGGTTGATGGTGCCGGGGAGGGTGCGCCCTGCCTGGCGCCCGTAGAGCCCGACCGTTCGGCGCTCCCGGTGCCAGCGGACTCGCGGTGCTTGGCCTTGTGTTGGACCCCCGTCGCCGGGGCGTCCTCAAAGGTCTTAGAAGACTGCTCAGATTTCTTCCTCCTTTTCTCGCCGGACGGGCTTTTACCTTCCAGCCAGTTGGCGAGACGTTGATGGCGGTCCTTCATGGTCCGCTCCGACATGTTGCCGCAAAACGCACAGTCCTTCTCCACGTGCGTCTTGTCCTCATGTAGGCAGTAAAGACAAAAGGAGTGTTCGTCTTCCTTAAAGACATTCTGTAGCTGGCATCCAGGGCAGACCCTGAACAGCTTTCCGGGCGTCGAGCTTCCCTTCTCCTGGGCCATGACCGAGATGGGCCTGAGAAACTTCTGGAATCCTCCAAAAGCGTAGCTCGACGAATCTTCACCCTTGAGGGGCGTAGACGAATCCGACACGGGTCCCCGTTGATCGGATGGAGAGTCGGTGGAGCTTGAGGCTCTTTTGACCGAAAAAAACGAAGTTTTTTGAGAAAAAACGTGAAAAATAGCACTAACGCTCGAGAGCAATAGCACGAGGATCCCAACACATGAACGTGTGGTAAAAATCTGAAGATGGCTGCCAGAGGCGGGGCTTAGGTAGAGGGCAGTCATTGGCTGTGGTCAGTATGACGCAGAGACCAGTGATTGGTTACTACTACGAAAGACATATCAGAAACGAAACTGATACTAGTTTTTTTCTTTACCGAGGATTCCCAGCCTGACGACGGGGAATATTCATGAGCATGTGAATCCATGCCAGACCCCATGCTGGAGAAGGGGCTTGCAATCTTGGTGCTGGCGGTGTTGGGTCATTTGCGTTTGCACTTGTGGGGCTCTACCTTTCACATTATCAGTCTGCCAACCATAGCATGACATTATTGTGGCATTTGAAACTGTGCTCGGCATATTATTGCAAGGCTATATGTTACATATTCGGACTGGTATATAGATACAGTAAGAGTCAAGGGGCTGCCACCTCCTGTCTGTATCCTAATGTCTGTAACACAATATAGACAGAAGTCTGTGGCTAAAAGGTTATTTGTACGTCTAAGTCCCTATAAATAACTAGTTTTGCCCTGTGTGAATTTCTATGTTCGTGATTGTCTCATAAGTCATAGTGTTCGCTGGTGCGACGCCTGCAAATGAGGTGTAGAAATCCTCTCCCTTTTCCTCACTCACTACTTTCCTAAACTTAAAAAATCAAGTGCGCATTAATTGGGGGTCGGTTCTTGTCTTTAATGTTACCGCCTCCAATATGTGTGTTTTATCAAAAGTAAATATTCAACCTAATGATCGGTAACTCTTTAAAATGAGTTTCCTTCAAATATTTGTATATTCTTCTATAGGATTGGATCACTGTGATGCTTTCTTAATTAAGCCCTTTCATTGAGGTATGGCGGGTATCAGAGTCAGGGTCATCAGCCCAAAACTACTTGGTAATAGTCAACCGGTTTCAGCGGTTCTAGTAAATGGCTGCTTTCTTCAGGACAGTTGATGCATTACTGCATTCTGCGTCAGCGATATAAGTTCATTTTCGGTTCTCCATTTCATGGGTGTCTGGAAGAAATCTTCAGGTTTCCAACGGGCTTACTGGGTAACTTTCCGGGGCCCCATGGGGTTAAAAAAGACAGATGGGGCATCATCAGTCTAAGAGTGCTTCTTGAGGGCCGGTAAGTAAAGTCTGCTTGGGTTTGAATCCCCTTACATCTTCAACAATTCCCACTTACCTTTGTTGGCTTGTTTCTCACTACTCATACATCTGTCTTGTATCAGATGTGGAAGGTGGATCTTGAATTGGTGTGTCTTCTCTGGTTTCTCTCTAGTGTCTAGGGATAGATTAAGAGTAGATTACTCTTTTGGTTCCCAACTCGATTGTGTAGCATCTCTAATGACAACTCATGGATGATATGAAATTGGAGCTTCACTGTACCTGTATGTGGATCGGGGTTCCTAATCAAGGTCCATAATGGTCTGTTGGAGAGTTTCAGTCTGCGGAAGGGGCCTGGTAACCCTGTATCCAGAGCCACAAGATCAGCCTCAATGAGAAAATCTGTTGGAAAGCACTAGAAGTACAGTGACTGATACAAGACAGATGTATGAGTACTGAGAAACAGGCCAAGTGGGAATTGTTGAAGATGTAAGGGGATTCACACCCAAGCAGACTTTACTTACCTACCCTCAAGAAGCACTCTTAGGCTGATGATGCCCCATCTGTCTTTTTTAACCCCATAGGGCCCTGGAAAGTTACCCTGTAGGCCTGTTGGAAACCTGAAGATTTCCTCCAGGAAACCCATGAAATGGAGAACCGAAAATGAAATTATATCGCTGACGCAGAATGCAGTAATGCATCACCTGTTCTGAAGAAAGCGGCCATTTACTAGAACCGCTGAAACCGGTTGACTATTACCAAGTAGTTTTGGGCTGATGACCCTGACTACGATACCCGCCATACCTTGATGAAAGGGCTCGATTAAGAAAGCATCACAGTGATCCAATCCTATAGAAGAATATACAAATATTAGGACACTCATTTTAAGGAGTTACCGACCAGTAGGTCGAATAGTTCCCTTTGATAAGACACACAGGTACATTAAAGACAAGAACCGACCCCCAATAAGTGTGCACTTGATTTTTAAGTTTAGGAAAGTAGGGAGTGAGGAAAATGGAGAGGATTTCTACACCTCATTTGCAGGCGTCGCACCAGCGAACACTAGAACTTATGAGACAATCACAAACGTAGAAATCCACACAGGGCAAAACTAGTTATTTATAGGGACTTAGACGTAGGAATAACCTTTTAACCACAGACTTCTGTCTATATTGTGTTACATATTCAGACTGGCTAAGCATATGTTGGCATTATTGTTGAATTGAGACTGCGCTTACATCAGAACATGTAGTGCAGAGGTCGGCTTGGGCGCGGATGACATGGCACTGTTGGAACTGGCATTATTTTGACTGTGATTAAGTAGAGTTGTTTGAAACTGCCAAGGCTATGCTTAATTGGCAGGCTGACACATTGTGCTGAACATTGCTGCCTTTAAGGGAACCATGGCATGTTTAAACATTACCCCAGGCAGGTTGGCACTTTTAAAAGCAACTCCCTGTAATTACCCTGAATTCACAGCATCCTGCACCATTTGAGCAACACTAAGCTATACTTTGAAGTAACCTGGCATTTTGGTGGTAAACCCTTGCAACTAATCCTGTAACTTATGGATTTCATTATTTAGATCTTTTGTTTAGCGCTGGTCCTACCCAGAGGGTCTCGGAGCACCTGTTATATTCTGGCACTTCCAAACCCATTGCTGTGACGCGCTTGATTCTGTGGCACAATATTACAACTGGTGTAATTTATACTGATGATGCATAATTGGCATGATGCTTACAGGTGACTTTCTGGCATCCGAAGTATTGGAATATTTAATTTTGCCCATATAAATGCTTGTAAATTATTATTTTTAACTTTCCGCGAGCATTGTGCTGTAGAAATAAACCATGTAAGCTCCTCATGCTCACTTTGTGGTGCTACGCCCGTGTAAATTTGGGAAAAAATACTCACAGCGTCCATTTTTAGGTGTACCTCCTACTTTTGCCTTTGACCCCCTTCTACACCCCTCACCTAAATTTGATTCCTGGAGATGCCACTGGCTGCGTTATGGCTTAGGAGGGCTGGATTTTGGTTAGAATGGGCATAAACTCTGTCAATTTTGGAACAGAACAAATAAGTAGCGCCCCGATGCCATCTCGCTCTCTATACTGCTGTGTTGTGCTACGGGACAAGTATAGGTACTCATGTGAGAACAGGAAGTGGTGCTGGCGACTGGTTGCCTGGCTCTTACCCCATATCTGACCAATCAAATTGGACAGGTCTGCCAATGAGCTGCATTTTGATTGGCCGTCTCTTGGTGTTAAAGCCAGCTAATAGCTGGGTTGTCGGCTTACCACCAGCCGTTTGCTGCCAGAACTGGAGTTTGCAAGAGGGGTGTGGTCAAGCCTGTGGCATGTTTGCTTGCCTACACCTGCCTACGGGCTGACTTACCCGGTGTGTTGCTGGAACCTGCAGACAATATCTACTGGAACCTGCAGACATTATCTAGGCAAAGCATTGCTCACAGCATGGAGAAAGATCCAGGGATGCTCTTATTACTTACCAGTAATCTTCATTACTCCTAGATCCCCTCTTCCTCGTCACAGTACTTACCTCATGAGGCCCCTGCCACCGACACAGGACCTTCTTTTATTTCTTTTACTCCCTATAACTCCTCCTCTTAACCCATGTCACTCAGTTTACATAACCAAGCCGAAGCATTGGAGCTTCCCCGCAGGAAGGGAGAGGAGGGTTGTCAGTATTTTGATGAGGAAACGTAGGACTAGGAGTAATGAAGAGTACCAGTAAGTAATCAGAGCATTACCTCACGTTCACTCTTCCTCGCCCCAGTACTTACCTCATGAGGCATACCATAGCAGCAATGCACCAACGGGGAAAGGGTCCCAATGAGACACAGAGCCAAAGAAGTGCAGAAAAACTCACACCTTTAATAACTCCAAATTCACATCCCCACTGACAAAACCCCAACCCCCAAGAGCGAGACATTCAACCTATAGTGGTTGATGAAAGTGCTTTGATCTGTCCAGGTGGCAGCGCTACAAATCTCCTGTAGAGAAACCCCTCTTGCATCGGACCGGGAAGCCACCAAACCCCTGGTGGACCGCCCTTGAATGTGCACAGGTACAGGCAAACCAGAAGCCACATAGGCGATGGAGACCAAACAAGGATCCATCGGCTAATGGAAACCACCAAGGCCTTGAGACCCGCACCAGTAGGACCAAAAGTAATTAGTAGACTAACAGACTGTCGGAGAGGGGCAGTCCTAGCCAAATACTCCAACACCACCCACCGCACATCAACGGCATGTCAAGCCACCTCTTCCGGCATTTGCGGATCCTGAAAAAAGGCAGGGAGAACCAGATCTTGAGAGGTGTGAAACCGAGACACAACTTTAGGTAGGAACTTTCGGATCACACTTCAACACCACCGAGTCCGACAGCACCCCCAGGAAAGGGGGGCTGATACAATAGAGCCCCAATCTCCCCCAGCCTACGGGCAGAAGGGATAGCGATAAGAAAGGCAGTCTTCAGCGTAAGGTGTTTGATGTCAATCTCAGAAATGGGCTCAAAGGCAGCCTCTGAAGGAACCTTATGACAAGAGGGAGATCCCAAGGGAGAAGTCCTTTATAAGCATGAGGACAGGAAGAAGTAAGACTCTGGAACAACTTCCCCACCAACACCTCCCCATCCCGGTGGCCATTATTGGAATCTTATGGAGGCCCTTGAGAGCGAAGCATGTAGATTGCTAGGCTTTTTTCCAAACCCTCCTGGAGGAATTGGAGAATAGCGGGAAGACCAGAACTCAGGGGAGGGATGCCAGATGTCCACACCAATCCCGGAAATGGACCCAATGCCTGCCATACACCTTCAGAGTAGAAGGTCATCGAGCATTCATGATAGACTCGACCACAGGACCTGAAAACCCCTGAGACATCAACCTAGACCATGCAATAGCCATACAGGCCATTGAATCTGTCGGACCCCAAACCCAAGACACCCCTGCAGGGGACACAGCCACTTCGAAACCAGTCAAGGTTCCTGGGACTGAAGCTCCAACAGAGAGGGCAACAAGCTCCGGGGGGGACAGAAAGGAGCAACCAACAACACAGTCGACCCGGACTCTCTGTTGTGCTGAACCACCCAGGGAAGAAGGGGAAGAGGAGGGAAAGCATAAAGGAGACCCTGAGGCCACTGCACTGTGAGGGCGTCCAACCCCAAACCCCCTCAACCTAAAACCGGGAGCAAAAAAGGGGAACCATTGCTGAGGCTGGAAAGGCAGAGATCTAGAATGGGGGTCCTGAATCTGACACAGATCTCCGCAAAGATCCTGCCCGATAGAACCAGTGGCGCAGAGGAGGGGAACCGACGGCTGAGAAGATTTGCTCGAACATTGTCCACACCCTGAAATGCGAGGCCACCATGGACACCAGATGTGACTCCCCCCACGAACCTATCTGAGCAGCCAGAGCATTCAAGGAGCGGCCGGAACCCCCCTGGCGGTTGACATATGCCAAGGCTGTTGTATTGTCCGTCTGGACCAAAACCACCCGGCCTTCCAGAAACACCTTGAAGTACACCAAAGCCCAGAGAATGGCACACAACTCTCCCAATTGGATGACCGACGGCCTTCCTCCAGATCCCACAACCCCTGGGCCGAGAGGACGCCCAACGTTGCCACCCAATACCATTCGCTGGCGTCTGTAGTAAGAGTGGTCACAGGAGGACTACCAGGGACACCCCTGCCTGGAGATTCTGAACCCCCAACCACTACAGTAGGAAGACCCTCAGAGCCAGAGACACCGGGATCAAAGCCTCGTAAGCATGAGAGGTCAGGCGCCAGTTGGAGAGTAGATAAGATACCAGAGGATGTAAATGAAGACACGGCCAAGGAACCAGAAACATGCAAGAAGCCATGTACCCCTGCAGCCTGAGCAATAGGCGAGCCGAGACATACTGCTTCCTGAGAACCCTGCCCAGAACAGCCAGCACGCGATTGACCCTCTCCTGGGACAGAAAAACTCTCCCCATCCTGGTGCAAATCTGAGCCATGATGAAAACCAGATCCTGAGAGGGCTCCATCTGAGACTTCTGCCAGTTCAGCAGAAACCCCCAGTCCCGTAATGCCTGGCAGACCAGCTGGAGATGGACCAGGACAGTCCGTCGGAGAGCCGCTTCACCAACCAGTGGTCTAGGTAGGGAAAGATCTGAATACCCCTCAGGTGCAGATGTCCCACCAGGGGAGCCACCAGCTTGGTGAACACAGTGGGGGCGAATCGTAACCCGAACGGGAACACTAGGAACTGAAAATTCTGGGATCCCACAGCAAAATGGAAGAACCACATGGTAATATGCATCCTGGATATCCTGAGAGGGCATCCAGCCGCCCTGGGAGAATGTTCTGCAAAGTCTCAATTTTGAAGCGTTCCTTCCGGACAAAGCAGTTCAGAGCCTGGAGGTCCAAAATCATGCAATACTTCCCTGAAGGTTTGGGGAGCAGGAACACTCGTGAGTAGAAACCCAGGCCTGGAGAGGGAAAGGAATGGGCATGATAGCCTCCTTCAGCAGCAACTCGGAGAGAGCAGTCACCATAGCCAACCTCATGGTCCAAGATCTGGCACAATGGTCCGAACCATGCAAACTTGTATAGGTGGAGGCAGGAAGTTCACTTGATAACTACTCTGAATGGTGTCCAGAACCCATGACTCTGAGAACCACCTGTCACACACCGGAAAAAACAGCTGGAGACACCCGCCCAGCAGCCGGTCCAAACCATCAAGACTTCTGTACCAGACCTGAACGTGAAGATCGTGGAGGACCACGGCCCCCACTTGTTGTCCAAAAAGAGTGCGACGAGGAGCCTGGGAAACCCCGTCGGTCCCCGCACCTGAACCATAGCAAGAATTTTTGGTCGTCGAGGTAGACTTGCGCCGCAACTTGTCAGCGGCCCCCATTAGGACCCTGGCGTTAAGGGGTTAACAGCGCCATAAAAGGCTGCAGCTCCGCTAACCCCTTAACGCCTTACTACGAGGTCCCTTTGCGGCTCCCGACCTGAACGGCTGGTCTGGACAAGCCGTTAAAGTAGGGACCCGCAAAGGGACCTTGATGGCAATTACGGTACCGCAATTCGCGGTACCGTAATTGCCGCCTTCCCCATTCCCATTGAGCCCTATGGGGCAAAAATGGGAATGGGGAAGGGCCATGGAGAAAGGGGAATTACCGCCCCGCCAACCTTGGAATGGGGTGGTAATTCCCCCTTTCTCCATGGCGGACTCCGGCATGGATCATGGTGCTAATAGCACCATGGTTTAGCGCCGGAGTCCTAATGAGGGCCAGCGTGTGTGTCAGCCCGAAACACTTTATGCATTTTATCCTCAAGTGAATCACCAAAAAGTTAGGACCCATCAAAAAGCAGTTTAAGGGCAGCCGCCTTCTGAGAACCTTCTATTTTCCAATCCCGTAGATGCCCATGCCTCCGGGCCAACACACCAGCTAACATGGCCAGTGCTGATCCACGCACTCCATCAAACGCCAGATCGGACAAAAATTCAACCTGTCTCTGCATCAACGTCAGCAGACGGGCACAGTCAGAATCCCCATCCACAGCCTTTTACAATTTCCTGAAACCACTTAGCACAGTTTCCACTGTGTAGGAACCATAGATATTTGCCCTGAGGGCTAGATGTGCACCAGCATGAACCTTCTTTAGGCCGGAATTAACCCTATGGTCCACCGGATCCCGGATAGCTGCCTCCTAAGCCAACATAGAGGAGCGACCCACCAGGCTGGAGAGGATATCATCCACCTCAACTGGATCCGAGAGCAACGTCTCACCCCCTTTCAATGGATAGAGCTTCACCATAAGGCGGGGCATTGCAATCTTCTCCGGGTCATGCCATTCCGAAGGATCTTATCCCGGATATCAGACACCAAAGGCAACCCCATCCTTGGGGTATTCCTCTACAGGCGAATAGTAGGGTCAGCCCCCTCCACTGGTACGAGGGGCTCTGAGAACCCCATGCAGTCCCGAACTTGTGCAAGGACTCCCTCCACCTCTTCTCTGTCCAGATATTTCCCTTCTGCATCAGCTGACGAGGAACAAGAAGCGGCAGAGGGGGACTCAGTGTCAGAAGATGAGGAAGTTGAGAAAGACAAACGCCGGCGCTTGTGCCCATGTGTACGGCTGCGACTCCCTCCAGCATGACGCTTTAGCGACTTCTTTAAATCTTTCCTGGACAAGGAAAAATGCCTTGATTTCTTCTTCTTCCTTTTGTGAAGTTCAGGTGAAGAGGAAGACGAGGATGCAGACAGGCCAAGGTACCTGTGTTTTGCAGTGTTTTTACCCATGGCGAGCATAAACAACAATCAGAACATCAAACCTGCTGAGTATACATTTAAACAGTAGGCCAGGAGAAATCACCAATGGGGAGAATAAACAATCTATCCCCTGGGAATGGGCTGTTAGGCATAGATTAACCCCCTCCCTTTCTGGAGGCGAGGTCCACCCACCTCCGGAAGGCGCATCAAGGTGCCTGTATGCCGTTCCACAACAAAACGTTAAGTCGGCCACATCAGAGTAGAAAAGCACAGCAGTATTTACAGCTCCACCTCCTTACCGTACCCCCGGGTCCTGCAGGACCCGGGCCGCAATGCCTGCACGCCGGCCTAGACCCAGGCAACAAACCGGGCGAGGCATCCCGCTCAACCGGGATCCAAACCCCACAGGGGGCCCTGGAGCAACCTGAACCTGAAGGAACCTGAGGCCCTGCCACACAGCCCCACCAGGGGGCCAGCAATCGTCACTCCCCGGTGCCCCACACTGGGAACAGTCCAACCTGCCAGAAGCAGGAAAAATTAAACTCGGTGAAGTAGGTTAAGGGGAGGAGTTATAGGGAGTAAAAGAAATAAAAGAAGGTCCTGTGTCGGAGGCAGGGTCTCTTGAGTTAAGTACTGGGACGAGGAAGAGTGGACCTGGAGGTAATGGTCCATACCCGTGAGTGGAAAAAGGGAGTTTGTTGGTCATTGCACATGTGTGCAGTGCTTTAAGTTGGAAAAGAAATTGTTGGGGAGGTCCGTAGTTAGTCACAAAGCACAATTTGGTTGCAGGAACTAAGAAGTGTCTGGTAGGGCCTCAGAATGAATGTATTCAAATTAAAAAACAAAATCACGCAAAATAGGTCAGTCCATGTCCCAATCCGTGTAAGACAGCCCTAGAGGTTAAAGTCTCTGTTTCAGTGATATTCTTGTATCCTGCAAGTCACACGTTTGCATTCCAGGAAGATAGATGAAGGGGATACAGAGCCTGCTGCTGGCATCTGTGTGTAACCTGCAGGCACATATCCTGCCACAAAAACAAAAGAACTTTGCTCCTATTCTTACTATTCCAACCTACCCCTTCCGTTAAAACGGAATCATGTTCTCCAATTTAACAACACAAAGGCATTGAGAAGCGATGAACACTTTTTTGTTCCAGTGCCTTCAAGTAATGAAGGTTCAGCCCTGCTGTAGCATCTAGGTTGTACAGGCATGACTCGGGAGAGGATGGGGAAATGTTCCAGTGGTTGGGGCACTAGCAGGGCTCTGCCTTATCACAGAATTAAACTCTGCAGGTGCACAGGTGCCATAGCTCTCAACTCACCCGCTTTTGGCGGGTGTCACCCGCCCTGTAAAGGGCTGACTCACCCGCCAAGCCCCCTGCACGCCCATTCATTCTAATGGGCGTCTCACCCGCCAAAAACAAAATCGGGTGATTTCACCCGCCTTTGCAACACAAATGGTTGAGAGCTATGACAGGTGCGCGTGTGTTTTTTTGCATACATGTTAGGGTGGCCAGATAAAAAAAAATGGACAGGCCATAGACATAGAAGTAGGACTAAAGTAAACACAAATAAAACTGCAGTCCTACTACTATGTCGCTGGCCTGTTGCGAGGGTGGGCTCACAGGCACGGTCCTCTCATTGGAGGAGAGCGGCCGGGAGGGGAAGGAGGAGGAAATGGAGGCGTGAAAAGCATTCACGCCCACATTCACACGCAGGAGGAGTTGCGCCGGGCCCAATTTCGAAATCGTGTCCTAGCAAAAACCGGGACCGTAGCCACCCAACCTTCCAATCCCGGGATGGGGTTTATAAAATTAAAAAACTCCCGGTACGGAGGGTGATTTCCCAGGACTGTCCCGGGAAAACCAGGACGTCTGGTCACCCTAATACATGTCAACATGCCCCAGTTCATTCAGAAGATGATCAGCGAGTCCTGTTTTTCTCTTTGCATTCTGGGGAATGTAGTCCTGGTCTTATAATGGAAAAATATATCACATGGTGCTCATTTAGGCCTTCCAAAAATCTTTTACTTATACTTAATCCAGAATTCAGCAGGACATTTGCTTCTTAAACTGGGGTGGAGAGAAACCTTACTGCAGCACTTGAGCTGTAACTGGCTGCCTGTCACCAGAAGAGTGGAGCGTAAGGCCTTGTATATAGTGTATAAAGCTTTCTATAAAATGATGTATTAGTAAAACCATAATGAGCTGTATTCCTAGGGTACCTGCCAGTTCATCCTCTCCAGTCATCAGGAAGTAAGCTGCTGTGGCTACCCCAGGTAAGAGCGACAAGCTTATCAAGGAGCCTGGGCCTGCGCAGCAGTGGAATAGTCTCACACTTAAGCTTAGTAGTATAATGTCCTGATGATCCCAAATGTATTAAACATTCCTATTTCCTCGAAGCTAAGGATTCCGGGTCACTTTCATATTTAAGACTTGGTTTTATAGTGCCAAGATGACTTTTTCAATCTGCAAGCATGCGCTTTAAACTGTATACCATACCATTCTAATTGGCTGACAAACTACAGAAGGTCACACGCGCTTCTTTAACAGGTGACCAGTTTCCTCTTTTTTTGAAAAATGTATTAGGCGTGGGGCAACAAAACCAATGTCATCGTTATGTGCACCGTTAAGTAGCACTTTAAGATGAGCAGCAGCACCCTTGAGATGGATGGGGATGCAGATTAATATTCTTGCATCAAATCAATAATGACAACTCAATAGTTTGGCAAATGGAGTCCGTTTAATGACAAGTACAAAAAACGGGGAGTTCATGAATATCAGCAATCGCTCGATCTTCCTTCTCGCTTCAACTCCAATTAATTTCAGAAAAAACATAGTATTTATAACAAAAACTCATCATCACTGACGTCTAACTCTTAAAACTTTAGCATGCAACTCTATTGGTTCTACGAAGGTAACTTTAATATAGGTACTATATCTGTATATGGTAGAGAATTGGGATTGGATAAACACTGTCAGGTGAGGCATCTAAGCCCTTCCTTCAAAATGGCAACTGTACACATCATTAAAAGCACGACGTCTCATTGGTTTTGCTAGCTATAGGACTCTAGATTACTTGGTCCACTGTGATTGGGTTGGTATCAACCCCACTCATACTTGTCCACTTGCTTAGCAGCGTGCAGAATCGCCGGCCAGCTGCAGGGAGTTTTTCTGCACCCCCCAGCTTCCCTTCAATTATTGCTACAATCAATCATCAACTCAGTGGTCATGTGTCAATTATTTCTTTGTGGTTGGCCTCGAGACTGCTTCTTGGTCTGGAAAAGTTTTGGCGTCTGTGCATGGCACAGATCCATGCTTAGGTGTGAAAGTTTCATCCCTTCTTGCTCATCTGGTCACGTGATTTCCACCCCGTGAAATCGTCTTATTCTTCATGCAATTTCGTGTATTTGATTTAATTCTGCCAAATGTGGCTTATCTTGACCTTTCTGAACAGGATACTCTGTTCTTCTTCTCATTAAATGTATCCACTGTTGGGCTATTTCAGCCGATACGACCTTGGCTTCTTGGCACGATTTACCTATGAATGGGTTTCTCTCCGTCTTTAATTCTCAATTTGTTTGCAGCAAAGCTCTCCTCTTGAGACCTTTAGTAGCCTTTGGTTGATTCTGCTCTTGTGCATAGTGGAAGTATACTTATATAAAGTGCTCCTTTTGAGGTAGATATGTATAGGTGGTGCTTGCCGCAATCTATTTTACTACTAAGCATAAGCAAGCCTCACGATTTCTTGCTGCTTTCGGTTCCTTGCATATGTACACATTTAACCTAACTGAATATCTTGATTGCACATGTAGCATTATTTCTGACATCTTGACATCAATTATTTCACTTTATGCTCAGGATGTCACTTATCCATGGTGTTTCATCTCTTTTCATCATTCACAGGTCATCATATCTTCTATATGTGAGTCAGTCCGGGTTCTTTTTTTAAAATTTTTTTATTTTTTTTAATTATCTTTATTTCCATTTTCAACAATAAGGAAAATATTACATATGTATATACACTAGATGAATCAGTAATACACTGTCAAATACATGTCATTAAATCTTCGATCAAAGAAACTATCACATATCCGTTAAACCCTATTCACAAATAACAACCCCACATTCACAACCACACAGAACAAAACACAAACACTCACCCTCACAATATCATTCTTGAGACAAGATACAACACCTTGTGACGTCACCATTCGTCTTCCTTCAGTATCTTTTTAGCTTCTACAGGGATTGCATTCTGACAATCGTCATTCTGTCTCATGTTTCAATATGGTTTCCTTAATGGGTACCTTACCGTCAAGGTTTTCTTAGGTGTTGGTACTTCAACAGGTGCTGTTCTTCTGATAGGTACTGGACAGAGCCCACCTGGGGCTCTCTGCTGGTTTATTTGCTCATCATACATCCCATATTTCGGGGTGAACATACCTGGTACTTCAAAATGGACGGTTGGAGTGTACATTGAGCTTGGCACCGCCTCTACACGCCACCCTCTGGGTGATTGTAGTGATTGCAACCTTTCCAATCAGGGCTTTAGATGACAGCATTAGCCGCTGAAAGCCAATAGTGTATTCAACGTATGTGCTAAAAATGCTGACAGTAGTCTGTTGTAGCACTTCCATTATGCAGTAGTGAGCTACAAGGAATATCCAGGCCTAGTATGAGTGATAGGTCACATTATGCATTGTTGATAGACAGGCAGGGAGAGGGCCCTAGCTCTGTAGCTAATAGGTATTTTTGGAGTGTTTGGAACATTATGGCACCTATATAGCGCTTAGATAGCCAGTCTTAAGCGCTATAAACACTAAGCTATGAGTGCATGCCTTTTAGAGCTTGCAGATGGGGTTAATACATCCCTGCTTCCCTTAGAATATTCTGCCTCACTAACGGTAGCCCTGCATGGCCCCAAGCTAATCTCCTTTTCTCTGGGAAGGCACTGATAAGACATTCCTGAGCTTTGGCAGATGGGCTCCAGAGAGCCAGGGAGGGGCTCAGAAGAAGGAGCAGTGGAAATTAACAGAGTTGGGTTTTTTCCATGAGCCAGCCTATATTTTGCACAGGGAAAGTTCTGGAACTGTGCGTCACGGACGGGCAGCACGAGATTATAAAATATACATGCTCACATGACTCGGGTGGGAGATCGTCCTGTGGACTTGGTTCGAGCAAGATCAAGTGCCCGGAATTCGGAGCTCTGACAGCATCCCGACAGCGCTGTCCTCTGAGCGGGGCTTGTTACAGCTAGCTTATGAGGGCCAGGGTCTCCCAGTGCTGATTGAAGGGGCGTAAAACTGTGTTTCTCTATGTTTTTCTATGTTTATCTAAGTTCCATGTTTCTCTATATTTTGCATTTCTCTAAGTTTTATGCTTTGTAATCTTCTCTAACTTGAATCCCAAATGTATATGAAATTCACTGCTCAGAATAAAATACTAAAACTTATTGAAGGTGTCATTTGTCACTAGCATGAGATCACTGCTCAGCACAATAGAACCTGTATTTTGGGCTGAATTGGGTATTTTTTGCTCCCGAGGGCTGGTCCCGAGGACGATTTGGCCCATATCAAGACATTTGGTGGCAGCTTTGTGGGATTTGTGCAGAGCAGTGCCTTGCTGTGAAATGACAAATTGTGTGAGAGAACACAGTGTAGAGTGAGGAGCAGGCTGTCGCATTTCCTTGGTGGTCTCACTGCAGCTCTGAGACTTCAAAAGGCAGCAGCGTTGTGTCGGCTTGCCGTGGCCGATAGCTTGTGTGGTTAAGACTCCCTTCAGTAAATCAGTCGTGACTGACTTATTGCTTGGGAATGGAGCCAGGGAGTACAAGGCGATAAACAAGCGGAAAATGGCTTTGTTTAAAGCGCTCTGATGAATGGTCAAGAAAGATGTATGTTCAATTAGGAAAGAATTTTATCATGCGGTTTCCCCAGTTTAAAGTTGTAATTTGAAATGCAAAGTGAGACGGAGTTCTCAACTCTATTCTGTCATGAGGGCAGGGAAAAATAATTGCGAGGATTTGACATGCAAATTGTGAATAGTAATTTAACCATTGACTCAGCCTCAGTGTGCTAGCGAGTGGGGGGCTGTAATGTTCGGAGGCGAAGGTTCGCTTTTTTGATGTATGCTTTTGAAGTGTTGACATTCCTGAAAAATAACGTGGAGCCGTGCTTAGGAGAAAGAGTAACATCTGTGCTGAGAGCCTAAAGGGTTTGTTTTTCTTTTGGCAACTGTAAATTCCATGTGCTAGTGGTGGTACATTCTGTTTAAAGGAAACACACTAAAATGACTATATTGCATTTTAAGCTGTGCCATGCTTATAATGGGTGAGAGACTCACTTAAAAAAGAAAGTGAGTGATGTAATTTGGATTTTCGATTTTTGTGTATTGATTTGAAATTGCAGAATCAGTTTGCAATGGTTTGGGGGGAAAAAATAATTTATATTTTGCTAAATTGCCTCTAAATTGCCCCTGGAGTATTTTTGACTGTTCCCACGCTATGCCATGGATTTGTACTGTTGCCTTATAAGTGATGCATGTTTGGAAATAGTGACCTGTTGACTGTGATACATGGTGAAAAATGTTGTTGACACAATAACAGTCCACAAGCAATATAGAGTGTGGGTTGCTCTTGCAGGGAAACCGTGCAGGGAGCTGCACTAAATATGGCATTTTTTAAATGCACTGAAATAAGTGGTTATATTCTGGCAATGGTACAACAGAATGAAAAATCTGTGTGTGATAAGATAGCACAAAGATTTAGTGGGTTGTGGGTTCTTTTGAAAGATCACACATTGCATTGGAGTGAGCTCGTGAAGCCAAACTACAAGGTTACGAGGAAAAAGAAGAGAAAAAAAAAACGTATGCTTTTAAATGGGACATTAATCAGTTTAAAACAGGCTAAAAGACGCTTTGACATTTTGCTAAATTACATGGAGTAGAATCTGATGAGAAGAAAAAGTGCCTCTTTTGAAAATAAGAGTCTTGCTGTGTGTGCAGAGCTTGTGCCTTGAAGCTGTCTTGGGCGAGGTGCAGGAACGCAAACAAAAGCAGAATACTGCACTCCTGTTTAATGCAAGAAAGAGTTAATCTGGATGAACTGTCTGAAACGAGTGCCTTTCCATTGAAGCCGCCACAGTTTAAGAGTTATAGAGCAAAGAGATAAGCTTGCTGCGCGGAAAGATAAACAATGACATTCCTGCATTCCATCCCCTGTGAGAGACACCGCAGCGTGAGCAAAAAACTGAGGAGAGGGGGTGCAAAGACAGAAATGCTGATCAGAAGTAAAGAATTTGCCCAGTATCAACACTGGAAGGAAAACAAACGCTGCATGCAGGATGGCAGACGGGCACATCACATCGGAACATTTGGGGAACTTGTGCATCTGTGAATGGGCTAAAAAAAGACAGCTGCCCATTCCAACAGACATTGCCATGCAAACCGCATTCCCATGCACCATGTGATGTGATGTGAAGTGAAACGCTATTGCTGTGCAAGCTGCATTCCAGTGCTCCATGTGATGCGAACTGAAGTAAAGCGCTGTGCACTGGAGAAGAAACCTCTAGGCGCTTTGAGAAGAGAAAATACACAGCTGGCAAAATGCAAGCTACATTGCCAGGGCTGGAGTAACTGACAAAGACATTATGGCATTCCAGATGGAAGCAAAACTGACAAAAAGCGCTTAGCCGTTTTGCAAGAGACAACATGCAGAGCGGGGCTTTGGAGTACAACATGAACACTGCACATTAGCCATGATCCAGAAGCCTCACGGCTTAGTGCAAGAATGAATGATTTGTTGAAGCAACAAAAGAAACTGACTTAGACTATCGCGCTCAAAGGGGTGGGCCAAGAAATCAGCAAACACCCTTTGAGAAAAATGATAAGTGAAAAAACCAGAGGCTTGAAAGACACTAGCTGTATGGAGAAAAATAAACAAAGCTGCTTGTGCAACTGCAGGCGATATTGGACTGAAAGACTTTACCTTTGAAATATGGAGTGATGCCAGCAGGGCAAACTAAATCAAGATCATGAGACACTGGAAGCAAGTTGGCGCCTGGCATTCGTGATCGCTTTGGTGAAAAAGAAAAGCATTGTGCGACCTGGGTACTTATTATATGGCTTTTGTAAAAGCACAGATCAGTCTGAGGTACCATTGACCAACTATGATCGCATTGCACAAATGAGTTTGTGATTAGGCAGTTACACCCCGTATGGTTGAGTGTAAATAAGCCCCCAATAACATGCAGAAGAGTGATAAATAATTGCAGTAGCAATGATAAAGTGTGTAGTTACCTGGTGAGACTTCTGAAGATGGGGGTGGTGTTCAGGGAAGGGGTGGATAACGCTGATATTGAAGTTTTGATGACATCCTAATATTGATGAATAATGACATTGGCCCTCATTACGACCCTGGCGGAAAGCGACTGACCGGAGCGCCACAGCGTAAATAGCGTTTCCGCCATTGTACGAAGGAGCAAAGTGCGGCCCATTCCGACCCATCGGGCACGAGCACCACGCCACGGCGGAAGTGCAAAGTCCGCGATGGCGGAAATGACCCCAAAACGGCCCACACCGCCGCCGTACGGCGCCCTAGGTGCAATACCGCCACCCCACTTAGCGGTCACCGCAGTGTGCGCCTACCGGAAAGTACGGTGGCCGGAAATATACGGAAACGGAAGTTAAAACATGGGCCCGGAACGGGAAACATCCCGGCGTACACCTATAAAAACACCAAAACCACACAACCACTAAAATCACTACCCTGAAACACACCCCAACCCGTCAACCACCCTAGCGAAACCACGAAAAATGGGAAAAGTAGCGAAGAAAGCGTGCGACCGCAAGCGGCAGGTCCACTTCTCCCGTGAGGAACTCACCGTGCTAACAGAGACCCTCCAGGAGAATGCAGCCGTCGTCTTCTCCACGCAAATGACCAGGACGGCACTTGCAAACAAGAAGGCCATATGGGCTCTGGTGGCACAGCGGGTAAGTGCGGTGGGGACCGCACCCCGCACCCCACAGCAATGCCGCAAGCGATGGGACGACCTGCGGATACGCGTCCGCAGCATACTCTCTGCCAACCGCAACATTGCCACAGCCACCGGGGGAGGTCCTGAATCACCCATCAAGTTGACCCCCTGGGAAGAAATCTGTGCCTCCACCATCGGAATGGAGAGCATAGAGGGAGTCGGAGGGATGGAGAAAGGAGTGCAGACATCCGAAGATTCAGGTAGGAGGGCCAGATAAAACAATGCCAAATCCACAAAGTCCAACCATGTGAAGTACCATGCGTCCACATAGTGCAACAGAAACACATGTCCAGGAGAACGTCCACACACATCGGCCTGAAAGCGCACGTCAAAACCCACAATAAATACATAAATAATTAAAAACCCCTAATACACGCACTACACGTGCAGCAGGCACACCCTAACTGCAGGCTGCCAAACAACTGCACCCTCACTCCACACACAAATCAAAGCACCTCCAAGACCCCGACCCAAATCACCCTCAGGTACCACCCCAATGCATGTGATACAATGCCATTCCAATTCCCACTGACCCATCAATAACCCTCGCCCTCCTTTACTCCACCACAGGGTCCGATCCAAACGACGAACTACAGGACACCCCTACCAGCACACCTGCAAAGAGGGCCAAGACCAACGGCCAGAGACCCTCCACCTCAGCTGCACGCATCAAGACACGGCAGCAGCACAAATCAGGTGGCAGCACAGAGGAGGGAACATCAACAGGCACCCCAGCAGCCAGCATGGCCACAACACCACCACCACAGGTCCCCCCAATGGATGCCACAGAAGGCACTGCCTCTGGTGGCAGCAGCACCATAGGTGACACCCCATTGATGGCAGCATGCTCGGACACAGAAGACGGGGATGTCGAGGTCAGATCCATCCATGACCTGTCCCAATCCCCCTGTCTGTCCCCTCCCGTACAACATGAGGATACCACGCAGGTGCAGCCACAAGACGACGACTGGCCATCCCCCACAAGCCCTGTGGCAAGGCAACATGAGGACAACAGCCCCTCTGTGACACCACCGCAAATGGCCATGGCCCAGCAGAGGCAACAGTCCCTCGACAAGTTAATCGTCCAACAGCAGCAAATGGCCACACTCCTCAAGGGCCATGCCGATGAATGTGGGGGCACCAAGGCAGACATAGAAACATCAAAAGAGACACTTAGGGCAGAAATGGAGAGAGGTACAGAGACGCTAAGGGCACAAATTGAGAGTAGCACCGAGAGCCTGAGAGTCCAAATGGAGAGTAGCACCGATAGCCTGAGGGGGGAACTGCATGCGACGTCCAAAGACGTATGTGCCGAACTTGCCGCAGTGCGCCGTGTGCTCACTGAGCTCTCGCAAACCCTTAGGGACATGCATGGACGTGAGCAGGCAGACACATCATCCGTTGCAAGTTCCGTCCAGGGCAGCCCCCAACGTAGATCTGGAAGGAACCTGCGCTCCACAGGCAGGGGTGCCCCTGATACCCGCAGAGGGGGCATGCAATAGCGACAGCCCACTGACAATGAGCATCTCTGGACACTGGTGTTCGGGTGGGAGGTAGGAGGGTGGAGGGGGTGTGTTGGGCTCACTTGGGTGGCGGGTCGATAGGGTGTTCAACATGATATCACATATGCCATAAAAAGTGCACGATCAACCAATGAGAAGTGTGGACATTGATCCTTGTGTACTAGGCCATCATAGGCGTACAGTCCATATTGTGCATGTCCCAGACACACGCAGTGCCACGAGTCCCGTGTCCATGCATCAGCCACCAGGCGTGAGTGCTAGAAGCATACATCAATGAGATGCTGACGAATGTCACGGCCCTCCGGTGCCTCGCAGACTCCATGAGGTGCTGCCACATCCCCACCCTCATCATGACCATCATCAGGTGCTTGCAGTTCTGCGTCAGGGGGCATGGGCACATTTCTACGTACGCACATGTTGTGGAGCATGACACATGCCATCACCATCTTTGCAACCTTCTCATGGCGGTACAGGAGTGCCCCGCCAGACCTGCTGAGGCAGCGGAAACGAGTCTTCAGTAGCCCGAATGCCTGTTCTATGACTACACGGGTACGTGAGTGGGCATGGTTGTAGTCCTCCTCATGCTGGTCCCGTGGGTTCCGGACTGGTGTGAGGAGCCATCTCTTCAGTGGATATCCAGCATCACCTGTATGTGGACGAGAAACGTATGATGTGGAATGCCATTGATACGTACGCACACCCCCCCCCCCCCTTCCTGGCAGTTCATTGCCAATTCACATACCCCACATCATCATGCATGTAATGAGACTCACCGAGTAGCCAGGATCTGTTCCCTGCGTGTCGTTCCATGTAGCGTGGTATTGTAGAGTTCCTCAAGACCATAGAATCATGGGTTGATCCAGGGAATCGGGCACAACAATGTGTAATGATCCTGTTGGAGTCACACACCATCTGTACATTCAGGGAATGAAATTGTTTTCGGTTGCGGTACTGGGCCTCCATGGCATGTGGGACGACCAATTCCACATGGGTGCAGTCGATGGCACCAATGCAACCCGGTATGCCGGCAAGTGCATGGAATCCCACTTTTGTGTTGGTAATTTCCTGCTCCGACCGTGGTAGAGAGATGTAGTCGTCTGCGTGCTTCAGGAGGGCATCGAGCACTTGCAATAGTGTCCGTGAGAACAGTGGCTGAGAAATGCCATGCAACTGTCCGACTGTGTGCTGGTAGGTGCCTGTGGCCAGGAAGTGGAGTACAGACACCACCTTCAGTAGGGGTGGGATGGCGGTTGGGCTATCTATCATGCTGACAAGGTCAGCCTGTGTCATGTCCACAATGGCGGCTATGGTGTCCCGGTCCAGACGGTAGAGGGTGTGGATCTGCTCATCAGTGAGGTTGAACGGATGTGCTTGGAGGCGTTGAATTGCGGGCTGCCTGCGTGGTGGTAGTGGCTGTGCTGGTGGGCCTTGCTGGCCCTGCCTTGGCCTCCTCCTCCTCCTGCGTCTCCTCCGTGCGGCTGGTTGTAGTTGGTGTTCGTCTACTTCTTGGAGTCGGAGCACTTGCAGTGCTATCAGGTCCCCCAGGGCCAACATCGCGAGTCCTGCCGGTAGCATTTCGGTGTGGTTGTGGGAGGAGACTGGCTGTGCAATTTATGTGTTTTCAGGCTGTATGGCCTCCACCTGTGGTGATTGATTCCACCTGTGCAAACTGCTCTCCCCTTTGGCCGAGCACGTCCCGCGCACAACGCTGCAATTCGGGGAATTGTATCTTGCTATTGCAATCATGTATTAGTACCCGATGGCCGTGTAAGATTGGTTGATATGTTCATTCTGCTGTGGTCCCATTGTTTCACATACTATCTGTGCAGTCGCGAACAGACTTGTGAGGGGTCAGTGGGACGTAGTACTCGAGTAACGGTGGGCCCTCATGCATCACTGTACCGAGTTGCAACGACGGGCGGGGCGTCCCATTCGTGGGTGAAGGCAGTTGCCATTTTCACACACAGCCGCACTCGATGGGATAATTAGTGATTTCAAACGGCCACAGATGCCTTTTCGACGTGATGTTGCAAATGAGGAATTCGAAGGGCGGCGCTTTCGGTTTCCAGCTAGCGGCGAGGAGATGCCCACAGGTCTGACTGCAAATATAACGTTCTATTGTTCAATGTCCTTGAGACAGGGCCCATGGCGAGGGAGCAATGATTGATATGAATAGTTTGGGATGCGCAATAGCTACGTGGGCGATGAGGCCGTCCGTTCCCAAATACATGTTACTTCACAACACTGGAATTACGGGCTGGGGCACTGTGGATTTAGCAGGCTGCATAACGCACAGACTCAATGGATGTTTCTAATGTCATGTGAGTAATTATTCAGGCATTTTGATCCCGGGATGAGGGAATGATGGATGGATGCATGGGCAGGTGATTTGATACAGAGTTTGCCATGTACAGGGCTTCTTGGGATCTATCCGCCTCCCCTACGCTATGTGATGCAGGGCTGCCATAGTGGGACCATCGTCCATCTGGCCTTGTTGAGCCCTCCCTGTCTCGAGGCGCCCTCAGACACTCGTTTGCGATGGTGTTTGCACCTCGATATAGATGGTTATGAGTCGCAAGTGGTTTTGGGGTGGTGATGTTCCTTTGGAGTGGGCTAGCATGCATATGGCTGTGGATTTCGTGTGATCATTGAAGTGAGTTGTTGGTATGTAGTTCTGATGGCCATTCTGTTCTTTTTCTTTTCTTTTGGTTGACAGGTATCTCCTCCCCTTTTGCCACTGCCATCTGTATGCCACTCCTGCAGATGGATTTTACTCCCGACACCTGCTGCTTCGTGTTAATCAGTGGAGCAGCATTACGATCTTATGGGACGATCGCCAATGGCCCACATGCCCTTACGCAGTACTGGTGGCTCGGAGCAACATTTCGGCCTTTCAGCTGGACTAGTGCCTCCCCATTGGGACGGCCCTGCGGTTCTGTGCGCTTCCATGTTGCCTTTTCGGACGTGAATGTGGCTCTGTGTACCATGGGGGAACAGGGCGACACACAGGTAGTGGCTGGTCATTTCTTGCGGAAGCAGCCCACATTGGTGATTGGTGTTTTGGATTTCATGGCCTGATGGCTGTATGTGCTTGGTGATTTTGATGTGCATAAATATCTATTCTGATTTGGCCCGTGTAGCGTTTTTCTTTGCAAGTGATGTGGCATATGCCTATTTGGGGGGCGATGTATTGTGAGGAGATCTGCATTGGGTTCCAGCTTCGGGGTTTAGTTGCGTGGTACTGTGCTGTGCGCGTTTGCCTACGAAGCCCAGTGAGGTCAGGGATGGGGGCTGCCAATATGCCAGTTTGAATGTTGTCATGCTCAGGGGCGGGGGATTGGGTTTTGTGTAACAGATGCCGGTCAGCCAGGTGGACTGGTTGAATGATGTGGTTTTCGGTATATTGCTGGTCACAGGTGCCTGTGTTTGCGTGCGTTTCTTGGTGGGGGACTGTGGTCATGTCCATTGGGATGGCTTCTGTATTCGTGCCATCTGTGCCCTGCAGCTCCCATTGGCCCCTGTTGTGTTTCTTTTGTTCGTTGGCATGCATGGGTGACTTGTACATTTCAATGGTTGCATTGTGGCTTCATTGCACCTACGGGGAGTTGTACTTTGTGGGCAGGGAGCGGTGTACAGGCACTCAGTGGGGCCGTTTACGGTTGATTCGCGATGCCGTACTTCTCGCCATGGCGGAATGGTACATTCCGCCATGCCTGATGGCGTTAGGTACATGTCCGCTAGGGTCGGAATTGGCGTACCGTTGCACCATGGTGGTGTTTGCGGTTTGGCATGGCGCGCGCGCGCGTGCTTGGTGCAGTTAGCGTTGGCGTTCACTACGGTGTCGCTAATGGCTTCGTACTTTGCGGTGACGGGTCATAGTCGCACCGAGCGCTATTCGATGGCGGTATTGCATTTCCGCCATCGTTTTTCGATTTCCGCCAGGGTCGTAATGAGGGCCATTGTACTTTTGATGAAATCCTAACATTTCTGTTTGTATTTTGCCTAGGCAAAAAAGCAAAATGCATTTCACCATTGACAGAAGTAGATGTATTCAATTTGTGGGTGACACTGATCAGTCAAGCAAACTGTGCTCAGAGAAAGCGAGTCAACTTTAAACGTGTCCTGCACCGCACTCAATGCTGCTAACATGCATGACCTATGAGGACATTTGTTCTGCAACCTGCGAAAGGTGTCCAACAGAGTAATAACTTTTGCTGAACTGGCACGGTGCAGACTTGGCTAATTATCAAATATTTGATGCTACACATTCAAATGATTCAGTTGCTGGAAATAACTTAATTGACATGTCTTGCCTTTCTTGTTTAAAGGACTGTGGACAATGAGTTGTGGACTGTAAGATCATGCACCACAAACAGCTGTGTGACACAGCACTTGAATGCTAACACATTGAAAAAATGTTTTTTAAATGCACTTTTTGAGATGAATCTGAAAAAACGAAATGGTTTTACTCTTCCAACTGAATTGCTTTAACCAGAGATGCTTTGCTTTTTGAAAAAAAAATCCTGCCACAAAAACAAAAGAACTTTGCTCCTATTCTTACTATTCCAACCTACCCCTTCCGTTAAAACGGAATCATGTTCTCCAATTTAACAACACAAAGGCATTGAGAAGCGATGAACACTTTTTTGTTCCAGTGCCTTCAAGTAATGAAGGTTCAGCCCTGCTGTAGCATCTAGGTTGTACAGGCATGACTCGGGAGAGGATGGGGAAATGTTCCAGTGGTTGGGGCACTAGCAGGGCTCTGCCTTATCACAGAATTAAACTCTGCAGGTGCACAGGTGCCATAGCTCTCAACTCACCCGCTTTTGGCGGGTGTCACCCGCCCTGTAAAGGGCTGACTCACCCGCCAAGCCCCCTGCACGCCCATTCATTCTAATGGGCGTCTCACCCGCCAAAAACAAAATCGGGTGATTTCACCCGCCTTTGCAACACAAATGGTTGAGAGCTATGACAGGTGCGCGTGTGTTTTTTTGCATACATGTTAGGGTGGCCAGATAAAAAAAAATGGACAGGCCATAGACATAGAAGTAGGACTAAAGTAAACACAAATAAAACTGCAGTCCTACTACTATGTCGCTGGCCTGTTGCGAGGGTGGGCTCACAGGCACGGTCCTCTCATTGGAGGAGAGCGGCCGGGAGGGGAAGGAGGAGGAAATGGGGGCGTGAAAAGCATTCACGCCCACATTCACACGCAGGAGGAGTTGCGCCTGGCCCAATTTCGAAATCGTGTCCTAGCAAAAACCGGGACCGTAGCCACCCAACCTTCCAATCCCGGGATGGGGTTTATAAAATTAAAAAACTCCCGGTACGGAGGGTGATTTCCCAGGACTGTCCCGGGAAAACCAGGACGTCTGGTCACCCTAATACATGTCAACATGCCCCAGTTCATTCAGAAGATGATCAGCGAGTCCTGTTTTTCTCTTTGCATTCTGGGGAATGTAGTCCTGGTCTTATAATGGAAAAATATATCACATGGTGCTCATTTAGGCCTTCCAAAAATCTTTTACTTATACTTAATCCAGAATTCAGCAGGACATTTGCTTCTTAAACTGGGGTGGAGAGAAACCTTACTGCAGCACTTGAGCTGTAACTGGCTGCCTGTCACCAGAAGAGTGGAGCGTAAGGCCTTGTATATAGTGTATAAAGCTTTCTATAAAATGATGTATTAGTAAAACCATAATGAGCTGTATTCCTAGGGTACCTGCCAGTTCATCCTCTCCAGTCATCAGGAAGTAAGCTGCTGTGGCTACCCCAGGTAAGAGCGACAAGCTTATCAAGGAGCCTGGGCCTGCGCAGCAGTGGAATAGTCTCACACTTAAGCTTAGTAGTATAATGTCCTGATGCTCCCAAATGTATTAAACATTCCTATTTCCTCGAAGCTAAGGATTCCGGGTCACTTTCATATTTAAGACTTGGTTTTATAGTGCCAAGATGACTTTTTCAATCTGCAAGCATGCGCTTTAAACTGTATACCATACCATTCTAATTGGCTGACAAACTACAGAAGGTCACACGCGCTTCTTTAACAGGTGACCAGTTTCCTCTTTTTTTGAAAAATGTATTAGGCGTGGGGCAACAAAACCAATGTCATCGTTATGTGCACCGTTAAGTAGCACTTTAAGATGAGCAGCAGCACCCTTGAGATGGATGGGGATGCAGATTAATATTCTTGCATCAAATCAATAATGACAACTCAATAGTTTGGCAAATGGAGTCCGTTTAATGACAAGTACAAAAAACGGGGAGTTCATGAATATCAGCAATCGCTCGATCTTCCTTCTCGCTTCAACTCCAATTAATTTCAGAAAAAACATAGTATTTATAACAAAAACTCATCATCACTGACGTCTAACTCTTAAAACTTTAGCATGCAACTCTATTGGTTCTACGAAGGTAACTTTAATATAGGTACTATATCTGTATATGGTAGAGAATTGGGATTGGATAAACACTGTCAGGTGAGGCATCTAAGCCCTTCCTTCAAAATGGCAACTGTACACATCATTAAAAGCACGACGTCTCATTGGTTTTGCTAGCTATAGGACTCTAGATTACTTGGTCCACTGTGATTGGGTTGGTATCAACCCCACTCATACTTGTCCACTTGCTTAGCAGCGTGCAGAATCGCCGGCCAGCTGCAGGGAGGTTTTCTGCACCCCCCAGCTTCCCTTCAATTATTGCTACAATCAATCATCAACTCAGTGGTCATGTGTCAATTATTTCTTTGTGGTTGGCCTCGAGACTGCTTCTTGGTCTGGAAAAGTTTTGGCGTCTGTGCATGGCACAGATCCATGCTTAGGTGTGAAAGTTTCATCCCTTCTTGCTCATCTGGTCACGTGATTTCCACCCCGTGAAATCGTCTTATTCTTCATGCAATTTCGTGTATTTGATTTAATTCTGCCAAATGTGGCTTATCTTGACCTTTCTGAACAGGATACTCTGTTCTTCTTCTCATTAAATGTATCCACTGTTGGGCTATTTCAGCCGATACGACCTTGGCTTCTTGGCACGATTTACCTATGAATGGGTTTCTCTCCGTCTTTAATTCTCAATTTGTTTGCAGCAAAGCTCTCCTCTTGAGACCTTTAGTAGCCTTTGGTTGATTCTGCTCTTGTGCATAGTGGAAGTATACTTATATAAAGTGCTCCTTTTGAGGTAGATATGTATAGGTGGTGCTTGCCGCAATCTATTTTACTACTAAGCATAAGCAAGCCTCACGATTTCTTGCTGCTTTCGGTTCCTTGCATATGTACACATTTAACCTAACTGAATATCTTGATTGCACATGTAGCATTATTTCTGACATCTTGACATCAATTATTTCACTTTATGCTCAGGATGTCACTTATCCATTGTGTTTCATCTCTTTTCATCATTCACAGGTCATCATATCTTCTATATGTGAGTCAGTCCGGGTTCTTTTTTTAAAAATTTTTTATTTTTTTTAATTATCTTTATTTCCATTTTCAACAATAAGGAAAATATTACATATGTATATACACTAGATGAATCAGTAATACACTGTCAAATACATGTCATTAAATCTTCGATCAAAGAAACTATCACATATCCGTTAAACCCTATTCACAAATAACAACCCCACATTCACAACCACACAGAACAAAACACAAACACTCACCCTCACAATATCATTCTTGAGACAAGATACAACACCTTGTGACGTCACCATTCGTCTTCCTTCAGTATCTTTTTAGCTTCTTCAGGGATTGCATTCTGACAATCGTCATTCTGTCTCATGTTTCAATATGGTTTCCTTAATGGGTACCTTACCGTCAAGGTTTTCTTAGGTGTTGGTACTTCAACAGGTGCTGTTCTTCTGATAGGTACTGGACAGAGCCCACCTGGGGCTCTCTGCTGGTTTATTTGCTCATCATACATCCCATATTTCGGGGTGAACATACCTGGTACTTCAAAATGGACGGTTGGAGTGTACATTGAGCTTGGCACCGCCTCTACACGCCACCCTCTGGGTGATTGTAGTGATTGCAACCTTGCCAATCAGGGCTTTAGATGACAGCATTAGCCGCTGAAAGCCAATAGTGTATTCAACGTATGTGCTAAAAATGCTGACAGTAGTCTGTTGTAGCACTTCCATTATGCAGTAGTGAGCTACAAGGAATATCCAGGCCTAGTATGAGTGATAGGTCACATTATGCATTGTTGATAGACAGGCAGGGAGAGGGCCCTAGCTCTGTAGCTAATAGGTATTTTTGGAGTGTTTGGAACATTATGGCACCTATATAGCGCTTAGATAGCCAGTCTTAAGCGCTATAAACACTAAGCTATGAGTGCATGCCTTTTAGAGCTTGCAGATGGGGTTAATACATCCCTGCTTCCCTTAGAATATTCTGCCTCACTAACGGTAGCCCTGCATGGCCCCAAGCTAATCTCCTTTTCTCTGGGAAGGCACTGATAAGACATTCCTGAGCTTTGGCAGATGGGCTCCAGAGAGCCAGGGAGGGGCTCAGAAGAAGGAGCAGTGGAAATTAACAGAGTTGGGTTTTTTCCATGAGCCAGCCTATATTTTGCACAGGGAAAGTTCTGGAACTGTGCGTCACGGACGGGCAGCACGAGATTATAAAATATACATGCTCACATGACTCGGGTGGGAGATCGTCCTGTGGACTTGGTTCGAGCAAGATCAAGTGCCCGGAATTCGGAGCTCTGACAGCATCCCGACAGCGCTGTCCTCTGAGCGGGGCTTGTTACAGCTAGCTTATGAGGGCCAGGGTCTCCCAGTGCTGATTGAAGGGGCGTAAAACTGTGTTTCTCTATGTTTTTCTATGTTTATCTAAGTTCCATGTTTCTCTATATTTTGCATTTCTCTAAGTTTTATGCTTTGTAATCTTCTCTAACTTGAATCCCAAATGTATATGAAATTCACTGCTCAGAATAAAATACTAAAACTTATTGAAGGTGTCATTTGTCACTAGCATGAGATCACTGCTCAGCACAATAGAACCTGTATTTTGGGCTGAATTGGGTATTTTTTGCTCCCGAGGGCTGGTCCCGAGGACGATTTGGCCCATATCAAGACATTTGGTGGCAGCTTTGTGGGATTTGTGCAGAGCAGTGCCTTGCTGTGAAATGACAAATTGTGTGAGAGAACACAGTGTAGAGTGAGGAGCAGGCTGTCGCATTTCCTTGGTGGTCTCACTGCAGCTCTGAGACTTCAAAAGGCAGCAGCGTTGTGTCGGCTTGCCGTGGCCGATAGCTTGTGTGGTTAAGACTCCCTTCAGTAAATCAGTCGTGACTGACTTATTGCTTGGGAATGGAGCCAGGGAGTACAAGGCGATAAACAAGCGGGAAATGGCTTTGTTTAAAGCGCTCTGATGAATGGTCAAGAAAGATGTATGTTCAATTAGGAAAGAATTTTATCATGCGGTTTCCCCAGTTTAAAGTTGTAATTTGAAATGCAAAGTGAGACGGAGTTCTCAACTCTATTCTGTCATGAGGGCAGGGAAAAATAATTGCGAGGATTTGACATGCAAATTGTGAATAGTAATTTAATCATTGACTCAGCCTCAGTGTGCTAGCGAGTGGGGGGCTGTAATGTTCGGAGGCGAAGGTTCGCTTTTTTGATGTATGCTTTTGAAGTGTTGACATTCCTGAAAAATAACGTGGAGCCGTGCTTAGGAGAAAGAGTAACATCTGTGCTGAGAGCCTAAAGGGTTTGTTTTTCTTTTGGCAACTGTAAATTCCATGTGCTAGTGGTGGTACATTCTGTTTAAAGGAAACACACTAAAATGACTATATTGCATTTTAAGCTGTGCCATGCTTATAATGGGTGAGAGACTCACTTAAAAAAGAAAGTGAGTGATGTAATTTGGATTTTCGATTTTTGTGTATTGATTTGAAATTGCAGAATCAGTTTGCAATGGTTTGGGGGGAAAAAATAATTTATATTTTGCTAAATTGCCTCTAAATTGCCCCTGGAGTATTTTTGACTGTTCCCACGCTATGCCATGGATTTGTACTGTTGCCTTATAAGTGATGCATGTTTGGAAATAGTGACCTGTTGACTGTGATACATGGTGAAAAATGTTGTTGACACAATAACAGTCCACAAGCAATATAGAGTGTGGGTTGCTCTTGCAGGGAAACCGTGCAGGGAGCTGCACTAAATATGGCATTTTTTAAATGCACTGAAATAAGTGGTTATATTCTGGCAATGGTACAACAGAATGAAAAATCTGTGTGTGATAAGATAGCACAAAGATTTAGTGGGTTGTGGGTTCTTTTGAAAGATCACACATTGCATTGGAGTGAGCTCGTGAAGCCAAACTACAAGGTTACGAGGAAAAAGAAGAGAAAAAAAAAACGTATGCTTTTAAATGGGACATTAATCAGTTTAAAACAGGCTAAAAGACGCTTTGACATTTTGCTAAATTACATGGAGTAGAATCTGATGAGAAGAAAAAGTGCCTCTTTTGAAAATAAGAGTCTTGCTGTGTGTGCAGAGCTTGTGCCTTGAAGCTGTCTTGGGCGAGGTGCAGGAACGCAAACAAAAGCAGAATACTGCACTCCTGTTTAATGCAAGAAAGAGTTAATCTGGATGAACTGTCTGAAACGAGTGCCTTTCCATTGAAGCCGCCACAGTTTAAGAGTTATAGAGCAAAGAGATAAGCTTGCTGCGCGGAAAGATAAACAATGACATTCCTGCATTCCATCCCCTGTGAGAGACACCGCAGCGTGAGCAAAAAACTGAGGAGAGGGGGTGCAAAGACAGAAATGCTGATCAGAAGTAAAGAATTTGCCCAGTATCAACACTGGAAGGAAAACAAACGCTGCATGCAGGATGGCAGACGGGCACATCACATCGGAACATTTGGGGAACTTGTGCATCTGTGAATGGGCTAAAAAAAGACAGCTGCCCATTCCAACAGACATTGCCATGCAAACCGCATTCCCATGCACCATGTGATGTGATGTGAAGTGAAACGCTATTGCTGTGCAAGCTGCATTCCAGTGCTCCATGTGATGCGAACTGAAGTAAAGCGCTGTGCACTGGAGAAGAAACCTCTAGGCGCTTTGAGAAGAGAAAATACACAGCTGGCAAAATGCAAGCTACATTGCCAGGGCTGGAGTAACTGACAAAGACATTATGGCATTCCAGATGGAAGCAAAACTGACAAAAAGCGCTTAGCCGTTTTGCAAGAGACAACATGCAGAGCGGGGCTTTGGAGTACAACATGAACACTGCACATTAGCCATGATCCAGAAGCCTCACGGCTTAGTGCAAGAATGAATGATTTGTTGAAGCAACAAAAGAAACTGACTTAGACTATCGCGCTCAAAGGGGTGGGCCAAGAAATCAGCAAACACCCTTTGAGAAAAATGATAAGTGAAAAAACCAGAGGCTTGAAAGACACTAGCTGTATGGAGAAAAATAAACAAAGCTGCTTGTGCAACTGCAGGCGATATTGGACTGAAAGACTTTACCTTTGAAATATGGAGTGATGCCAGCAGGGCAAACTAAATCAAGATCATGAGACACTGGAAGCAAGTTGGCGCCTGGCATTCGTGATCGCTTTGGTGAAAAAGAAAAGCATTGTGCGACCTGGGTACTTATTATATGGCTTTTGTAAAAGCACAGATCAGTCTGAGGTACCATTGACCAACTATGATCGCATTGCACAAATGAGTTTGTGATTAGGCAGTTACACCCCGTATGGTTGAGTGTAAATAAGCCCCCAATAACATGCAGAAGAGTGATAAATAATTGCAGTAGCAATGATAAAGTGTGTAGTTACCTGGTGAGACTTCTGAAGATGGGGGTGGTGTTCAGGGAAGGGGTGGATAACGCTGATATTGAAGTTTTGATGACATCCTAATATTGATGAATAATGACATTGTACTTTTGATGAAATCCTAACATTTCTGTTTGTATTTTGCCTAGGCAAAAAAGCAAAATGCATTTCACCATTGACAGAAGTAGATGTATTCAATTTGTGGGTGACACTGATCAGTCAAGCAAACTGTGCTCAGAGAAAGCGAGTCAACTTTAAACGTGTCCTGCACCGCACTAAATGCTGCTAACATGCATGACCTATGAGGACATTTGTTCTGCAACCTGCGAAAGGTGTCCAACAGAGTAATAACTTTTGCTGAACTGGCACGGTGCAGACTTGGCTAATTATCAAATATTTGATGCTACACATTCAAATGATTCAGTTGCTGGAAATAACTTAATTGACATGTCTTGCCTTTCTTGTTTAAAGGACTGTGGACAATGAGTTGTGGACTGTAAGATCATGCACCACAAACAGCTGTGTGACACAGCACTTGAATGCTAACACATTGAAAAAATGTTTTTTAAATGCACTTTTTGAGATGAATCTGAAAAAACGAAATGGTTTTACTCTTCCAACTGAATTGCTTTAACCAGAGATGCTTTGCTTTTGAAAAAAAAATCCTGCCACAAAAACAAAAGAACTTTGCTCCTATTCTTACTATTCCAACCTACCCCTTCCGTTAAAACGGAATCATGTTCTCCAATTTAACAACACAAAGGCATTGAGAAGCGATGAACACTTTTTTGTTCCAGTGCCTTCAAGTAATGAAGGTTCAGCCCTGCTGTAGCATCTAGGTTGTACAGGCATGACTCGGGAGAGGATGGGGAAATGTTCCAGTGGTTGGGGCACTAGCAGGGCTCTGCCTTATCACAGAATTAAACTCTGCAGGTGCACAGGTGCCATAGCTCTCAACTCACCCGCTTTTGGCGGGTGTCACCCGCCCTGTAAAGGGCTGACTCACCCGCCAAGCCCCCTGCACGCCCATTCATTCTAATGGGCGTCTCACCCGCCAAAAACAAAATCGGGTGATTTCACCCGCCTTTGCAACACAAATGGTTGAGAGCTATGACAGGTGCGCGTGTGTTTTTTTGCATACATGTTAGGGTGGCCAGATAAAAAAAAATGGACAGGCCATAGACATAGAAGTAGGACTAAAGTAAACACAAATAAAACTGCAGTCCTACTACTATGTCGCTGGCCTGTTGCGAGGGTGGGCTCACAGGCACGGTCCTCTCATTGGAGGAGAGCGGCCGGGAGGGGAAGGAGGAGGAAATGGGGGCGTGAAAAGCATTCACGCCCACATTCACACGCAGGAGGAGTTGCGCCTGGCCCAATTTCGAAATCGTGTCCTAGCAAAAACCGGGACCGTAGCCACCCAACCTTCCAATCCCGGGATGGGGTTTATAAAATTAAAAAACTCCCGGTACGGAGGGTGATTTCCCAGGACTGTCCCGGGGAAACCAGGACGTCTGGTCACCCTAATACATGTCAACATGCCCCAGTTCATTCAGAAGATGATCAGCGAGTCCTGTTTTTCTCTTTGCATTCTGGGGAATGTAGTCCTGGTCTTATAATGGAAAAATATATCACATGGTGCTCATTTAGGCCTTCCAAAAATCTTTTACTTATACTTAATCCAGAATTCAGCAGGACATTTGCTTCTTAAACTGGGGTGGAGAGAAACCTTACTGCAGCACTTGAGCTGTAACTGGCTGCCTGTCACCAGAAGAGTGGAGCGTAAGGCCTTGTATATAGTGTATAAAGCTTTCTATAAAATGATGTATTAGTAAAACCATAATGAGCTGTATTCCTAGGGTACCTGCCAGTTCATCCTCTCCAGTCATCAGGAAGTAAGCTGCTGTGGCTACCCCAGGTAAGAGCGACAAGCTTATCAAGGAGCCTGGGCCTGCGCAGCAGTGGAATAGTCTCACACTTAAGCTTAGTAGTATAATGTCCTGATGCTCCCAAATGTATTAAACATTCCTATTTCCTCGAAGCTAAGGATTCCGGGTCACTTTCCTATTTAAGACTTGGTTTTATAGTGCCAAGATGACTTTTTCAATCTGCAAGCATGCGCTTTAAACTGTATACCATACCATTCTAATTGGCTGACAAACTACAGAAGGTCACACGCGCTTCTTTAACAGGTGACCAGTTTCCTCTTTTTTTGAAAAATGTATTAGGCGTGGGGCAACAAAACCAATGTCATTGTTATGTGCACCGTTAAGTAGCACTTTAAGATGAGCAGCAGCACCCTTGAGATGGATGGGGATGCAGATTAATATTCTTGCATCAAATCAATAATGACAACTCAATAGTTTGGCAAATGGAGTCCGTTTAATGACAAGTACAAAAAACGGGAAGTTCATGAATATCAGCAATCGCTCGATCTTCCTTCTCGCTTCAACTCCAATTAATTTCAGAAAAAACATAGTATTTATAACAAAAACTCATCATCACTGACGTCTAACTCTTAAAACTTTAGCATGCAACTCTATTGGTTCTACGAAGGTAACTTTAATATAGGTACTATATCTGTATATGGTAGAGAATTGGGATTGGATAAACACTGTCAGGTGAGGCATCTAAGCCCTTCCTTCAAAATGGCAACTGTACACATCATTAAAAGCACGACGTCTCATTGGTTTTGCTAGCTATAGGACTCTAGATTACTTGGTCCACTGTGATTGGGTTGGTATCAACCCCACTCATACTTGTCCACTTGCTTAGCAGCGTGCAGAATCGCCGGCCAGCTGCAGGGAGTTTTTCTGCACCCCCCAGCTTCCCTTCAATTATTGCTACAATCAATCATCAACTCAGTGGTCATGTGTCAATTATTTCTTTGTGGTTGGCCTCGAGACTGCTTCTTGGTCTGGAAAAGTTTTGGCGTCTGTGCATGGCACAGATCCATGCTTAGGTGTGAAAGTTTCATCCCTTCTTGCTCATCTGGTCACGTGATTTCCACCCCGTGAAATCGTCTTATTCTTCATGCAATTTCGTGTATTTGATTTAATTCTGCCAAATGTGGCTTATCTTGACCTTTCTGAACAGGATACTCTGTTCTTCTTCTCATTAAATGTATCCACTGTTGGGCTATTTCAGCCGATACGACCTTGGCTTCTTGGCACGATTTACCTATGAATGGGTTTCTCTCCGTCTTTAATTCTCAATTTGTTTGCAGCAAAGCTCTCCTCTTGAGACCTTTAGTAGCCTTTGGTTGATTCTGCTCTTGTGCATAGTGGAAGTATACTTATATAAAGTGCTCCTTTTGAGGTAGATATGTATAGGTGGTGCTTGCCGCAATCTATTTTACTACTAAGCATAAGCAAGCCTCACGATTTCTTGCTGCTTTCGGTTCCTTGCATATGTACACATTTAACCTAACTGAATATCTTGATTGCACATGTAGCATTATTTCTGACATCTTGACATCAATTATTTCACTTTATGCTCAGGATGTCACTTATCCATGGTGTTTCATCTCTTTTCATCATTCACAGGTCATCATATCTTCTATATGTGAGTCAGTCCGGGTTCTTTTTTTAAAATTTTTTTATTTTTTTTAATTATCTTTATTTCCATTTTCAACAATAAGGAAAATATTACATATGTATATACACTAGATGAATCAGTAATACACTGTCAAATACATGTCATTAAATCTTCGATCAAAGAAACTATCACATATCCGTTAAACCCTATTCACAAATAACAACCCCACATTCACAACCACACAGAACAAAACACAAACACTCACCCTCACAATATCATTCTTGAGACAAGATACAACACCTTGTGACGTCACCATTCGTCTTCCTTCAGTATCTTTTTAGCTTCTTCAGGGATTGCATTCTGACAATCGTCATTCTGTCTCATGTTTCAATATGGTTTCCTTAATGGGTACCTTACCGTCAAGGTTTTCTTAGGTGTTGGTACTTCAACAGGTGCTGTTCTTCTGATAGGTACTGGACAGAGCCCACCTGGGGCTCTCTGCTGGTTTATTTGCTCATCATACATCCCATATTTCGGGGTGAACATACCTGGTACTTCAAAATGGACGGTTGGAGTGTACATTGAGCTTGGCACCGCCTCTACACGCCACCCTCTGGGTGATTGTAGTGATTGCAACCTTGCCAATCAGGGCTTTAGATGACAGCATTAGCCGCTGAAAGCCAATAGTGTATTCAACGTATGTGCTAAAAATGCTGACAGTAGTCTGTTGTAGCACTTCCATTATGCAGTAGTGAGCTACAAGGAATATCCAGGCCTAGTATGAGTGATAGGTCACATTATGCATTGTTGATAGACAGGCAGGGAGAGGGCCCTAGCTCTGTAGCTAATAGGTATTTTTGGAGTGTTTGGAACATTATGGCACCTATATAGCGCTTAGATAGCCAGTCTTAAGCGCTATAAACACTAAGCTATGAGTGCATGCCTTTTAGAGCTTGCAGATGGGGTTAATACATCCCTGCTTCCCTTAGAATATTCTGCCTCACTAACGGTAGCCCTGCAGGGCCCCAAGCTAATCTCCTTTTCTCTGGGAAGGCACTGATAAGACATTCCTGAGCTTTGGCAGATGGGCTCCAGAGAGCCAGGGAGGGGCTCAGAAGAAGGAGCAGTGGAAATTAACAGAGTTGGGTTTTTTCCATGAGCCAGCCTATATTTTGCACAGGGAAAGTTCTGGAACTGTGCGTCACGGACGGGCAGCACGAGATTATAAAATATACATGCTCACATGACTCGGGTGGGAGATCGTCCTGTGGACTTGGTTCGAGCAAGATCAAGTGCCCGGAATTCGGAGCTCTGACAGCATCCCGACAGCGCTGTCCTCTGAGCGGGGCTTGTTACAGCTAGCTTATGAGGGCCAGGGTCTCCCAGTGCTGATTGAAGGGGCGTAAAACTGTGTTTCTCTATGTTTTTCTATGTTTATCTAAGTTCCATGTTTCTCTATATTTTGCATTTCTCTAAGTTTTATGCTTTGTAATCTTCTCTAACTTGAATCCCAAATGTATATGAAATTCACTGCTCAGAATAAAATACTAAAACTTATTGAAGGTGTCATTTGTCACTAGCATGAGATCACTGCTCAGCACAATAGAACCTGTATTTTGGGCTGAATTGGGTATTTTTTGCTCCCGAGGGCTGGTCCCGAGGACGATTTGGCCCATATCAAGACATTTGGTGGCAGCTTTGTGGGATTTGTGCAGAGCAGTGCCTTGCTGTGAAATGACAAATTGTGTGAGAGAACACAGTGTAGAGTGAGGAGCAGGCTGTCGCATTTCCTTGGTGGTCTCACTGCAGCTCTGAGACTTCAAAAGGCAGCAGCGTTGTGTCGGCTTGCCGTGGCCGATAGCTTGTGTGGTTAAGACTCCCTTCAGTAAATCAGTCGTGACTGACTTATTGCTTGGGAATGGAGCCAGGGAGTACAAGGCGATAAACAAGCGGGAAATGGCTTTGTTTAAAGCGCTCTGATGAATGGTCAAGAAAGATGTATGTTCAATTAGGAAAGAATTTTATCATGCGGTTTCCCCAGTTTAAAGTTGTAATTTGAAATGCAAAGTGAGACGGAGTTCTCAACTCTATTCTGTCATGAGGGCAGGGAAAAATAATTGCGAGGATTTGACATGCAAATTGTGAATAGTAATTTAACCATTGACTCAGCCTCAGTGTGCTAGCGAGTGGGGGGCTGTAATGTTCGGAGGCGAAGGTTCGCTTTTTTGATGTATGCTTTTGAAGTGTTGACATTCCTGAAAAATAACGTGGAGCCGTGCTTAGGAGAAAGAGTAACATCTGTGCTGAGAGCCTAAAGGGTTTGTTTTTCTTTTGGCAACTGTAAATTCCATGTGCTAGTGGTGGTACATTCTGTTTAAAGGAAACACACTAAAATGACTATATTGCATTTTAAGCTGTGCCATGCTTATAATGGGTGAGAGACTCACTTAAAAAAGAAAGTGAGTGATGTAATTTGGATTTTCGATTTTTGTGTATTGATTTGAAATTGCAGAATCAGTTTGCAATGGTTTGGGGGGAAAAAATAATTTATATTTTGCTAAATTGCCTCTAAATTGCCCCTGGAGTATTTTTGACTGTTCCCACGCTATGCCATGGATTTGTACTGTTGCCTTATAAGTGATGCATGTTTGGAAATAGTGACCTGTTGACTGTGATACATGGTGAAAAATGTTGTTGACACAATAACAGTCCACAAGCAATATAGAGTGTGGGTTGCTCTTGCAGGGAAACCGTGCAGGGAGCTGCACTAAATATGGCATTTTTTAAATGCACTGAAATAAGTGGTTATATTCTGGCAATGGTACAACAGAATGAAAAATCTGTGTGTGATAAGATAGCACAAAGATTTAGTGGGTTGTGGGTTCTTTTGAAAGATCACACATTGCATTGGAGTGAGCTCGTGAAGCCAAACTACAAGGTTACGAGGAAAAAGAAGAGAAAAAAAAAACGTATGCTTTTAAATGGGACATTAATCAGTTTAAAACAGGCTAAAAGACGCTTTGACATTTTGCTAAATTACATGGAGTAGAATCTGATGAGAAGAAAAAGTGCCTCTTTTGAAAATAAGAGTCTTGCTGTGTGTGCAGAGCTTGTGCCTTGAAGCTGTCTTGGGCGAGGTGCAGGAACGCAAACAAAAGCAGAATACTGCACTCCTGTTTAATGCAAGAAAGAGTTAATCTGGATGAACTGTCTGAAACGAGTGCCTTTCCATTGAAGCCGCCACAGTTTAAGAGTTATAGAGCAAAGAGATAAGCTTGCTGCGCGGAAAGATAAACAATGACATTCCTGCATTCCATCCCCTGTGAGAGACACCGCAGCGTGAGCAAAAAACTGAGGAGAGGGGGTGCAAAGACAGAAATGCTGATCAGAAGTAAAGAATTTGCCCAGTATCAACACTGGAAGGAAAACAAACGCTGCATGCAGGATGGCAGACGGGCACATCACATCGGAACATTTGGGGAACTTGTGCATCTGTGAATGGGCTAAAAAAAGACAGCTGCCCATTCCAACAGACATTGCCATGCAAACTGCATTCCCATGCACCATGTGATGTGATGTGAAGTGAAACGCTATTGCTGTGCAAGCTGCATTCCAGTGCTCCATGTGATGCGAACTGAAGTAAAGCGCTGTGCACTGGAGAAGAAACCTCTAGGCGCTTTGAGAAGAGAAAATACACAGCTGGCAAAATGCAAGCTACATTGCCAGGGCTGGAGTAACTGACAAAGACATTATGGCATTCCAGATGGAAGCAAAACTGACAAAAAGCGCTTAGCCGTTTTGCAAGAGACAACATGCAGAGCGGGGCTTTGGAGTACAACATGAACACTGCACATTAGCCATGATCCAGAAGCCTCACGGCTTAGTGCAAGAATGAATGATTTGTTGAAGCAACAAAAGAAACTGACTTAGACTATCGCGCTCAAAGGGGTGGGCCAAGAAATCAGCAAACACCCTTTGAGAAAAATGATAAGTGAAAAAACCAGAGGCTTGAAAGACACTAGCTGTATGGAGAAAAATAAACAAAGCTGCTTGTGCAACTGCAGGCGATATTGGACTGAAAGACTTTACCTTTGAAATATGGAGTGATGCCAGCAGGGCAAACTAAATCAAGATCATGAGACACTGGAAGCAAGTTGGCGCCTGGCATTCGTGATCGCTTTGGTGAAAAAGAAAAGCATTGTGCGACCTGGGTACTTATTATATGGCTTTTGTAAAAGCACAGATCAGTCTGAGGTACCATTGACCAACTATGATCGCATTGCACAAATGAGTTTGTGATTAGGCAGTTACACCCCGTATGGTTGAGTGTAAATAAGCCCCCAATAACATGCAGAAGAGTGATAAATAATTGCAGTAGCAATGATAAAGTGTGTAGTTACCTGGTGAGACTTCTGAAGATGGGGGTGGTGTTCAGGGAAGGGGTGGATAACGCTGATATTGAAGTTTTGATGACATCCTAATATTGATGAATAATGACATTGTACTTTTGATGAAATCCTAACATTTCTGTTTGTATTTTGCCTAGGCAAAAAAGCAAAATGCATTTCACCATTGACAGAAGTAGATGTATTCAATTTGTGGGTGACACTGATCAGTCAAGCAAACTGTGCTCAGAGAAAGCGAGTCAACTTTAAACGTGTCCTGCACCGCACTCAATGCTGCTAACATGCATGACCTATGAGGACATTTGTTCTGCAACCTGCGAAAGGTGTCCAAAAGAGTAATAACTTTTGCTGAACTGGCACGGTGCAGACTTGGCTAACTATCAAATATTTGATGCTACACATTCAAATGATTCAGTTGCTGGAAATAACTTAATTGACATGTCTTGCCTTTCTTGTTTAAAGGACTGTGGACAATGAGTTGTGGACTGTAAGATCATGCACCACAAACAGCTGTGTGACACAGCACTTGAATGCTAACACATTGAAAAAATGTTTTTTAAATGCACTTTTTGAGATGAATCTGAAAAAACGAAATGGTTTTACTCTTCCAACTGAATTGCTTTAACCAGAGATGCTTTGCTTTTTGAAAAAAAAAAACTTCTACGTTGCACGTAAGGCAGGAAAATGATTTATGAATTGTTGGGGCAGCAGAATTATGCAAGCAGGAGCGTAATTTATTTTGTGATAAAATGAGTGCGCACATCAAAGTCACCTGTGGGTAGGTTAAGATTCTTAATTGAAGTAATGCTGCCAAGTGTGTGAGCTCTAATTTGAGATGGTAACCTTTGAAACACTGGATACTTTTACAGCCAGCTTAAGGCAGGTAAATGAAACCATGACTGACTTGATGTTTGATTTTATGACACGGTTTTTGTTAAACCAACCAGTTTCATGTTTTAGTGGGGACAGCTGTCTCCAGCACACTAATGCAAAGAGTGACCTTTTGATTGTAGACATTTGGAATAATTCTTTGGAAAAGCGCTACAAATGAGTATCCACATGGAATTGCTAGCGTACTGGCCTGGCACATTGTCAGACATCTTTTGTCACTGACTCATATGACTGGTGTCTATGAAGTCATAGGCCCAAATGTTTCAGTGAATGGATACAACGATTTGTTTAATTTGTTTAATGCGATGATGTTTTTTCTGACCAAGAACTGCAGCGAGTGTTCTCGCCAAGATTTTATGGACTATAACTTGACTAAATGCATTTTACACAATGGTGTGATGAAACAGCCACTGCCGGAGGGTAGTATAGTGTTTGTGGCTAAAACTAGTATTGTATATGGTAGATATCCCATTTGAAGAAGGGTATTCTCCAAGTCACAATAGGTAGACACTGTGAACATGTTAGATTTTCCAGTAGTAAGACAACATTTAAATTGTAGGCTGGTAATGCACACCTCTATTATTACAGTGGTACACTTAGACATAGATTTATCATGAGGCAATGTTTCCTTAGTACTACCAAGCTGCTACAAATGGAATCCATTTCTATGGCCCATCACTAGAGTGCGCGTAGCTAGGGAGCTAGATTCATTAATTGCAGGAGCTTTATATGCTTGTGACATAGAAACTGTGCACAATAAGCTAGCCACTATGGGTTCTGTTGCCAGCTCTGCTATATAAATTCTGGCCTAGTGGGGCCTATTGATACGCCCAACACTGCTACAAGTATTGGCAACCACTGGAGATGGCAGAATTTTAGGTATGAAGACATTTTTTCTGCCATAGGGCAGATCAACAAGACTGCTAAATACACATGATGCATTGTATGGCAAACATTGTTAAATCAGCAGGTGTTGGCTTTTTACTGAGTGGGGGCGACCACCCTCCACATACTGGCACGCAGAGCTACAGTTACCAGCATACATATGGATTAAATTGCTTGCTTTTGATTGCATGAATAACACATGCCATGCTTGATGTAAATTAGTAGAATTGTTTTTATTTAGATAACCTGGTGCACATGGGTTCACCTTATTCACGAAATTAGATGGTTTCTGGTTGGGTTCCACATACATGGGGGAAGTGTCTAGTCACACAGCCCATAGTCACGTTCGAATGCCCGGGATCAGGGGGAGGGTAGGCCCTTAGAATGAAAGGATGCCAGGTTTTAGAATTGGTAACCATACATGAATGCAATAGTACATTGTAGATTAGACTACACTGGATTGCCTTGACATTCTAACTGCATGCTGCTTTTTAACTGACAATCCGTTATACAATAATTATTTAGGTATTGTTGTGTAGGCCAGGTTTTGGCTAGGGTAAATGTCCATGTTCACTTTGTGTAGGTATTTTTGTGTAGGCCAGGTTTTGGCAAGGGTATATGTCACTGTTCACTTTGTGTACATTTTTGTTTAGGTAGTGTTTTACCTTGCATGCCACGCTAACTAACCGCTAGAAGGTAGTTTGCTTAAACCTCTTGCAAAGCCCCAAGGTCTTTATCACTGCACTAAATACTATATTGATGTGTATTAGTCAGCATTTGTCGCACACACGTTGAATAGGGGTGGAATGTAGTGATACACAAAATTGCAACCTTGCCAATCAGGGCTTTAGATGACAGCATTAGCCGCTGAAAGCCAATAGTGTATTCAAAGTATGTGCTAAAAATGCTGACAGTAGTCTGTTGTAGCACTTCCATTATGCAGTAGTGAGCTACAAGGAATATGCAGGCCTAGTATGAGTGATAGGTCACATTATGCATTGTTGATAGACAGGCAGGGAGAGGGCCCTAGCTCTGTAGCTAATAGGTATTTTTGGAGTGTTTGGAACATTATGGCACCTATATAGCGCTTAGATAGCCAGTCTTAAGCGCTATAAACACTAAGCTATGAGTGCATGCCTTTTAGAGCTTGCAGATGGGGTTAATACATCCCTGCTTCCCTTAGAATATTCTGCCTCACTAACGGTAGCCCTGCATGGCCCCAAGCTAATCTCCTTTTCTCTGGGAAGGCACTGATAAGACATTCCTGAGCTTTGGCAGATGGCCATGAGCCAGCCTATATTTTGCACAGGGAAAGTTCTGGAACTGTGCGTCACGGACGGGCAGCACGAGATTATAAAATATACATGCTCACATGACTCGGGTGGGAGATCGTCCTGTGGACTTGGTTCGAGCAAGATCAAGTGCCCGGAATTCGGAGCTCTGACGGCACCCGACAGTGCTGTCCTCTGAGCCGGGCTTGTTACAGCTAGCTTATGAGGGCCAGGGTCTCCCAGTGCTGATTGAAGGGGCGTAAGACTGTGTTTCTCTATGTTTCTCTATGTTTATCTAAGTTCCATGTTTCTCTATATTTTGCATTTCTCTAAGTTTTATGCTTTGTAATCTTCTCTAACTTGAATCCCAAATGTATATGAAATTCACTGCTTAGAATAAAATACTAAAACTTATTGAAGGTGTCATTTGTCACTAGCATGAGATCACTGCTCAGCACAATAGAACCTGTATTTTGGGCTGAATTGGGTATTTTTTTCTCCCGAGGGCTGGTCCCGAGGACGATTTGGCCCATATCAAGACAGTGATTCATCGACCACTTTCACTTCTTCCTTGATATGCACCTTTACTTCATCCTCTGGATCCACTTTTACTTCATCCTCTGGATCCACACATAGAGGTTTGAAGAAATATATCTTTGGGGTCCATATCTTTATGACTCCCTTCAAGCTTCCTGCTGTTCTTATGTGCTCATCTTTGTTCCAAGTCATTAGTTGACATTGTCCACTTGGACTACAATAGATCCATTTTCCCACATAATTTCTATGTTTCCGTGGATATCGAAAGTTTGTTCCTTCTGGTGCATAAATGCTGGCTTTCATAAAGTCTCTAATTTCTTCATCAGTCAGGTCCTTGGGCTTCCAGTCTGACTCGCCATCAATCATGATCTGCACCCCTATGGGCTTTTTTGCAGTTTTCTGGCACTGAGGGATTATTATCTTGATAACACAGAATCTGAGCAATATCATCACTAGCAGGGCTCCTAGGAATTTTAATGAATCTGCCATCCACTGTGGAACCCATGAAAATAGTGATCCAAACCAACTGTAGTCGTCCGCTTCGTCAGTTTCATTAATCATTTGATTCTGTAGTTTTGTCAGCACACCTATGGCCTCTGTTAAGGTTCCATTTTCGTCATCATGAGATGGTATAAATGTGCAACATGATTCTCAGACTTTTGCACAAACACCTCCATCCATAGCTGTGATCATGTCAAGGACATATCTGTTCTGGAGAGTCATTAGTCGAATCACCCTTAACTCTTCCTTGATTGCATTGAATCCTTTTATTGTCGTGTTGATGGTCTGCACAAACGGCCATCTGGTTATCTGCAACCATTTAGTATTTGCTCCAACCTGAACTCTTGGCATCAGAACTGTCGTGAACACTGATGAGGTGAGGCTGAACAGCCTGTGTTCATACGGGATTGCATGGAAAGCTTCTTCTGATTTGGCAGAAAAGTCATTCACTCTCTTTATTCAGCTCATCACTTCCACAGATCTCTTTTTCCTCAGGTGAGCATCTGCTTTCGGGAAACTGTCAATATTCAAATCACTTTTTGGAATCACCAATGCTGACCCATGAACATTCACAAGTGTGCATAAACCTCCCCAGTTCTTCGGCCGCCTGATATATGCTTTGGGTCCACATGCCCAATAATGATCCATGATCACTGCAGTACCATGCACCATTCCTGGAGCGTCAAAAACTCATCCACAGTTCTCATTCTCTCCCATTTTCCTTGTGCCAGTATTCCTGAAGCAGAATTCTGGACTCTCCAATGGCACTATCTGCAAGGTTCCTCCTCTATCCTCGACCCATGTCAATAGTTAAGCAAGTCTTGGCCATAATGGCTTGCATCCATTTTGTACTATGTCAATGAAACCTTGGTAACGACCTATGACCACCCATGCTCTGCAAATCAATACTCCTTTTTTCAATCAGTCTGGTGAAAGCACTGTTCCCCAGATTTGCATTTGGCCTCTGTTCTTGCAAATCCAAGCTTCTTCTGGAGTTTTTCCTCAAACGTTCAGTTTTTGGTTTGTCTCCCTTCTGATCTCTCCTCCTTTAACTCCAGGCTTCTCATATCTGATCACAATGTTATTTGTATTTCCATTGTTTCTTGTGTTTATGTCCTGGACATAATCGTCTTCATTTGGATCTGTTTTTTCAGTTGCCCATTTCAGTGAAGCATCACTTCCCATGAACTGACCTCTGGCCTTGCACATTGCTACATGTGACAGACAGTGCGCCGTCTGCACATCTATTTCGACAGATACAAAGAACATTGACTTCCCCATGCTGTAAGGTAGGAGTGCACAAACAAAGCATTCTTCCTCGGAATTTCATCTTCCAACTTCTTTCATATGTTGGTACCAGATGTTATTTCCCAAGTGTGAGGTGCTGTCCAGGTAGTCGTTTAGTTTGTTATTGTCTTCTTGTGTGCTCCTTCTTATCCTCAAGGTTTTCATGTAATTTGCTATCATCATATCTTTAATAGCATCCATGTAGCTTCTTCTGACTGGAGGATACTCAGGTACCTCCATCCATGGTCCAGGCATTTTCATCTGTACCATTTGAGTAGGAGAACATCTGGTAATTCTTTCCTTATCCTCCTGCCTTTTCCTGGCTCTGGCTATAAACGGCCATATTGATTCTGCTATCATCTCTGCAAATGACAGTTTTGTAGGACTTGCACTTGCCCCTTTCATTGCTGGCTCAGGTGTGTTTATCAATGTTGCCTCTGTTGGTTTATTCTCTAACTCCTTTTGTCTCTTTAAAAGTTCAGCTTTTTCCATTTGTCTTTTGACCTCCCTTATAGTGGAACTTCTCATCGTTGGTTGTCCAACCTTCTCCCAATCCTTGGATTGTGCTTCTGGATTTATTGACACTAGACCTGGTATATGTGCACTCTTCATTTGCATGTGTTTGTCTTTCGTAAATTTTTTCTCACGCTTACTCTGCTGATCCTGTCTCCGGCTTTTTAACTTGCTTGTTACCAAATGTGTGTGTGTGTGTCATTGTTAATCACATCCATTTCAAGTTCACTCACTCCTCTTTCAGACCCTCTAGGGACTGGAATGACGATGTAAGGTCTGGGTGCCTTCGTGGGTTTCATGCGTACATCATTAGGTGGGTGCACTGTAATTGGAACACTTTGTGCACCAATAAAAAATGCTGTTAGAACCATCAGTGACAATAAAACAATGATGAATACAATGCATAGGTACATGATTCCTCTATAGGTTAACCTACAACACTTAGTTCCGGGACAACGCAAGCATCTCCCCTCCTAAGGGATGACAACATTACTACTTTGGTTGCCCATCTCGACCATTTAAGGAAAGAAAACTAACTCTTTTATACATTCTAAGTAATATTATCTCTTGATTCTGCTGTCTCTGCTTGTAGGTTGCAGGTACTGAAACGATTGTCCTTCTTTGCCTAAATAATAGATTGTCTATTGTCTCTGGAAAAAGTTCTCTTTTCTGTGTATGAAAATGTCAAAATAAGGTAATGAGTTCAGCAAGTCTCTAGTTTGCGTGTTCAAAATAAACAAGCTCCGAGTCAATGCCTCTTTATCGGTTTCACTCCAGAAGACATGTCATGTCCTTGTCAGCATAAATAGAAGTGAAGTTTCTGGCAACGCTTTCTCGTTCTGTCCCTCAGTGGAAAGTCTTAAAATCTTTTCTGGAAATTATGATGATGATTGGAAAGTTCAACCTGCATTACAATACATTGCAGGAGCATGCTCATCTGTGTAGAGTTCACTGGGTCTCTGATAAAAGTGTGGACGTCAACACCGGCGCGCCTACCCACAAGCCCTCGAAAGTCCTTAATTAGGCGAAAGAAGACGTTGCGTGCCAGTCTGCTATCTTCTGGTTACAGGGACATTTGTCTTGTCCTCCCTGTATGCCGGAAGCAGAAGGAACTGCTCGGCAATCACAATGAGCAGCCTCCTTATTGTCTTTTCGTTTTCAGGGTCTTGAAGAAATTCAGTGATGTTAATGAGCCTTCCCACTAATGACGGGTACGATCTCAATACTAACTCGAAATGTATTAAAATGTCCTTATTGATGTCACTACTGTGGGACACCATAAGTGAGTCCAAATAGGGCTCCTGTATAAAAAGAGTTTGGATACTGTATTTTCTTCCAATTTGTGTGACTTTGATCAAAATTTGGCATATCCTTTTCTCATCAAGGTTTCAGTGTGCCTCCGTCCAAAGTTCAAAGTCAATAAACTTTGTTGTGGCTAATATGTGCAATTTTTCTTCTTCACCCTGCAACTAGGATGCACAGAGTGTCTGTGTTTATGTCCTTATCCCCTTATTTTGCTCAGAGGAAATGTCCAAAATGAAGCCACAACTTTGCACAAAAATGATTTGCCTTTGCTTTGCTGGTCATGCGTCCATCTTCCTCATCATGGATCTCGTCTGCACGTGCTGTGGTTCTTCCCCGTTGTCTATAGTCTCTACGCGTTGGGGTGCGGGCAGAGGGCCTTCTCTGTTGCATGGCTTGACGTCACCCAGGAATATCCAAGCTCTTTTTCCCTGTAGCTTGACTGCAGAGGGAGTGACGTCCTCCACTCTGAATGGTCTGTTGAACCTTGGCTCATCCCACTTTTTCTTGTGTGGTTTCTCACCAGGACCGTGTCCCGAGGGAAAAGTTGTGGTAGACGTAAACCTTGAATTTGGTCTGTGGAAGTGTCTCCTTCTGTGTTCTGTGCTGCCACGCACCCTTTTTGTCGTCGCTGCAGCTGTCCTGATATTACAGTAAGACAAGATGTCATGCAATTCAAGTAATTTTGCATTTCTGATCCTAAAACTTCCCCTGTCGGCTGAGCATCAAATCTAGCTCTATCTCGCGGTGTCAATGGTGTGTGCATCCTTCTGCCTGTCGCGATTTCATGCGGCGTAAGATGGTGGTCAGAACCAGGCCGGTTTCTGAACGCATACAGTGCCAGTGGAAGGCAGTGCAGCCATCCCTTCTTTAGAGTAAGCTTCAACTTGGCTATCCTTTCCTTTAACAAACCTTTGAACTTCTCACATATTCCATTCCATTGGGGATGATACGCAGAAGAAAACTTGTGTTTTATACCAAGCAGCAAGCTAATCTGTTCAAATACTACATTAAAAAAATGAGGACTGTTATCTAACCTCATGACCTCACATACTCCCCATCTGGGAAATACCTCCCTCACCAGAAATGTGGCCGCACAGGTAGAGACTAAGTGTGTACATGGACCTGCCTCTATCCACCTAGAGAATGGACACACCACAACAATTAGATACCTTTACCCGTTACATACTTGAATCATATCGACATAATCGACATGCAAATGCTAAAAAGGTCCATTGGGCCTTGGGATGACTCCTCTAATTACTTGTAGTGTATGCCCAGCCGTGAAATGTTGGCAGGTTATACAGTTCACCATAAAAAATGCAACATGCTCTGCTAAGTTCAGTATAAACCAGTCTTCAGCAATCGTCGCTGCTAGATTCTCTTTTGTCATGTGTGCTGGATAATGCAACTGTTCCAATGCTATTTTCAATAGGGCTATAGGCATCACCAGTTTACCAGTGCTGTCTTGTCGCCATAAGCTCTCAGAGGGGTTTAAAGAACACCCTCACCGCTTCCAAAGAGTTTTTTCTTCCTGTGGTGCCTCCCCTTGGAGCTCCATTAACTGGGTTTGCCCCATGTTACTATAACCTTCAGGTTCACTTCGTGCAACAATCATTCTCTCATGCACATCAGTTATTTTCACATTCATTATTATTTCATCCTTAGTCACCACACGCTTGGCTTCCGTGTCTGATGCTTGGTTTCCACGTGAGATAAATTCTGTCCTTTTCGTGTGGGTGGCACATTTCATGAATGCTATGCCCACTGGGAGTTGTAGTGCCTTAATAAGCCTATCCAATAAGGCTGCGTGCTGCACTGGCGTGCCGTCTGCTCTGATGTAGCCCCTCCTTTTCCAGCGTGCTAGGCCTGCATGCACTGTTGATGTCACATAGGCGGAGTCACTGTACACCGCCCATTTGCCGCGTGCTTCACCACAGCGGTGCCTGTATATCTATGCCTGTCCTTTTGATCGATTCTCGAAGAATAATCAACACAGACAATTTCTCCTTCTGCCAAAGCATTTTCTTTTACTCTGGGAATCTCATCATAAAATTCTTTATAGTTTGCGCAGTCATGGATTGGCTCCCCGTCAGTGACTGGCTTTCCTATAAACATAGCTGGGTTCACTATCTTAAATTGAATTATCTTCATCGATGGATTTGATATGATCACTTCATAAGCAGAAGCTCTCTAAGATGTCAATGTGCCTTTCGGTTTCTCTAGAATGGGAAATAATGTGTGCTCAACAAACAACGTCATTGAGCATCCCATCACAATGGTTATAGCCTTCTCTATGGTGAACGCTGCGACAGCTAAACTTTGTTCACACGGGAAGTGACCCCTCATTACTGGGTCTAGATTCCCACTTTAGTATGCCAGGTGCTTGTACCCCAATGTGGTTCTCTGTGTGAGTACTGCCGTCATAACACTGCAATTCGTGTGTGAAAACAGGTAGAATGCCTCTGCATAATTGGGAATTCCTAGAACTGGTGCCGTGCAAATGGCCTATTTGAGTTCGACAAACCCTTCTTGCATGGTTTCGGTCTATTCAATTTTTTCTTTCGTCACCTGTGCTTTCTTTAGGGCTTGTAACAACGGCTTGGTATAAGAGCTGTAGTCAAAGACCATGCCCTGACATAATTGCATAATCCTAGAAAACTCTGCATCTGTTTTATCGTGTGTGGCTTGGCTGTGTTTAATATGGCCTCAGCCCTTTCAGGGGTAACCCTTTTCCCCTCAAGTGAGATTCGCTGGCTTATGTACAGCACTTCTTGCTGACAATATTGTAACTTCTCTTTGTCAACTTTATATCCTTTCTCAGACAATATAGTCAATAGCTGAATAGAATCATGTCTGGACATTTCCTCTACCGTGCTGCAAATTAAGATGTCGTCCACTTATTGCAAGACAACACTTTCTAATGCGATATTGCTTAAGTCCATCTGAAGGACTCTGTTGAAAATCGAAGGAAACTCAGTATCCGTGAAGGTCTTGTGATTTTTAGACAGATTTTTTTAAATTTTTTTATTGAAAGTTGTTTTAACCATGTAAACTTGATTTTTCAACAAATACAATTACAAAATATTGTTAGGAATTCATTACAATGACTTAAAACATTTCTAAAACGAGAAACAAAAATAAAATATATTTGAAAATTCAACTTAAATCAAAAACAAAACAACTCTTCTTTTAAAGACAGTAATGATAGTAAATGATAAGATATCCAACCTTATTTAGAAACTAAGAACAAAGGAGAAAAGCATATGATCATAATTTGCTCTGGATCGATCTCTTATCTATCAATCTTAAACTGTACAAGAAATTCAGAATGGCATATCTTAATGATTGTCTATTAGTATGAAACAACAGGTCCCACAATCTGTCACTAGTGGGTATGATGTGATCCATTAGTAATGGTTTAAGATACTTGATTCTTTGCATAAGTAACACAGGACAGTCTGAACACAGATGTTTCAGGGTTTCTAGAGAGACCTTACAAAAACGACAAGGGCGCTCGTGCTCAGATATTAGTTTGCGTTTGTATGGTAGTTCATTGGTTGGCCAAAGATTCAATCGATAGCGCAGGAAATCATCACGCAGCCGTGAACTGGGGAACATGATTAAATAACTTTCAATTGTACAATAACGTTTCAGATAAAGGGAGTATTTATAAAAGTCCGATATTGGGTACACGCAAGTCGCGTCTGTATCCAATCGAACTCCCATAATCGTGTTTTTGCTCGGTTCAGATTCTCTAGTAATAATGTTATTGAGATCCCGGATTCACTGGTGATTTCCTGCGCTTTAAGTCTCCAGCTAAGAGGAAATACATCCATTGAATGTAGGAGATATTTCGCAATGATTTTAATTAAACCAGATTTGTCATCTGCCATAACACATTTCCTATAGAGTGAACACATTTTCCATTTGCAAATGGCATACAAAGACATTAATCCCAATTTGTGTCGCACGATACACATGGGATAGGAAAGTGGTAGGGGCCAGACTCATTTCCAATAACGTCCCTCAATGGCAGTCCAGTAAATATAGGTTTTTTTCAAGGATGCCTCAGTTCCATAAGTTATTGCTGGAACAAACTTTTGCTTGTAATAAACAATTGTCGGGACCAAAGAGAACTTGCAATACTTAGCCTTGATCAAACGAGCCTGCGATACTGCTGTTATGACCTTTTGTTTTACACAATGATCATCAGCGTTGATATTCGTGTTATTTGTAACCAAAGTGCCTAGATATATGTATGATGGTACGGTTTCCTAAGTTGTACATTGTAAGGGCCATTGATGATTAACGCATCGTTGTTTCCTCGCGCCAAATTGAATTAACTTGGTGTTCGCTATATTGACAGTTATACAATTTTCCATAGAATAGCGGTCCAAAGCATTCAATAGGGCACGTAGGCCATTTGCAGTTTTCAAGAGCAATACCATGTCATCAGCATATAGCAAATGCCTAATTTGGATATCATTAATTTTCGGAGAATCAGTAATGATTGAGGCAAATATTTGTCTTAAATCGGAGAAGAAAAAATTAAATATTGCTGACGCCAAGATGCAGCCCTGTTTGAGGCCACGTGCAGTCTCTATTGGTTCCGACAATAGACCTTCATTATTCAATCTAATCTGTATAGGGGTACCCGTGTGCAACTGGATAATTGCATTTCAGGATAAACCAAGGACAGTCTTTATCCATGAGTTTTCTGTATATTAGCTCATGGGGAATTGCATCAAACGCCATGCGAAAGTCAACGAAGGCCATGTATAATACTTGGCGCCGTTGACGAGCATGTTGAATGACGGAGTTGATTGTGATCACATTGATGGCAGTGCCTAATCCAGGCATAAACCCTGTTTGAAATGGATCCTGTAAATCACTTGAATCAAGCCAGAGATTGAATTGTTTTAAGACAATACGGGCAAAAATTTTGCCCGGGCGATAAGACGATATGCTGTAGGGTCAGCCCTATCACCCTTTTTAAAAATTGGCACAATAATTGAGCGCCTCCATGAGTTGGGGATTTCACCAACATTGAAGATGTGCTGAAAAGTTTTGAGGAGAATAGATGTCCATTCTTGAAGGTGATCTTTGAGCATACCAATATGTAGGCCATCAGGGCCAACCGCTCTTGACCGGCTGAGATTTTTAATACAATCTAGTATATCTACACAGTCAATTCGAAAGTCATGAGATGAATTTATGATCCGTAACCCCCATAAGAGATCTGGAAAAGGGGAGCGATATAGGATGCTGAAGTGTTCACACTATTTGTCATTTGGGACTGCAGAAGTAAGTACAGCAGACTGCAGTCTATGGGTGGCTGCATTTAGGCAGTTCCAAATGCCACTGGTAGATTTGGTGAGCATCTGTCTCAACATATCCTCTCCGTCTTTCTGATATCGCAAGCACTTCTGGCCTTTCAGCCAGTGTCTATATCTGGCTATCAGGAGCATTTTCAGTGTTGGTCTATTAAGGGCTGGCTATTCCCTTAAGTTACGTATAGCTTGCCTTAGCTTCGTCTTTCTTTGCTGAAGTTCAACATTGTAGCTATGTAAGTGCTTATGTCTGATGCTAGAGTCAGGCATTTTGATTTGCCTGAAGATTTACATCATGGTGACATAGCACTGGGGATCCTTAGAAGATGGAGCTCTATGAGAATCAATCAAGTCCTGTTTAAACTGATTCAGTGTCGTTGGATTCCAACGTAACCGGGTGCCGCTATTGTTCACTTTGAAAGATTGTGGATAGGAGTTTTGATTTAGTAGTTGTTGCCCTGCTGGAAAGTCAAAGTGCATAACGAGTTTATTATGGTCACTCACTGATGAGGATATCACATTCATAGACTGCACCTGGGATAAGAATTTCTTATTTATATAGATATAATCTATGATTGCCCGCCGCGAGCCACAAGACCAAGTTGCAAGGGCGGGTACATCACCAGCCACAGTATTATTCACCATGACATACCCCCTTTCTTGCATCATGGTGCAGCACATTTGCTCTTCGGGCCTATACCTGCTATTAACCGTTGGTAAAATGTGTAGGTTTTAGTTCACCGAGAACGATGGAACATATGATACTAGTGTCAGCAATTATTTTATCCAAATGAAGGGTCAAATACATAAAAAACATCTCATCTGTTAAATTCTCCAATATATGTTGATAATAGCTAAGCTCGCCATGCCCCGAGTTAATTTTACTGCTTGGAAATACGGGGATGAGGAGGGGTACTGAACAACAGCAAAACCACTATCATGCTTAACTGCTAGAAGCAAGCCGCCAGAGGGGCACCACATGGATTTTTTTGACAGCAAAAGAGGAAATGATTGTATGCGAAGCACAGATTGGGGCAGTCATAAGCCATGTTTCCTGCAAGGCTACAATATCAAATCGATGTAAGTCACTTATGGCTGAATTTATAAAGTGAGTGTAGCCTCGAGTATTCCAACACAAAAGAGTAACAGCATCTTTTCTGAGGGTTAGTTATGATTGACCCACATACTATTGGGATCCCAAGGCTAGGGATGCATGATAAGGAGTTAGGCTTCACGAAGTGTCATGCTGTTTTGACTGATAGGTCAGAATGTGGGCTTTTTCTGTTTTGTCAGTGATTGGCTTGATATCTTGGGACAAAATAAATCCCAAGTCAAATAATGACATTCGCGCCTGCCATAGCATATTGAATACTAGACCTGAGCGTACGTGTATCTTAATTTCTGACAGGTCATCTTGGTTAAAAAACTCTATGAATTCGATGTCAGTGGTGGATAGATCTTTGAGAGTTGCAACATCCGCACAAATGTTCAATATGCTTGATCTGTTAAGAACATATGTTGGAAAGGGTGCTGCACGACACTTCATGTTCAATGAATAAAATTGTGGTTTACCAGTGGGACACAGATTTTTAGGATTCGCAATTAACTTTTGCACACGTGTATCACAAGGCATGGGTTTGTTTGTGACAAGATTCAGCTGCTTATTTGGTATCTTCGGGTTTTGATGAGACATATTTGTTTTAAGAGAGATAGCTGAACAAGTTAATTTATGGTCCTGACTAGTGGATTTAAGTTCAGAAAAACAAGATTCGATAGAAGATTTGATATACTCTCTTAAACCTTGTTCTGAAGTTGAGAATCGAGTGGCAGATGCTGTATGCAAGTCATGAGTTATGATAGGATTCAATGTAGAAATCGCTTGCGTCTGTAGATATTTTGCAGAATCAGCTATAATAGGCTGCACATGTTCCATATGCGTGTCAGTAAGTATACATGCAGTAGTAATCTGAGGAACGATGGTGGGTTGTTCAATTTGACTCATAGGTAACTTCATGGTTGGATTCATCATGCCTTGTGTTGGATCTATACACGGTGGAAGAGTTAATTGTGAGGTCGAATGTGCAGTATAAGCATCAATCGAGGCTCTTATTTCTTCTCTTAATTGTGAGATAATTGATTCAACATGTGCGTTGGAACCTGGTAGAGAAGCTAATGTCGTTAGAGGCATAGTGCCTGTTGGGACTCTTGAATCGGGTGGCATGTCCGTCCCAGGGCCAGACTTAGATTGAAACATGGACAGAGACAAAGCGGTAGAGATGGGAATCTGCTTTGCTAAGCTTATGAGATCATGAAGTGGTTGATATGGTATTATCGCTGGTATCGCATTGGTTAGAACTTCAATGGTTGATGACAATAAAGGTTTTTCTAATCGAGATGTAATTTTGATACATTTTCGGCGATTATTGCTTACTTTTGAGCAAGACTGTTTTTTGCACAGCTTTTCTCATTCTTTTCCAATCTTTCCTCGAATGACGAGAGGTACAAGATTTGGATGAGGAATTGGACACAGATGGTGCAAATAATTCAAAGATGTTAGCAGAATTTTTAGAAGGCAATTTAGGATCTGGGATTACGGTAGATTTGCTTGATGATTGTGTAATATCATCAGTATCAGTCCGAGGTGGTGGGGGATGACAAGCATTCGTTGAGCTTGATGAAGTAATGGGCTGGTCTTTTTCACCCATCAAAGTGTTCGCAAGTTGAGAGCACCTGCTCTCCTGCATCGGATTGGCAGGTTCTGTGGTCATTAAGTTGATAGAATTTGTAGAGGTAATGACAATAGGATTTCTATTTTCAACTAAAAAATCCTTGTTGAAATATTGTTCTATGTACATTGATTGATGAGTTACCTTGTTGTCTAATGCCTCATACAGTTTCGCAATGGTTAGTAATGCAGTGTTCATCGCACTTAAGGTGTTATTCAGAGCTGGGGCCTCCGGGAATGAGAAGCGCTTGTCCTGAGCTCTTTGTATAAAAAATTCTGATGTCTGGTCGGCTTCTCGAAATCTTGTGCGACGAGGAGTGGGCACTATAAAAGAAGCCAACTCGTTTACAATGTCAGTGTGGGTTTTATCCAGTATAACTGATGCTGGGGAATTAGGATGAGTAGATTGGGGAGAAGAAGAGTGTTTGGCAGGTATGATGGTAGTATTATGTGAGAGTTCTTCCTGTAACTGTATTAGACCCCCTGTATTTGAACATATATATAACACATCAGATGTGGGACAAGAAGAGTTGTTGGACAAGTTCATAAACTCTAAGGCATCATCATCTACTTTGCCCGTTATGCGAAGTTGCTCATAGGCTTGACGTAATTGCACTTGAACAGCCACCGAGCACTGCGGGGGTTCCATGGAGATGCCTGGAGTTAATGTGCCCTCTGGAATGCTATTGATGTTTATATCCGTAGCTAAATTGGCCAGTTCAGTGCAAGAGTGAAATGAAGGGCTGGTTAATTTCGTGTGGGCATCAGCATGTAGTTCGCCTGCAAGACAGGCGGTTTCTAAGGTTGTATCAGTGACTTCTTCAAACGAACGATTACTTGCCAAGCTTTCGAGCTTTCAGGGGGGGGCAAAGAGCCTCTGGGTGGACTGACATGTGAGCATCAGGCACCTTAGGAATAATCACAGCCACTTTAAGCGGTGATTCTTGTTCCCCACAGGGAACCATTGGGGGAACCATTGATGCCCCTCCAGGCGCGACAGGCAATGTCTCGCTTTGAAGGGCGTCATGAATACGATGGCAGCATACATCAGAAAAAAGGGACTTAGAATGTTGATGCTTAGAACCAGTGGAGAGAGCAAAGGGTAAAATTGACTATTTTAAAGAGGGACCGGCCCCCATACTAAGATGACTCGCAATGTTTTCCGGCATGCCGGTTTTCAATGTGTATTTAAAACCTCGTGCAATATGGGTTATGGACCTGCTTGTTAAAAATAAAAAGGTGGTTCTTTGACCTGCGCTACTTCACTAAACAGCGCTGCATTTCACCACTAATAGAATTTTCTGTACAAATGTGACCACTCGAAGCGCTTAACAGACTCAAAGCATCCGGAAGGGATCAAAGAGGGAACACCCCATCCGGTTAAGACGCCACCAGCGCCTAACAGCCGCATAACAGCCAGTGGCCTTGTCCCCGATGGGTTTAACGCCGCAAGGGTGGCTCGAGCGCTGTTAAATGAACGCCACAAGTCATGTGACCACACACGTGGGATGACCTGGCTCCGCCTCCTCCAGGAAGCGGTTATGCTCACGGCAAGAGCTTTGCTTCGCTCGCAGTGCTGGTTGATATAAACAGTTGCAGATTGATCAGCGTTCCACTGCAAGGTCCGTCAGTAAGCAAATTAGACGCATTTGCCTGAACGTGAATGACGTCAAATCTTGTGAGGTTGCAAATTTTGCTGTGCTCCTGGCGCTTGCTGTTGCACCATGTGATTTTGTGCAACTCCATTTCCACCCTGCTGTAAAAAAACAGGTGTATTCACCATCCCTACTCTTGTTCCTTGGTCGTTTTTTACCAGGCCTTGACTTCTGCATGTGCATGCTAGATGCCCTGTCATCACACACGTCCAACATATTGGCGGCGGTCTGATTATTTGCCCATTTGACATGTCCTTGCTGCCGTTTTGCATGTTTTGAAAACCCCCCTGATTACTCTTCCATCCTCTCCCTCGAAAGCCTCTCCTCCTTGTGTAAAACCCGTCATTGCCTTGATCACCCTGCTCTTGATTTTTGGCAAGGGCATTGCTAGGTTTGTAAAAGATCCGGGGCTAGAGCCCATTGTAAGCTTGGACGTCACATAACTACATGATCTGAACGTACGCGTCACGTTGCGATTTCAAGTGTTAATATTGCAAACTATACTGCTCAAAGTGCTCATGCTCATTGATGATTTGCCCCTCCAAAACCTGAACATTCATCCAGTAGTGCTATGTAATACTTTATGAGGTTATATAAGACAAAAAAGCCTTTGAACAGGACCGCCAAAGACTTGGCATGGATTGAGAAATTGTATTTAAGCAGCAACTGGAGAGATACATGTTTGCTTCATTAACCATACAAGCACTTACTGCTGTTGTTGGACTGACAGGGGCTAGCTAGTGGCCTTACGAAGTGGTGGGACATAACAAATGTAATTATGTAGTGAGTGAGCGCAGCGAGCAAGCCTCAACTTGACTAGGGTGGTACAGGGGCGGAGGGGGGGCACAAGAGCATTTCTTTTAAAATGCTGTCAAAATCGCAAACATTTCAGCATGATTTTTCCAAAATAACCAGCATAGTACATATGTCTCTTAGTGATCTAAATGGCTGCTGAATACTGTACCACTAATAAGCTGCAGCAAGCAGGTGGGATACAAATACCCAGTATAACATAACTAACAAATGGAAAGCATTTTCTTTTCCAACATACATTTTTAAACAAGTACATTTGTGGTTTCAGTCCATTTGCATTTGCATGTAGTTGAATTTAGTAGCAATGCAGTATGGACAGAACATACTGCAGTAAAAATGAAAGACACATTTCCAATTCAATAAATTAAATAAATTTAATAAATTAAAATTCAAAGATATACAATACAAAACAAATATGATCCTTTGCAATAACTGAACTGTACATAGATACTGCATTGGGTTCCTATACACACCAATTAAAACAAACCATGTGAAATATAATTTAAGAAACTGTATAATATCACTTCATTTAACATTTGGACGAGTAACAGTAAGTGCTTGCCTTCGTGCATACATGCCAGCAAAACGATCAACAATAGCATCTTCAGAAACTGATTGCAGCACTCCTCTCTCTACTGAAAGTACAGCAAGGTCCTGTAATCTAGATTGCCCCATTGTACATCTGAGCCAATTGTGAAGCCTCCGTAAAGCACTGAAAGATCTCTCACAGCTACAACTGCTCACTGGCACAGTTAAAGCAATTTGGATAATTGTTTTACAGTTGGAAACATTAGAGGATCTAAAAGCTTGTACACTTGATCCATTGAGAGAGTTTGACTATTCAGTTTCTTGTTAGCAAAATAATTCTTTGCTACAAGTGCTTCCTCAGACTTAAAGTCAATGTTGTAATGCTTTGCAATTTCCCTTAAATCTTCAGATAGGAAGTTTGGGGAAAGTGGACTGCAAGCCTGAATTCCTCTCATCATCTCTTCGCTTACACTGGAGAATCGATTTTCTAGTTCACAGATCATCCGATCCAGGCACGGGAAAAATAACTTTGTTCTAAAATCATCTTTCGCACTGACATGTTCCCGAGAAGAACTTTGTTCAACCACAAAGGCTTCCATGCTCTTTTGCTTTTTTCTTCGTTCCACTACTATTTCCTCGCATTCAGTGCTGGTATCCCTGAGCAAGGATACTGCTTTTTGCAGCAGCTCAGAAACTCTTTCGGGATTTCGCATAGCTCGTAATGTATTGCACACAGCATCTTTCAAATCAACTGCTTTAGCTAAATCTAGAGTTTCTTTTTGGAGGATTGTGTGGAAGCCATCGGTGGTGGTAAGCAAAGACTGGAACATAAAGAGACAAAATACTACTGACAGTTTTTTTACCTTTACCAATAAACCAGTTGCTGTGCTGGACTCGATTTCTGAAAGGCACTGATGAACAGCTGGGAAGTTATTTATCAGTACATTTACAGAGCGTACCTGACAAGACCAGCATGTGTCTGAAAGCTGGACAAGCTCACCTTGTTTCAGTCCCAAAGTGTTTTGCTTTAAATTTATGGTGATGTATAAGTGAAGTACTGAAAAATGTGTATAGATTTTCCATTGTACTGAAGAAATCTTTGGCTTCCTTTATTGCTTTGCAGGTGTGACATAGCACAAGGTTAAGTTCATGGACATAACAATGAACATAAATAGCTTCTGGATGGTATTTCCTAAACTTTGCCTGTACACCACCACTTACTTCACTCATAACAGCTGCACCATTATAATTTTGAGCAACACATAATATACTATCTACCCCATGTTCTTTTAGGCATTCTTGTAAAGACTCTGTGATAGCATCTGCATTAAAATCTTCTAATTCCCTGAAACCTTGAAAATGTTCTTTAATTCCACCAGTTAATGGTAAAACATAGCGAACACAGATTGCCAATTGCTCTTTGTGATGATCTCTTGCCTCGTCTGCCATTATTGCATACATGCCAGGAGCTTTCAGCTCATTTACTATTTAATGGGTAGCTTCCTCAGAGCAGCACTGGATGATTTCAATCTGAGATGATGGGGAAGTGTAGGTAGCATTGTCAGGAGGTATATACCTTTTAAGAAAAGGGTCCAACTTAGAAAGTACTTTCAAGAATTCTATGAAATTTCCCTTGTTCTCGCTATCCTCTGACTCATCATGCCCCCTAAATGAAATTCCTTGTTTACCAAGGAGCTTTATTACTGCCATAATACGGAGAAGATAGTCTCGCCTTTCTTTAATTTGAAGTTCACTTCCTGTTTGCATATGATGCACTACATTGCCATGCACTAGAGCATCCTTGTACATTGCCCATGCCAACATACTTGATTTGTGTGCTGCTCTCATTTCGTGGTCTTTATATGAATCCAAGGCACGTTTCCAGTTTTTATATCCACTACAACACAATGATTCTACATTTAACCGGTTATGTTTTGACAAGAAATGTCTACAAGCAAAACAAAAAGAGGCATTTCCTTTGACAGAATATTCCAGCCAAGAGTATTTTAAAAAGCAATTAAACTGAAATGAACGTTTTTGTGAACCAAAAATCTCATAAGGATATTTGACAAATTTCGTCTGTGCTGGGCCCTGATCAATATCTCCTAAATCTGTTGCCTCACTAGATCTACTGACAGCCATAGGTCCACCACTTGTACTCTGACATGTGTCGGTACTTGAGCCTTCCTGAGCATGTTGCGAATATTCATCAACCTGAATACTCTCTTCTGCGGTCTCAGATTCTTCTTGGTGCTGCTGAGACTCATTGGATGTGGATGGTGAAGATGCTGTTGCTTCTGCTGCTGCACCTTCACTGTCAAAGTACTTTCTGATATCCATGTCCTAAGGTAAAGACATTCATTTCAGATTCTGCCTTGTTCTCATGTGTATCATCTTAGAAGCCTTCTCACTTATTGGACAGTCCATGATACAGTCACACTAATATGTAATCTCTGGATAGAGTGCAGCAGTACAGACTAAATGTGGATCATTAGGAATTTTATGGTTTAAAAGGCTGCAGATATCAGATGGTGCACATAAACAAGCAGCATTCTCAAATAAGCTACTGCAACACCTCAACTCAACAAGCAGCAAACAAGGATATACTACTAGGATGTATCACCACGTCAGCTGCTGCAGTGAGTTTCTCTGCTGGGCCTGTACTATAGTAATTTGATTGAATGGCAAGCTGTGGAGTTGTGGAAGATGCGACTTCTGTGGATCATGTGACTTTGAAAGTCCAGCAGTCGTCGTATTGCTGGTTGTTGGGCTCAGGGCCGGCTGGCCTAGATGGATTGACTCTGCAAGATAGAACATTGCAAATATGATGACTAATCACGTGCAGCCGCTCAGCTAACCTAAGAGCAAAACACACATTCTGGCAATCACCCATCCAGAGATGAGGCTGTATGGGGACGTTACACATTTAGTAGATGAAACAAACCAAGATCCTGGGAGAACAGGAATGTCAGGTTTGAAGGTTTGGGTGCAGGGTATGAGGACGTTGATGGAGGAGAATGAGGTAGAAGTTAGACTGAGTTGGGTCTGAAGGCTACGAGTGAAGGGGAGGAGAACAGTATATTCAAGTAGGAAGGGAGTGAAGTCAAAGTCAAGCCAAGGGTACAGGTCTGTGTGTCTGATAGAGAAAGGGCCTCCCTGTGTGTGGAGAAGGGGCACCACAGGGTGGAGAGTGACAATTAAGAGGGTAGAGAGTTATCAAAGTGTAGCCAGCAATGAAAGTTGTCAATAACAGAACCGGGGGGTGTAGGGGGAATTTTACAATAGCAGGCAGGCGTCCACTTATTAGCAGATGACTGTGCACGAAGCGAATCGTCCATCTGACATTATTTTAGACAGTTCACTTGACTGAAACACAAGTGCCATATAATAACACACACCATCACTCTGCTTCTACCTGTCGCGCCTTGAAACACTTGTGTATGGCGCGTTATAAATGCCATATCATAGCATATGATATGCTCGTCCATGTAAATATAGCCAGTGAACGCCATGTGGCATTTAAACCCCACGACTGCTACGGCTTGACTCATGATGAGGGATAGTTGGGGTGGCAGGGATGGGGAGACAATCCCTGTGGGAGATCAGGAGGGCTTTCACGTGGGGGCCTGCCAGCAGCTAGACACCACATTTATCATCATGCACACGAAGACCTGAGGGGGCATCCCAAGTAAAACACAGGGAGGGTGTAAGATCATTGGTCTTCTGACCCTCTGTCTTCCCTCCCTTGTCTTGTCGCGCCTGGAAACATTTGTGTACAGGCGCGTTATAAATGACATATCATAACATAACTAAGCATCACAATTGAGATCAAAGACCTTATCAACTGTCGTACTAAGTTTGTAGTGCATGCCATTATTTGTCTATGTAACAAGGTTTGTATTGGTAGCACGATCAGAGTATGAATTGGGGAACACACACACAGTACTACTCTCTACAAACATACAAACATTTCTTTGGGACAAGAATGGGTCAGCATACAAGTAAATTTGCCCCACCCACACAAAATCTCTTAAGGGAGTCCCCCCTCCCTCCATGCTCCCTTCCCCAAAGTTTATGCCCTCCCCAACCCCCACTCCAGAAAGCAAGGCTTCACCAACAATTTCAGGTTTCCTTTAGAAGACTACATGTACCACATGCATTGTGTGAGATGTGATACACCAGCCTTTGGTAGGGTTATCAGAAGCAGTGCCACATTGGCAGTGGTGCATGGAGAAGAAATTTTGAGTTCTGGACTGGAACATTTTGGAGCTATGGGTTGTTTTTTTTCCAAGAGTTTTTTGCATTCACTTTCATCAGAGTGCGGGAGAAAGTTAACACTTGCTGGAAAATATCAACATTTGGGGCCGAAAATTCGGGAGTCCTTTCGAAATACAGTAGGTAAAGTTGCTTGTTATGTTACACTGCTTCTGAGAAACATTGGCAGTGTTTTACATATGTCTCGCTGTCACTGTGCACACTTTATGACTCCTCTCAGAGCATGACGGGGGCCTGGAGCTGCGGGTAGCAGATGATGTCATGGGTTTTGACCCATGTTGAATCAATAGGCTGGGTAGATGTGGGGTTGAGCTGTCGCCGCCCATTATTCTATCCCAGAACAAACTAAATCAATAGGCTGGGTGGATGTGGGGATGAGCTATCGCCACCCACATTCACGCCAGAATAGGAGAACTGCGCAGTTGACACGAGACCACTCCAAAGATACAACCTTCTTGTGGGAATTCATTTTCTTAATCCCAAAAATGGTTGCATTACCAGTACTCACCACTATCAGAAAGCCGGCGTTTTAAAACCACCAGACTTTTGTGTAAAACTGAACAAATGAAACAAAACCAGACCAAGGAAAGACTTGCTAAGAGGTGGATACAATGTAAAACTATATTCTGAAATGACTTGAAGGAAGTAATTATTTAATGTACAGGTAAAAATTGTCAGTTTGATTTCAATGTAGAAAACTGGGAACAAAAAGTGACATTTAGCTGAAACCTGGCTTAATGAAACTGAATTCTGCCTGACAACTACCCCCGACAGGAGTTGATACTGGATCAACAGCTGTGTTCCCAGGCCTAGCTGCCAGGCCTGGCTGCATCCTGAGGTCACATGGCCCTGTTGATTAGATTAGGGGTGGAGCAGCTGGGAACTACAGGGAGTTGAACAAAGGCCTGTCCTGGACTCAGGCAAATGTTATATTGGGGGCGTCGTAAAAGTGGCTTCCTCTTAGGGGAAAGTGGGAGGGGCAGTGCCTCTGCTAACAGCTGAGCTTGGGGGAAGTGGATAAACCAATTATTCCACCCTGTGATGTGGGAAGCCACACCCCTTTTTGACCAGGGTATAATTTTAAAAAGATAGATAACTCAAAGTGCGGACTTGTCAGAATTATATAAGTAATATCATTATTTTTGTGATTTTTCTGTAAACATTTTGAGATGCGTTAGGACCCTGTGGTGTATTCTGGGGGGTTGCTAGCGGAAAATAGGGTCTCACTCCAAATGTCTGCATGTTAAAAATCTGACACTTCATCAATTAATGTCCATACACCTTGCGCACATGTGTGTAATTTTGGGTAAATGTCCGATATTGCAAAACCAGTTAAAAAGCACAAAAGGTTGTCATTTTTTAATGCAAGCCCCCAGGAAGATCAGAGGCAGACAAGCATGGACCATAAGGAATATATAATGTGCACATGTAATTTCAACAAATTGTATATCTGGGAAGGATGTATTTGAATCAAATATAGATTTATGTGCAATCTGACAAGGGGAGGTTCCTCTGACCATAAAACCTACAGCATCACTCTGACTCACATTTCCTTCCCCCAATCAAGGGAGAGAGGAGGAATTGGCCAATGATAAGTGAGAGGGGCAGGTTTAGTTATGACCAACGCACACACCCACTTTTCAAAACACATAAAAAGAGACTGCTGGGACAGGTAGAGACATTTAATTCCATTTGCTGCGGAGCATGCTGACCGACGACTTCACATCCAGAGATCCAGACTTCAAATCCATCAATCTCCAAAGACCAGAACTTTACTTCAGAACTTAAAGCAAGGGCCTAAACCCAAAAACTGAGAACTCTTCTCAGCAGGCCTCAGCATCCTTAAAATCATTTGCAGCTATTCCACAGCCGGGCGAGCTGTTTGAATTCTTTTGCCAAGAGCAATTGCCAGAGACCAGACCAGAGATCCAGAGAGGCTAGACCAGCAGAGCAGAGCTGACCCAGATCACTGTGAAGTGCCGAGACCAGAACCTGGAGTCCAGTCCAAAACCTGACCAGATCCGTGGCGAGGCCTATTTCAAATTTATATTGTGAGTGCCTAGCAGAACTGTGCAGAACCAATCTCTTAGTTAAAATAATCTAATCCAAACTATTTTAACCTAAGTAGAACTGCCTCCTAGAAATCGTGTCATCTGTCATTTTTAAAGCTGCACAACTGTCACCTGTCAATTCTGCAGCTACAAGCTGTCACCTGTCATTTTGAGTTTTACTTTAAATCCGAAAAACAACCTTTACAAAATCGTTCATATCTCTGGAACCGTTTGTCTTAGGAACGAAATTTCCTCTGAATGCTTAGAATCTCAGCTTTCCAACGAACCTAGAACCGACTTGCTACTCCTTATACCTTTGCCGTAATCACGATTCACGCACTCGTGAATTTTGCCGCGATTTGCGATTTGGCCTGATTTCTTTACCTGTAAAAAGATAGCAGCTTTTTGCTTTCCTTTGCTAAAAATGTGTTTGCCTCTTAATAACCATCCCTGAATCATTGCTAAAGTGAGCCTGAGCTCATCCCAAGTATCTCCCACTCACCCTGAACCTCCTAAAGGGAATTAAAAGCATTTTCAGCATATTTCTCACTTCATTGCCACCACATTCAAAGCACTTGGGCCTGTGTTTTAAAACTCATACCTGTTTTCTCTAAGCTTGCTGGGGTGGGAATTGAATTTCGTATTGTCTTTGATTGCATTCCTGAGAACTGTGTGCTCCTCTTTCCATCTCCTTCCATTTCTTACATTGCATAGGGGAGGGGGTGAATTGCCAGAGAAAAAGTGATTATCTTATCTTTTGCTAAAATCATATCAAGTATTTCTGTACTGCATTGTATTCCTCATTGCTTTTCCCTTGAAATCATAAAAGTATTTTTGCTACTTTATCCATCCTACACCAACTCCTCATTGATTATAAAGAAGTGTGCTAGTGTCAGATTACCCATTGTTGATTAACATTATATTCATAAGGGCAATATCGATTATTATTATAAAAGCGTGGTATCTATATTTTGTTTTATTTCTCAAATAAACCTTTTAAACTTGCAAAACGGAACTACTTCTTGGCTCAGTGGGGTCAGGGGGATTCTAAGAGAGGGGTGTTATATAGGTGTAGTCATCCAGAACTCATGAACTGGACATAAAGATATATCAATAAGGGTTTCCATTCAGTATCCCAGACTAGGCATTGACTTAGCTGTAGTGTTGAATTGAATCCTCTTACAAATTGGGGGCTCGTAGCCGGGGATTCCGGATTAGATCTATCACTTGTGCAGATTAATACAGTGTGCTAACTGACAAGATACATACATCCGGTCGGATCCCCACGCTGTGTTACGCTGTAAAGCACTCCTCAAAAGGTCGTTCTAAGGGAAAGGTCTGTTTTGCAAAAATAAAATACTAATTTCTGTAAGTCAGGACGGAAATCAATTTCTAGAATGACGACCTTGGTAGACATGAAAATAGCGAGGGAGCACCTCTTACATAAGCTATTTGTGAGAGGTGAGTGGACTCATCAGGACCAAAAGGTCTGGTTGCAGGCAATCACGCAACATGTCACTGAAACAGGGTCAGATACATGGAGAGATCAGGGTCCCCTACATGTGGCCCTGAGCGAACTATATATGGCCCCTAAAGCCAAAGATGAACATAATAAGATTGCCAGGATAGCGGCATATTTGTATCTATATATGGGAGCCATGCAGGACAAATGTGCTGAAGGCCAAGATCTGGCAAATAGGCAACAGATGGCGTTAGAGAAGGCCCAATTTGATCTGGACTCTTCTGAGCAGAGGCTGCTCAGGAGCCAGGAGTCAGAAAATGATAGCAGACAGTACATCACTAAAATAAAGGAGGATATGGATGTGCTGCAACAGGAAAAGGCTGACAACGATACCAGATTTCTGGCCTTGCAGAAGGAGTACCAAGAAGGTTTGGACTCCCTACTGCAGAGCCAGAAAAAGCTGGAGCAACAATTAGATTTCAATAGGGCATGTGCCGAGCAGGTAGTCACCCTGCAAAGCCACCTAGATAGCGAGAATGCAGAGAGCAATAAACTGATTTTGAAAGACCTGGATACCCAGGCAGAGTTTGACCAGGAGCGCCAGAAAGCTGGTGCCTTCCACATGCAAAGGGACGACCTGGTGGCACAGATGCAGGCTCTTAGTCAGGAAAGGGATACCTTATGCCCGGAAGTCTGCCACTTAAAAAGGAAAATGCAAGAAAATCACTTAGCCCTCCAGGGACTGGGTGACCTCCAAAAAGAACACCAGAACTTGTTAGAGCACACCAGGAGGGTGGAGGAGGCTCTGACAAGAAAGGAGCAGGCCAGTAGGGATGGGACTGAGGAGGTAGCCCTCCTGCAGCAGAGACTGGCCCAGTACTCCAGGACCAATCAGGAGGCACAGAGAGAAAATGAGGTTCTCTGCCAGCACAATAGGCTCCAGCAACAGGTAGCCATACAGGAGAGACTGATAGAGTCTAGTAAGGCCTTAACTGAGGAACTGAAAGCGCAGGCTCTTGCATTGCAACAGGAAACAGGGGCGGATAGAGATGAGGTTCGCTGGGAAAGAGAAACTCCTGAGCATGACCTCAGGAGCCCTAGCACCAGAGGCCTTCATCTCTCCCAGGCCCTGGACTCTGCCACCCCCATGTCCCCTCGCGCACATTAGCCCAGGGCCACGGGGAAGGCAGATTACTATCCAGCTAGAAGTATGGGGCTCATAGGCCAGTACCTCCCAGGAATGGATGGGCGGGCATCCGGGTATGGGCACCCAAGCACAGTGCAATTTAGTGGGGTACCCCAGGAGAGTAGGCCCGTTAAGGGCATCCTGAAAACCTCGGCCCAGTTAGGTCAGTGGGGGGGTACCCATCAAATCCTGGCAGCAAGGAGGGGTCTGAAGACTCCTCTGAGCATTACAGGACACAGGAGACCAGGTCCCCACATTCTGCCAGCCATTCCCAGGCTCGCAGAATCCGGGAAAACCTGGAAGATCAGACAGGCACCTCTGGGAGCAGTGCTTCTGAGTCAGAGGATGAATGGACCAGGGTTACCCGAACCAAAAAGGCCAATAAGGCAAAAAGGGCCTTGCTTAAGGACCCATTGAAACAAATAAAGGCAATCAGGAGTGTCATCACTCCTTATCATAAGAACGCCAAGTATTCCGTTTGGGAACACCTGGAGCTCTATGAGCAAATGATGGAGACTTTCCATTTGAAGGACAGCAGTAGCTGCATCCAGTACGTCAAATGGACATTCTCCCCAGAATACTCCAGTTTCTTTGCGGGGCTGGAGGACCAAAATCATTTAAGATGGTCCACATACAGGGCGGCCATCCTGAAACATTTTTCTGTTCACAGAAATCCTCAAGAGGCTCGCAAGGCAGCCTACAATTTGCAATGTGGGGAGGATCAGGCCCCACAAGAGTTTGTGCAAGAATGAAAGCGTGCTTTTGCGCAGACCACCAGAAGGGTGCGCACGGATAGCAGAGAATTTATCAATACGTTTTTCCATGCCTTACCCAAATACATAATGACCCAGCTCGTGAGAGATTTTCATGAGAAAAGATCTTTAGACTGGGTCTTTGAACAGGCTACCCGGATCTATGAGGTGCAGAAGCCCATCGAAAATAAAAATAATGCGCCGAAAAACCCCAAAACCAACAGCACCCCTGCTGCTGCCAAGGTGGCAGAGGTAAAGGTTGCCCCCATTTTAGATTTGGAGATGGGGGGGCCTAAAAACCTGCCTGCACCAAATAATTCACAGCCCAGAAGGCCCTTGGGCCAGTCACAGACAGGGAGTCGAGGAGGTAGTCCCACAAATGGGGTCCCCCGCTCCCCTGACTATGTAAGTCCCTGCTATAAGGGAAACCGACCAATCCTGGGTTATGTGTGGACTCCTCCAGCCCAAGGGGGGGGAATCCAGCCAAGCACCTAACCCAGGGAACTTCCCTCCCAACTTCCCACAGGAAGGCAGAAATTCTCCAAATCCTGGGCAGAACTTTTTCCCCAGGTTTCCACCCAATTTCCCGCCCCAAAATCATCCGTCCTTCTTTCCCCAATTCCCTGAGCCCAGACAACCTAATCCGGGAGAGGGGAGGCCAAGGGTGGAGGGGTACCAAAATCTTCTCAACCAGGGGTACTACCAGAGAAGGGATAGCTACCCTTCCCAGGATCAGCCCAGGGGAGAAAATAGAGCCCCGTATCAGCCTGAGCAGGTTTCCCAGTTAGAGTGCCAGGTCCAAAATATGGCACGGGATCTGGGTCACATACTGAGGGCTCAACAGAACCCTCAGATGAGCATGCCACAGCAGAATGCCCTAAACTCTGGACCTGGTGCGCCAGAACAATGACGGGGGCAGCACCCCGATAACACACCGGTTCCCAGGGAGGAGGCGCAAGGGGAAGGGGGGTGTAAAGCCTTGGAGGAAGCTTCCTTCCTCACTTGTTAACAGCCCCTGGAAACCCAGGAACCGGAAACAAAATCTCTTGACCCTGAAAGTCTGCCTCCTAAGGAGCAGAGGGGGGGTAGGAGAAACAAAAGACCCAAACAGACTCAGTTTGAGGAGGAGGTACAGATCTTCCAATTTGAGGGAGAGGGATCCTCAGAAGATCCTGGGAAAAGGATCTTCTCCTTCAGAGATGGGGGAACTCCTCCCAAGGAAAAATGAGTCCCAAGAGATGCCAATTCAGACTGGGGAGATGTGGAGACTGAGCTACCGCCGCCCATCATCTCATCCCAGAACCGACAATACCGAAATCCCCTGGTTCAAACCCATCCTGGTGACTGCCTCCAAAAAGGGGGGGGCGCCCAGAACCAGAACCAGGGGAACCCACAATGGCTCTGATCTCCAGTTGCCAACTTTTTCTTTCAGATTCCCCAGGCTCTCCACAGAATTCTGCCCAAATCTCTTCGCTAGCAATGTCCAAAACCAGAAAGTTAGCCCACCAGTTGTCCAAAAATGTGCATTATCTGTGCCCCCTTGAGGAGAAGGAGGGAAAATACTATGCCCCGGTACAAGTACAGGGTACAATTTTGGCACTGGTGGACACTGGATCCCAAGCTACCCTTCTGTCCAAAAGGGCCTTTGATGAACTAAATGCAGGAAGGGGGGAGAATTACCGAATTCCTCTCACCTCTCTTCCTGGACAACTGCAGAACTTTGACGGGAAGGAAATTCCCGTTGAGGGGACTGCAGACTTGGACATTAAAATTGGGCGACACAAGGTGAAACACCCGGTCATAGTAGTGACTCCACAAGGCACCCCTTGTTTACTAGGGAATGACCTCCTGAGAAGGTTGTCACCTCTAATAGATTGCGTAAACAAGGACCTCTTGACCCAGACTAGCCGACCAATAAAATTAAAACAGAGTGTCAACCATGTTAGTTTAAATGGCACCTGCCACATGGTTGAACAAAAATCTGACCAAGTAGAATTTCACTTCCAGAACAACCAAATTCCAGATGTGACAGTAATAGCAGTAGGACAACAGACTGGTGATGGGGGGTCCTCTCTATTTCTGAAAATCAACCTTCCTTCCAGTTTAAGGTGGTATTCCACACTGGAAGGAAACACCCTGAAATTCTTTACTAATCCACAATCAGAAACTCCCACTCCTATAGTCCAGAAAGATGTGAAATCAGCTCAGAGCCTGGCTGATATTCAGCAAATTGGAGAGCAGTTGTTCATCCCTGTCCAGTTAAATGATGGGAAGGACTCTGTTCTCGCTCGAGTGTGTGAACAACGGTAAGAGCTTCATCAGCGAAGCCATGTTCCGCCAACTCCCAAAGGATTCAGCCATTCCCACATTCAAACTGATAGACAAATGGGAAATGGACCTGGAAGCACCTAATTCCAAACATCTCCTGCCAAGCAGGTGTATGCTTAAAATCTCCATTGGCAACAAGAGCATAGTCCATAATTGTTGGGTCGTACGAGACGTCAGTGCTGCCTTTTACTTAGGCAGTGACATTCTCAATCGCTTTGCCATTAGTTTGGACCTAATAAACTTCAAAGCTTGGTTCCGATTAGCGGATAATCCCATGGGCTTTGATGATCCAGAAAAAGCATTTAGGTCAGCTCAATTGCTACCTTATGCAGTTGAAATTCAGATTAATGAGGAAGTCACCATCCCAGAAAGGACCCGACAATTCTCCCTGGGAGTGAAAGTTAAAAGAGGACAAAAATTGTAAAACGCTGATGCTTATATACATCTAAATGCTTCTCTCCAACAGCAAGGGTTGGGGGTAAACCCAACTCCATTAGTCAACATAGAACATGACACCATTCCAATAGAGGAGGATAACAGCGACTTAAAGAGTATTACTCTAGCCGCAGGCACCATTATTGGAATGGCGATTGATGACCGACATTTCTCCATTGATTTAGGAAAGTAACTGTTAGGACCAATCCCCAAGGACTGTTTTGACAGTGACAGTGATGACAACACAACACCAGACAGGATTTTCACCCGGCATGGGGGGAACTTCCTGGTGTACACTTCTTGCCCTTATGGTAAGGAAGATGTGACTTGTGATTTCAGGAGGGATGAGGTGATTTTCCAGGTCCATGAGGGTTGCCCTTCCCACCTGAAGCCTCCAGTCCAAATCAGCACTCTGACCAGGGATTTCTCCACCCAGCTGGAGGAGGCCGCTGAGATAGCCAAACCGGAAGTCTTTCCAGGCTTCAGGCAGATGGTGGAAGAGAGAGTCAACCTAGCTGATGCCTGTGTGACTCTGGAACAGAAGCAAAAGTTGAAACAAGTTTTCTTGGATTTCCAAGATCTCTTTGCGGTAGACTCATATGACTGTGGTCGCACCGACATCCACACCACAACAATTCCAACAGACCCTGGAATGACTCCAGTGTTTGTGAAGCAATATCGCTTGCCTCTCGCATCCATGGAGTCCCTTACTGAAATAATTAAGAACCTTGAGTCCCGGGGAATAATCCGTCCAGTCCACAGCACTTTCAATAATCCGGTGCTGGGAATATTGAAGCCAAACGGCCAGTGGAGACTCTGCGCCGACCTTAGGGAGCTCAACAAACGGGTCCATACTTCCCGATGGCCTCGGCCCTACATTGACCAAGGGCTGGCCCAGATTCAAGGGTCACAAGTATTCACTGCAATAGACCTGACCAATGGATACTGGACCGTGCCTGTCAGAAGGGAGGACCAATACAAACTGGCTTTTACCTTTGGGGGCCAGCAGTACACATGGACCCGGAACTCCCTTTGGATACCTCAACTCCGGCAATGAATTCAACATTTTCCTACATAAGGCCATGCCCGACCTGGGTGCGAGGGGTAACCTGGCTTATGTAGATGATGTCCTCATCAAAAGTTCATCTGTGGAGGAACACATAGCAGAGATCCGTTATGTTCTGACACAGTTGAGGACCGCCGGAGCAAAACTTTCCTTTCAGGAAGCACAGTGGTGTAGAACCCGTGTTAATTTCTTGGGGCATGAGATTACTCCTCAGGGTCTCTGTCCCCAAGAAAAGAAAGTGGAAGCACTCCAGAAACTGAAAGACCCCATAACTCTGCTGGAACTAAGGTGCCTCCTTGGACTGACTAATTACAGCAGAAAGTTCATTGAAGGCTAATCAGAGATCACTAGACCCCTGATTCATCTCTTGAAGGGGGGGGTCAAGTGGGAATGGGGTCCAGAACAATCCGAGGCGGTAAGACAACTCAAAAGAAGCCTCTCACAAGCGCCTTGCCTAGCTTACCCTGTCGGAAACAAGGAGTTCTTCCTGGAGACGGGGTTCCCTAATACGTGCTTGACGGCAGTATTATACCAAAAGCATGACAAGGTCAATAAAGTAATCTCCTATGCGAGCAAAACTTTATCCTCTGTGGAGGAAAAATTCAACGATTGTGAGAAGGCACTCCTGGCAACGGTGTGGGCATTGAAGAATTACTGCCCGTTTATCCAGGGGGAACACATCATAGTGGAGACTCCATACCAGCCTCTACAATATCTCCAAAGTGACAGAATCCGGGCCGGAAATGTGAGTAATTCCCGAATTACTTCCTGGATTCTGTCAATGCAAGGCTTTCCTGTGGAGGTCAGATATGGCCAAAACAAGAAGAGTCCCCTCGCGCAAGGTCTGGCTGACTTGCATGATTGTGCCAGAGAAAACTGTATCGAGGACGAAAGTCTAAAAATCAAGGACAACATGGAGGCATACCTTAATTCCCCACACAAAGTCTTTGAAGAAGACAAGTGTGAGGGAATGCCCACTGTCTATGTGGATGGATGCTCGTACCATGTTGACGACAACGGGGAGAAAGAACTGGTGGCCGGCGTAGGGAATGCATTGGTGAATGAGTCACCAGAACCCTCCGCTGGATACAAAATTGGTCCCCGAAGTAGTCAGGTGGCAGAATTGATGGCTGTGCATCAGGCCATCCTCACTGCTGTCCAACATCAACTCCATGAACTGGTCATAATCACAGATTCGGATTATGTACGAACGGGTTCGTGGAGCACCTGGTTAATTGGAAAACCAGAGGCATGCTATGTGCTAATAACAAACCCTTGAAACATGGGAAGTTAATCCGAAACATTGATGATCTGGTCACCTCGAATGGGATAACCATCTATTGGAAGAAGATCAAGGGTCATTCCAAAGTAGAGGGACCAGACAAAACTGGAAATGACTTAGCTGATCAGCTGGCCAAAACCGGGGCCATCCAAGGGGATCTAATAGAAATAAAGTCCCTGTTGGGGGAAATCCAGGTCACCGCTATCACTCGGTCCCAGACAAATGCTCACAATGATCTTTCAACTGCACAATGGAGTAAGGAGACCCCTGATGCTGATTTAATTACAGCTCAGAAGGGGGATCCAATTATTGGTAAGTTTTACCAACACCTTGAGGACCCTGAGAACTTTCCCCTGACGGATACCGATTACATTGGGAAAGAGGACCTAAGAGTGTTGATGAAATGTCCAAAAATGTTCCGAATCCAAGACGGTTTGTTGGTTAGGAAATCCCAAGCTGGTCATGATCAGTGGGCGGTTCCTACCTCATTCCGAAGCCTGATGTTAAGTCACGCCCATGATGCGGCCACCGCCGGTCATAGGGGGTTTCCCACAACACTGGAAATCTTAAGAGAGGTTGCATACTGGCCACACATGGGGCAGGACCTCGACCAATACTTGAAGGGGTGTCTTGTGTGTGCACAATTTCAGCCATCATCCCTCACACACCGTGCGCCTCTCCAAAAGAGGGGGATGACACTGCCATGGTCAGATTTGCAAATCGACTTTGTAGGCCCTGTAATTCGCTCGTCTAGAGGAAACAAGTACATGTTAACCATTACATGCTTGTTCACCAAGTGGGTGGAATGTCTCCCAGCCCCAAACTGCAAGGCAGAAACAGCAGCTGCCCTGATGATTTTACCACATCTTTTCCCGTTTTGGTCTACCTCAAAGGATTGAGTCAGACAGAGGTAGCCACTTCAGCAGCAAAGTAATGACAAAGATGTGGGAGATACTGGGGGTTAAAAGGAAGCTACACATTGCTTACCGGCCAGCTTCTTCTGGAGCAGTGGAGAGATATAACCGAACCATTGTGAGCATCTTAAAAAAGTTTGTGGCAGATTCTGGGCCAAGTTGGGATATCCGACTACCTCTGGTCCTAATGGCCATCAGATCTAACCCTTCATCTGCAACCAAAATGTCACCATTTGAGTTGATGACTGGGCGCAAGATGGTGCTTCCCCAGCATTTGCTCTACAGAACCCAAGAGCAAACGTTGATAAATGCCTCCACAACTCATGAGTATGTGGAGAATTTAAGGAATTTAGAGAAAGAAAGGGTTTGCTCTCAAACTGCGCACACACATAGAATAATAAGCAAATGCAATTAAATGAGTGGTTTTAATCAGAACTGGTGCAGCCTGACACGTGTTTCGAGCTTCCCGCTCTTCTACTGAGGCTTAATCTTGGCTAGTGTGTATTTTGAATACAAAGGTAGAAGTTGAGTAATCTGACAAAGTTAGGCGTGGGCTCCCATTATTTTGCAGTTGCACGAATGAATTTTCAGTAAATTATTATCTTGCAGTACGTTCACTGATATGTGGGGAACTGGAGCCAAACGGAGATCCTCTGTGTGCCGAGTGTAACTCGGAGATGTGAGGGAAGCAACAGTGAAAACGCCCGGCTCTTTAGAGAGAATTTAAGGAAACAGCTTCAGCATGTTTTTGCCTATGCTCAGCGGAATCTAGAAAGATCAGCCGAGAGCATGAAGACCCACTATGATTTAAAAACTACCCGAAAGGAATATAAGGTGGGTGTTCGGGTCTATCTATACAATTTCCAAAGGAACCAGGCCAAACAGCGAAAATGTTTGCCTACATGGAAGGGACCGTTTGAAATTATAGACAAAATCTCCCCTGTTGCATACAAAATCCGCATCCCCAAAGGCAGTTTGGCGGAAGGGGAAGACAAGTGGGTACATATAAATCAGCTAAAGTGTTGCCATCCCAGGCACACTTTGCAGCAACTGGAGGAGTCCTCTGCAATACCAGAGGGGACCGCTCCAGATTAATTCAGTTCAACCCTAAAATATCCCACATATAGTCTCTAAAATATTATACTCTTGTAAGCCACTGTCTTTGAATGGTAACTTGTATCTCAAAAGTAAAATGTTAGGTATGTTAAAGTATAAAATGTATATGTCTGCCACACCATTAGTAGTGATGGAAAAATGTCTACGAATAGGTATTGCCGCTTTGCCTTTGTCGTCCTAGGAGAAAGAAAACCTGGAGACTGGCCAAGGAGGACGATCCGGAGACCGGGAGCAGAGACCCAAGGGGCCCGGAGTATCGCCCTATCCTCCCATCAGGACCAGCAAGGAGAACTGATTGATCGACTGGAGGGAGGAAAAGATGCTGAACTGTGCCACCTACAGGATTGGAAGAAGATAATGGGGACATACCAGCACAAGGGCTCAAAACCTCCTTTACACCTGACTTCCCCTCGACTTGAATCAAAGCGCAGTCGGGCGGGGGGATTTGTCATGGGTTTTGACCCATGTTGAATCAATAGACTGGGTAGATGTGGGGATGAGCTGTCGCCGCCCGTTATTCTATCCCAGAACAAACAAAATCAATAGACTGGGTGGATGTGGGGATGAGCTATCGCTGCCCACATTCACGCCAGAATAGGAGAACTGCGCAGTTGGCACGAGACCACTCCAAAGATACAACCTTCTTGTGGGGAATTCATTTTCTTAATCCCAAAAATGGTTGCATTATCAGTACTCACCACTATCAGAAAGCCGGCGTTTTAAAACCACCAGATTTTTGTGTAAATCTGAACAAATGAAACAAAACCAGACCAAGGAAAGACTTGCTAAGAGGTGGATACAATGTAAAACTATATTCTGAAATGACTTGAAGGAAGTAATTATTTAATGTATAGGTAAAAATTGTCAGTTTGATTTGAATGTAGAAAACTGGGAACAAAAAGTGACATTTTGCTGAAACCTGGCTTAATGAAACTGAATTCTGCCTGACAACTACCCCCGACAGGAGTTGATACTGGATCAACAGCTGTGTTCCCAGGCCTGGCTACCAGGCCTGGCTGCATCCTGAGGTCACATGGCCCTGTTGATTAGATTAGGGGTGGAGCAGCTGGGAACTACAGGGAGTTGAACAAAGGCCTGTCCTGGACTCAGGCAAATGTTATATTGGGGGCGTCGTCAAAGTAGCTTCCTCTTAGGGGAAACTGGGAGGGGCAGTGCCTCTGCTAGCAGCTGAGCTTGGGGGAAGTGGATAAACCAGTTATTCCACCCTGTGATGTGGGAAGCCACACCCCTTTTTGACCAGGGCATAATTTTAAAAAGATAGATAACTCAAAGTGCGGACTTGTCAGAATTATATAAGTAATATCATTATTTTTGTGATTTTTCTGTGAACATTTTGAGATGCGTTAGGACCCTGTGGTGTATTCTGGGGGGTTGCTAGCAGAAAATAGGGTCTCACTCCAAATGTCTGCATGTTAAAAATCTGACACTTCATCAATTAATGTCCATACTCCTTGCGCACATGTGTGCAATTTTGGGTAAATGTCCGATATTGCAAAATCAGTTAAAAAGCGCAAAATGTTGTCATTTTTTAATGCAAGCCCCCAGGAAGATCAGAGGCGGACAAGCATGGACCATAAGGAATACATAATGTGCACATGTAATTTCAACAAATTGTATATCTCAGAAGGAAGTATTTGAATCAAATATAGATTTGTGTGCAATCTGCCAAGGGGAGGTTCCTCTGACCATAAAACCTACAGCATCACTCTGACTCACATTTCCTTCCCCCAATCAAGGGAGAGAGGAGGAATTGGCCAATGATAAGTGAGAGGGGCAGGTTTAGTTATGACCAACGCGCACACCCACTTTTCAAAACACATAAAAAGAGACTGCTGGGACAGGTAGAGACATTCAATTCCATTTGCTGCGGAGCATGCTGACCGACGACTTCACATCCAGAGATCCAGACTTCAAATCCATCAATCTCCAAAGACCAGAACTTTACTTCAGAACTTAAAGCAAGGGCCTAAACCCACAAACTGAGAACTCTTCTCAGCAGGCCTCAGCATCCTTAAAATCATTTGCAGCTATTCCACAGCCGGGCGAGCTGTTTGAATTATTTTGCCAAGAACAATTGCCAGAGACCAGACCAGAGATCCAGAGAGGCTAGACCAGCAGAGCAGAGCTGACCCAGATCACTGTTAAGTGCCGAGACCAGAACCGGAGTCCAGTCCAAAACCTGACCAGATCCGTTGTGAGGCCTATTTCAAATTTATATTGCGAGTACCTAGCAGAACTGTGCAGAACCAATCTCTTAGTTAAAATAATCTAATCCAAACTATTTTAACCTAAGTAGAACTGCCTCCTAGAAATCGTGTCATCTGTCATTTTCAAATCTGCACAACTGTCACCTGTCAATTCTGCAGCTGCAAGCTGTCACCTGTCATTTTGAGTTTTACTTTAAATCCGAAAAACAACGTTTACAAAATCGTTCATATCTCTGGAACCGTTTGTCTTAGGAACGGAATTTAACTGTCCTCTGAAAGCTTAGAATCTCAGCTTTCCAACGAACCTAGAACCGACTTGCTTGCTTATACTTTTGCCGTAATCACGATTCACGCACTCGCGAATTTTGCCACGATTTGCGATTTGGCCTGATTTCTTTACCTGTAAAAAGATAGCAGCTTTTGTGGTTTCCTTTGCTAAAAATGTGCTCTTAATAACCATCCCTGAATCATTGCTAAAGTGAGCCTGAGCTCATCCCAAGTATCTCCCACTCACCCTGAACCTCCTAAAGGGAATTAAAAGCATTTTCAGCATATTTCTCACTTCATTGCCACCACATTCAAAGCACTTGGGCCTGTGTTTTAAAACTCATACCTGTTTTCTCTAAGCTTGCTGGGGTGGGAATTGAATTTCATATTGTCTTTGATTGCATTCCTGAGAACTGTGTGCTCCTCTTTCTATCTCCTTCCATTTCTTACATTGCATAGGGGAGGGGGGTGAATTTATCTTTTGCTAAAATCATATCAAGTATTTCTGTACTGCATTGTATTCCTCATTGCTTTTCCCTTGAAATCATAAAAGTATTTTTGCTACTTTATCCATCCTACACCAACTCCTCATTGATTATAAAGAAGTGTGCTAGTGTCAGATTACCCATTGTTGATTAACATTATACTTATAAGGGCGATATCGATTATTAATTATTATAAAAGCGTGGTATCTACATTTTGTTTTATTTCTCAAATAAACCTTTTAAACTTGCAAAACAGAACTACTTCTTGGCTCAGTGGGGTCAGGGGGATTCTAAGAGAGGGGTGGTATATAGGGGTAGTCATCCAGAACTCATGAACTGGACATAAAGATATATCAATAAGGGTTTCCATTCAGTATCCCAGACTAGGCATTGACTTAGCTGTAGTGTTGAATTGAATCATCTTACAATGAAGCCCCCGTTTAATGAGGGGAGACTGAGGCAGGTGAGGTGTGCAGGTGGCCCTCGTTCTATAACGGAGTGGGGGATAGGTCGGAGATCATGGCCTGGTGGGTGTGGCAGCAGAAGTCCATCTGATAGCCTTGATTCAATTGGGTGGACAGGTGTTTGCCTCACCTGCAGTCGTTCTATGGTGCTATATAACTCACCTGCTGTAGGCTGCTGAAGGGTCTTTAGTCTGTTGTTCGAGCGTTTGAGTTACACAGCAAGCAGTGGTAACTGGCTGTCCGTGACTGGAATCCAGAAGAATACTAAGTTGCTGCACGCTGTTATAGCCAAAAAAAGAAAATCATTAGGAACTAATGGGCCCCTGGAACATAGGCCATAACCTGTAAGCAGCTGAGGAACATTAAAATGCTGTCTGCGGATGTCTGAGCCCACTTAAAGGTCCCCTATACTTTCCTTGAAGTTCCACCCATGTATCCATGCAGCACACAGCGCGTGATGCAGTGATGCACACCTCAACAGTGCACACAGCTCCTGCCCCAAAGCACACAACCACAACCCCAAAGCAAACCTACCACAGGCATATGCTGACGCGGTCAGGTGGAGTAATAACTAGTCTATGGCTGACTATAAATGTGCAGGCGAATGTTCCTAACCTCAGTCACTGTTACTGCTGGGAACATCTCATGTCTATATAATCCCATGACTCTTACCTTCCAGGTGCAATCCCATGGCAGTGGGGGCAGGGGTGGTGGGAAGGTGGGGGGTGGGCCCATAGCTCTCAACCATTTGTGTCGCAAAGGCGGGTGAAATACACCCGATTTTGTTTTTGGCGGGTGAGAGCCCATTGAAATGAATGGGCATGCAGGAGGCTTGGCGGGTGTCACCCACCAAAAGCGTGTGAGTTGAGAGCTATTGGTGGGGTATTACCCAAATTGTTCGTTTACAATTGTTCGAATGAACAATTGACCAAATTTAAAGGGTCACAATTGACCTTTTCACAATTGACCGTACATATATATATATATATATATATATATATATATATATATATATATATATATATATATATATATATATAGGGGTTTTGGGGGGTTTGGCGTTGGGTGGGGGGTTGTGGGGGGTTTCCCCCCACATATATGTTACAATTTACCTTCACAATTCGGTCAATTGTGAAAAGGTCAATTGTAATTCGAACAGTTGTAAAACAAACAATTCGTATACAACCATTGGTGGCTGTACGGTATAGCTCTTCACTGCTGAGAAACAAGTAGGCGCCAAGGAAGGGGGGCCGGGCCCCCTCCACTCCACACAGTGCTGCAGGCACATCTTATTGCCACTGAAGCGGGTCTACACCTCAGCTCAGAATGACACTGGGACTGCCCCTCCTGGTGCATCACTGAGACACTGACACAGAGAGCCAAGCAGTGGCAGGCTGCAAGTCTGCCCCCGTACACCCGACAGAGGGTTACCTACCTCTCCCAGCACTGACACACCGATCACCTACACAAAAAACCCAACCGTACCGGCAAGGGTGGGCTGCCCCTCTGCTCACCACCTCACGTATTTAAATACACTAATGTGGCTCAGGAGACACACCTTATTTCTCAACATCCCAGAAGCTTTCACCACAGGTCGGCTCGGGGGAGTTCTTCAGAGAAATGCAAACATAAACCACAAAGACTGTCACATTACCAAGTGACGTCAAACTGTCTAATGAGCCATAAAACGCATTCAGTTTTAGTGATTCAAAATAACTTGTTATAGACGTTTTTGGGCTAAAACATTTGTCAATGGTTTTCCTGTTTATGGGATTTTAGGGAAAACCCAATGAACATACTATTTAACGTATTGCCTTTGTTCCCACTTTGACTGAAATTTGTAATAACGTTTAGTCCTTAACATTGGTAAGAGACATTTTCAGTGAGGCTTGATAGAATTGTCTGAAATTTGTTTACTGCCAGTTGTTGTGTATGTGGTGATTTTGTTGAGTGATATCCAGTTGTCATTCATAGATAGTTGAAGTTCCTATGATACAAAGGAATGGACCAGGACCATATTACACTCAGGAAGTCGCACCTGACATCTTCAATTGGGAAGGCTCGGTCTCTAATACTAGAAAGAAAAGGATAATTTTTTATGGCAAACATCTTGGAAAGGCTGCTAAGTATATGTACCACTACCTGCCGAGCCGGGCCCTGGGGCCTGGCAGTGTCACTTTGACCAGCAGATTCATAAACCATCAAATGCCACACTGAACCCAAAGGCCAGGACAGCAAACAAGCACCGAATACATCAACATTTTCAACTGTCCACAATGTATAACACGCTTACCCTCAAAACTAAAACTTCGGGCAAATGGCATGAAATCACGCATACTCGGAAGCAGGTTCCAAAGACCAATGAAACCAAAACAAGATGTCTTGCAAACATCCAGAGAGATGTGTGCATCACACATGTCAGAAACCTCAAACACCTCTTTACAGTTCAAACAGAGAAGTAGGAGGTGCCAGATAATGACAGGACACAACATAATGATCTACAGCCGTATGTTGAGATCTGAGAACCTGGATGAATCCTCCAAGTTCTGGGGAAGCAAATCTGAACAGCTGCAAAAAGAACACACATTCCTGGCGGGGGCTGGCAGCGTGCACAGCTCTGCACTCCAAGCTGACCCCTGGAGATAAGATAATTGTGGGCATTAGTGCTTAAAAGCATCACAGTGAGCAGCGCTGACCATGGGTGCAATTATAAATTATTCTTAACTTAAACAGTCTGTCACAAAAGGAATGAATTGCCATTTGCAATTGTGGGACACATTGTCATTGGTGTCCGAATCCCTGCCCCAGTAGGACTCTGTTTGCAGGTTACGGCCATTCTTCATTTTGCAAATCGCGAGATGCAGCACTTGCAGAGTGTGGTCAGGTTGCCAAGCTAAATGCCTCAGGTATTTCCTTCAATGCCACTTGGGCAGAAGTGATTGCACTCAAAACGATAACCCTTAAGCTGACACAAATATCGCCATCTGCCCACAACAACATGCGCGGCACAGAACCTAGCACCACACGCCACCAAAATAGCAAAGGTTGAGCACTATAAGACTACTTTACATTGCCATGCACAGCCTGTGAAATAGTCTGACTGGTTATTGGGTATTCTTCCAGTAGTCAGCCAGTTCTCTGCCAAAGTAAATACCTCTGCAATGCACCCACACTCATTTTAGCATCTATGTATTTATACGGATAACAAAGCAATTTATGGCACAAGCAACATAGCAAAAAGAGCCGTGATTTTGCTGTTAACTTTCAGATCTGTGGTGATTTAGCGCCGATGCAGCATCTCGTATGAGAAAACCAAAGGAGCGCATAAAAATGGTGCGTTTTTTTATAAGATTTTATGAGCAGCGAACTTAAGCGAGTAGCAATATTTAGCGGCCCATAATTTACGGCTTTTAAATGTAATGCTGTCATGCTAATAACTTCTCCCCCCTCCCAGAGATCACCTCATGAATAAGTCTGAAAGGAGCAGTGGCTGGAGCGAGGGCGGGGGAGGGGAGGAGATGGGAAATGAATTACCATGCCGCGGCCAGCCCCTTGTTCCCCCCTGGAAAATGTGATTGCCTAGTGCCTGACCAAGGGATCAGTTCACGGCTCAGCATGGGGACTCCATTCACAGTTATGTGTGACATGATAACGAACAATTCCCAGCCGAAGCAACAACACAGCACCAGACCGGTCCCGGATCATTCATATTGTGTGCTGACTGCTGAAGGCTATGACTGCGAGAAATAGGGAGACTGCCCAAGAGCTGAGAGTGGGGACAGCTAGTGTGGGATAGAGAGAAATGGCGGGGGAGTAAAAGTACGACGGCACAAGTGATAAAGGACAAAGAAAGCGAGCCGTGTGAGAGCTGGTACAGAAGAGAGGCAGGCCTGTTGATCTGAGAGAAAGCAATATAGGGGGTTGAGAGCTGGCCTAGGTGAGATATGGAGAGGGTATATCGATGGAGTGGGTTGAGGTGACTGGTCTGCAAGCAGTGCGAGAGCAAGTGTAATTGCAATTGGTTATTTATAATGCGCTTAATGCTCAGAGTTTTATACGCGCGAACCCGGGGAACGAACCCGTTTTGTTTCCAAGGCGAGTGTGTTGCCTCTGAGCTACCCTCCCTAGATTTGCACCACCTCTGTAAAGTGGTGGGGCTAGTCTAGGAGAGGGAGGGCTGGCCAAATGGAGGAGAGTTAAGGTGAGAGAGAAGGGGCAGAGTCTAGAATAGCAGGAACAAGAAGGCTGCAGCCTTTGCTGTTGAGAGCTGTGTTTCCCCCTCCTCCTCACCGCACCCCCCCTGCAGTGTCTGTAATGACTCCTCCAAGGCCAACCTGGCAGAACAAATGGGGAGATTGCTGAGTGAAGGGCTATAGCCCCTCTAGCCCCCCCTAGCGACGCCCCTGGTGAATAGTGTTGGTATTCACACTGTGTGAATACCACACGACAGACACACGCACACCTACCTTAGTTAGCAGTTAGGTGACGCCACGCCGGCCGTATGCCGCCACTGAATGGGCTCGGTCCCGGAGTCAGCCAGCACTGTCTGCAGCTTCACAGGGGTGGGGGGGACACAGTGACATGGCTGGGGGCCGGTCGGGGGTCACGGTGCACTGCAGGTGGCGAGCGACTGGCGTCGTCGGACTCCTTGCTCGTGGCAGCTCGCGTTTTGTGTGTGCCGGCACGGGGCTGGGCGTGACCTGCACGCTTGATCTGCAGCTGCGCATGCAGGGAAAGATACAGGAGGGCACGTGCCTGGGCGGTGGCTCAGCTCCCTGCTGCCTGCGCAAGCGCAGACAGACGGTCATCATGAGGCAGAAGCCCAGGAGCCAGGCAGGCAGACATGTTCGAATCGTATCTTTTGTTTATTCAAATCACAAACGATTCGAACGTTGCTGCGCTGCCTCCTGGGCCCTTCTACCTGCTGCTGCATCGCCGTCTACCTGTCTGCAAACAGTGCTGCACGTTCAACCCGGGGCTAGCCTTTGTTTGTAGCCCCCGTGATCTTCATCCGGGGCTACAAGCAAAGGATCCGGGGCTATAGCCCCTCTAGCCCCCCCCTAGTGACGCCCCAGATTATTGGCCTGCTGCATGTTTGATCCGTCTGTGTTAGTTATCATTACCCCTTCAATGGCATATTTTGACAATTTTTTCTGCACTAACTTTGCCTTCTTCAGTTTTTAATGCAGCCTCTTTTTTGCGATTTTTCTCTTCCAACAGCCTGCAATGGTGCGCTATGGTCAACTGTATTTTAGACTAGGGTTTGGCCTCAATTCCTACCAATTTCTTGAGATGCTTCTGTACCTGATCTGGCAGCCCTTGGCTTAATACATTGTAAAACACGGGTATGGACTTCCCCCAAGATTTGCGAGTTTCCAGCACCCATGCGTCTTGGAAATTCTGGTTGTAAAGCAAAGGATCCTCTGACTCCTTAATTTTACGTGTCATTATAGCTCCCATGTCTGAAGTATCAATGTCTTTCGTAATGCTTTCCATACCACGGTTCTGCAATTGTTAAATGGCACTCCATCATGCGCAGTATTAACTGTAGTCACGCCAGGGTAACCTGCACGTGTCCACACATCGTCAGCTGTATCACCAAGTATGGTGATTAAAAGACCTTAATATCCCCTATAGCTAACGTGTTCCGTCCCGTCATTTTTTCTAATTCATGTATGCATTTTCCGGCTCCCGATGTCAACATTGAAAGCTTATTTTTCAAATTTTCTCTATCCATGTGTGGCCAAGGTATATACTGTGGCCTCGTTCCTATTCCCACACCGGCGTCTACCTGGCACTGTCCTTAGTCTGCTCACATAGGGTGGTGGAGACACCCCCCTCTCACCGTAAGATACTCCTCCATGTCGGTCTGATTGTGTGACTGACTCTGATGCCTTAGGTGCAGATCTGCTAGAGTCTGACCATCTTATTCCTTTTCCTCCAGAGAAGCGTTTTTGCGTCTTCTCTCATCTTCCTTTCCCTTATATTCCTCTCTTTCTGCGTCTGATATTGTCTGTTCCCAACTCGTGCAACTCCTCTCATCTTCCTCGTTCCTATTTAGTGTTAACCTATCTAGGGACAGCTCTCTATTTCTGCTACTTTGAGAGGCATCCACTGTTATGGACAACCGAGTGCTCTCCAGACGCTCGTCATCTCTTTTCCCTTAGGGTACTTGTTCTAGCCCCATTTCATCATATATTCTATCGATCACTTCTCTGATGCTTCTGTTGTCGAAGTCACCTTCGATATTTGCCCTGGATGTGGCTGGTATTGAATAGTACTAACTCTTCTATGTCTTCTCAGTCTACTACTCTCTCCAAACATTCAAGATCTCGTGCTCTATGTCTTCGCTTGCGTTCTATGTCATCATCGAACTCTTCCTCGCTTCCTCTCTGACCCTATCTTCTTCCTGTTTCTTCAAATCTCTATGTTCATTTGCCCTTCGTATTTCCTCATCCCTTCGTCTCTTTATTCTCTTTTCCTGTATCTTCTGTTCTTCTTCTTCTTCTATTGTCCTTTGTTCTTGCCTGTCCTGATCATTTGCTGCTCTCTGCTTATGATTGTGTTTCCTTTCTTGCTCTTCACTATACAACTGCTCTCGTCTCTATCTTATTTCCTGATTCTTTTGTCTCTCAATCCTTTTTCTTTTTCTTTCTTGTGCCTTTTTGAATCGTCTGGCTCTCCCTTTTGCCTCATGCCTTCAATGCCTTTAACATCGAGTTTCAATAAAATCTGACCTCCCATCCATTCATTCTGTGTGAATGCCATCTCATCAGTTCTGTCCTCATCTCCTTTCCATCTCTTTTCCTCTCTATCTGTATCTAGAGATGTATTTGCTTGTGCCTGGTCTCCTTTTTCTTTCTCGCATCTCTCCTTGTCCCTCGGGACTTTGGAGGTGATATCTCTCTCTCTATCCTTCCCTGGGTTTTTCATCACTACTTTGCGTAGGTGACTCATATGCCTGGTTGCTAAATCCCTTGGATGCTTTAAGCTCCCTCAATTGGTATAATCCTTTATCTTTACTGGCTTCGCTTTTTGTTTCAGACAGGGCGGGTGGCGCAGAAGGCATTTCACCCCCCTCTGTGCATATGTTAAGTATCCAATCTAACGGTGGCTCCTCCTCTTTTTCCTCTTGGTACATCTTCCAAAGCTCTAAACTAGCTAGGCGTTTGTCTAACTTTTTGCCAGTGTACGTGGCGTGCAAATATGTCGTCATGTATTGCAGGACCGTTTTAGATAGGATCCGCCCTGGGGCTATGGCATAAACATTTTGTGGGCGGTTTCTTTAACCCATTCTGCACGGTACTTTTTCACCTTAGCATGTTTTGGCAACTGTTTGCACAAGTGTACTAATGGTGTAATGGTCTTACCTCATGACGCCAGAGAAAAAAGAAAAACACAAGACAGACGTGACAGACTAGACAGACTCTGGCCGGCTACATAAATCTCATGCCCCTATCATTATTCCGACATGGAATGTAAGCCCATTTCTTTCAAAAACGTCTTTTTGCTCGTTTTTGGTCTCCTGTAGCGTCCTATTTTTTCAGGACTTTAAATGCAGGCTTCTATATTAAAGCGTAGGTATCTGGGCGTATCCTCTATATTATTATCTATCTTATTATTTCGGGAGCTTTGGTTCGGAACTGCTTCTAAAATGTATGTGTTTGCAGACAACATACATGTTAAGGTGTTCTGTAAATCAGTGTGATCACATGTTGTCGACGCACCTTGAGATACAGTTGTTTGGTCCAAGGTGATTCTGTGTATCAACCCGTATCCTACGACAGATATAGTGCCTAGCATGTAATTTTAGGGACACTGAGACGCTAAACTCAATTGGGAGCTCAAGGGAACTCTCCATTAATTACTGATCGCTAAATCCATGATTTGCAATGTAGCTTCAAAATTAAAAGGAAAAAGAACTTCAAAATATACAATATCTGTAAATGCTGTGCTGGCAGGAGTGTGGCGGTCTTCATCACACATCTGTGCTTAGCTGGAACTAAAGGTGAGCGACCAAAGTTGTGCTGGTCTTAATCGCTTCTCTTGGCATATCCGGAGCGACAGGTTATGGAATGCAGCTGTGCTGGCAGAAGTGTGGCAGTCTGCATATGCAGAACTACTGGTTCGACTGCAGCAATAATGACAGGAGTATGGCAGTCAACACTTCTTCTCATGACCTATCCAGAACTACAGACGAGGAAGTATGGCTGTTCTGGTGGGAGTGTGGTAGTCTTCATCGCTTCTCCTGGCATATCCAGGACTACAGATTAGGGATTAGAGCTGTGCTGGTGAGTGTGGCAGTCTTCATCGCTTCTCCTGGCATATCCAGAACTATAGGTTAGGGACTACAGCTATGCCTGCTTGGTGTGTGAAATTCTTCTTCGCTTCTCACGGCATATCCAGAACTACAGGTTATGGAATATAGCTGTGCTGGTGGGAGAGTAGGCCTTCATCGCTTCTCCTGGCATGTTCAGAGCTATAAATTATGTAATGCTACTGGGCTGCTGGGAGTGTTGCAGTCTGCAGCTCTTGTCATGGCATACCAGAGCTATAAGTTATGCAATGTCACTGGGCTGGTGGGAGTGTGGCAGTCTTCACCGCTTGTCATGGCATACCAGAGCTACAAGTTATGAAATACAGCTTTGATGGCAGGAGTGTGGCAGTCTTCATGGCTTCTCATGGCATCTCTAGAACTGCAGGTCAGTAACTAAACCTGTGCTGGCGCGGATGCGGCAGTCCTCACCGGGAATACAGCTGCACGGGTGGGAGTGTGCCAGTTTTCATTGCTTCTCATGGCATATCTGAGACTACGGATTAGGGACTACAGGTATGCTGGCATGGAGTGTAACTGTCTTTCTAGCTTCACATGGCATATCAGTACTACAGGTTAGGAACTATGGGTGTGCTGGTAGGAGTGTGGCAGTCTTGCTCGCTTCTCATGACGTATCCAGAAGTATAAGTTAGTTACTACTGCTATGCTGGTGGAAGTGTAGCAGTCTCCATCGCTTCCCATGGCATATCTAGAACTGCAGGTCAGTAACTAAACCTGCATATCTAGAACTGCAGGTCAGTAACTAAAACTGTGCTGGCGCGGATGCAGCAGTCTAAATCGCTTCTCATGGTGTTTCCAGAAGTACAGGTTACCTCATACAGCTGCACGGGTGGGAGTGTGGCAGTTTTCATTGCTTCTCATGGCCTGTCCAGAACTACGGGTTAGAGACTATAGCTATGGTGGTGGGAGTGTGGCAGTCTACATCGCTTATTGTGGCATTGCTAGAACTACCGGTTAGGGACTATAGCTATGGTGGTAGGGATGTGGCAGTCTTCATCGCTTGTTGTGGCATAGCCAGAACTACACGTTAGGGACTATAGCTATGGTGGTGGGAGTGTGGCAGTCTTCTATGCTTATTGTGGCATATCCAGAACTACCGGTTAGGGACTATAGCTATGGTGGTGGGAATGTGGCAGTCTTTTTCGCATATTGTGAGGTAGCCAGAAGTACCGGTTAGGGACTATAGCTATGGTGGTGGGAGTGTGGCAGTCTTTTTCGCTTATTGTGAGGTAGCCAGAAGTACCGGTTAGGGACTATAGCTATGGTGGTGGGAGTGTGGCAGTCATCATCGCTTATTATGGCATAGCCAGAACTACCGGTTAGGGACTATAGCTATGGTGGTGGGAGTGTGGCAGTCATCATTGCTTATTATGGCATAGCCAGAACTACCGGTTAGGGACTATAGCTATGGTGGTGGGAGTGTGGCAGTCATCCTCGCTTATTATGGCATATCCAGGTTGACTCCTTTCTTTGGAATTCATTCGATTGTATATTGTGACTCCTAAATCCTTCTTGCAAAGTTTAGCCACACGCACTCTGCTTGTGCCTATGGTGCGGTGTATAGGGCTGCAGTTTAAAATAATTCCCAAACTGTTCTTCCCAGTCCATTGCCCTACAGACTGACTTTCGAGTACCCCGTTGTGGCAACATTGGTGTGAGACCCGGCGTTAAATGGTTATGCCATGTTTAAGCTCCTTTTTTGTGCGCCATGGGGATTTTTGTCATTTGTGAAGATAGAGTGGCCGCGCAGAAGGGGATGGCCAAAAGCAAACCTGGCTTAACGAGAAATGACATGTTTACGCTGGTGTAAAAGCAAGGACGCTTTATGGAATCAGCCCGTTTATAACACTTGCCGAAAGCAGCTGAGTTCTATAGGAATCGAAGTGCAACTTGACGATTTTTTCACTTCGTAGTGCAAATAATGAAAATTTCAGGTCCCATATCGTACGAAAATGCAAACGTAGCTGAACCACTCCTTTCAACATATAACTTTTTTTTAAAGTAGCCCTTAGACCAGTATTATACGTTTTAACCCCATCGCTTTTACTGCAAGACATCTGCAATGTGTCTACTGCCATCTGCTGTTTATTTCTAGAACTACATGTCCTTTCAGTCTAGATCGAGCCATCAACACAGATCTTCTTCTTCTTCTTCTTCTTCTTCTTCTTCTTCTTCTTCTTCTTCTTCTTCTTCTTCTTCTTCTTCTCCTTCTCCTTCTCCTTCTTCTCCTTCTCCTCCTTCTCCTCCTCCTTCTTCTTCTTCTTCTTCTCCTTCTCCTCCTTCTCCTTCTCCTCCTTCTCCTTCTCCTTCTCCTTCTCCTTCTCCTTCTCCTTCTTCTTCTTCTTCTCCTCCTTCTTCTTCTCCTTCTTCTTCTTCTTCTTCTTCTCCTTCTCCTTCTCCTCCTTCTCCTTCTTCTTCTTCTTCTTCTTCTTCTTCCTCGGATGACTCCAGAAATCTGAAGCTGGCGATTTTACAGTAGTATTAACAATTATTCTGATATTTAGTATGACCAGATTTTCAAAATAAAAAACCAGGACAGGCCACTGAGATAGAAGTAGGACTAGTGTGATAAACACCAAAAGAATACTTTGAACACAAGCATAGGGTGACCGGACGTCCCGGTTTTCCAGGGACAGTCCGGGGAAATCGCCCTGCGTCCCGGGATCCCGGGAGTTTTTTAATTTTAAAGACCCCATGCAGGATTTGCAAGGGTGGGAGCTACGGTCCTGGTGTTTGCCGACACTTCCTGTGCGAATGGGGGGCGTGAAATGCTGAATGGGGGGAGTGAAATGCTTTTCATGCCCCCATGTCCTCCTTTTTCCCCTCCCCGGCGCTCTCCTCCAATGAGAGCAGTGTGCCCCCTCCCTGCCACCCACAAAAGGGCAGCGACATAGAAATAGGACTACCGGTTTTTGTATTTGCGGTAGTCTTACTTTTATGTCTATGGCCTGTCTGTTTTTTAAATTTTTTTATTTGGTCACCCTACTCAAGTAGGACTTTAAAGGAACGGACGGCAGTCCTACTTCTATGTCGGTGGCCGGTCCCTGTGCAAGGTAGGTGGTTTGTATTATTTATTTTATTTATTGGGTGTTTATAAAGCACCTATACAGCAAATGGTGTTTCAAGCGCCACAAGACAAAAAAGAGGGTGTGGGGGGCAGGGAAGAAAACAACAATAACGGTCCTACTAGACCTTGTTTCATTCAGGTCGTGCAAGTGCAGTAACAAGAATTGCAGGTAGGAGCGGAGGGGGGCAGAGGTGGTCGGACGGAAGGGGTAATGCTAGCATACATGCCAACATTCCGAGGCACATGCGAGGGAGATTTTGCCAGAGAAATCGGGAGACTACAATGTTCTCATAGGAATGCATTGGGGAAATAATTATTTTAGGTGGGAGAATGTGAAAAATAGCAATATTTTTCACAGAAAAATCAGGAGACTCCTGCCTAAATCAAGAGGGTTGGTATGTATGAATTCTAGGGTGGGAGGGAAGAGCGGGGCAGATTATTGGTATACAAGTGTAGGAGAGGAGATTGAGGTGGGGAAGAAGAGGGTCCCTGGTGCTAGGCTAGTGCTAAGGGGATGCAGGGAGGGCAGAGAGTGAGGACCACATGGTAATTGCGAGGACGGGGGTGGACCAGGCTCAGTAGGGATACACACCCCGCCAGGTTAGTCAGGGAAAGGGGCCCAGAAGGGCAAGTGCAGGCTTGGGTTCAGGGAGATCGGGGTGCTGGGGTAGACTGGGCGAGGAGGGCCTGGTGCCCTGTAGGACTCAGACGGGACCAGGCAGCCAGTCAATGCAGCAGGGGAGGGGAAGAGGAATGAAGAAGAGAAAAGTAGGGTCTTAGGAAGGGTAAAGGCAGATTGAGGAAGAGGCTGTTGCAGTAGTCCAGCCTAGAGAGGACCAGAGCTCTGGAGACTTTGAGTTTCTGGGGGAAGGTGAAGAAGGGAGAATGCTTCTCAGGAGGTGGAGCTGAAAGTGGGCTTTCTTGGCAAGGTCAGCGATGTGAGGAGAGAAGGAGAGAGAGGAGTTGAAGATGTCGCCAAGGTTTTAGCTTCACAAGAGGGTGAAGATGAGGGGACCCATGGAGGGTGGCCAGAATGTAGGAGGGAAGAAGGGAGCTGGGGTCCCAGTGAAAAGGATCTCAGTCTTACTGGCATTAAGGCAGATATCATTAGCAGTGCACTGTGCCTGAATAGCAGTCAGGCAATCCGGAATGAGAGAGGAAGAAGAGTGGACAGTGGAGGGATGCTTGAAGGAGAGCTGCGTTTCAACCACATAACACTGGAAGTGAGGAGAGAAGATGCAGATCAAGTGGGGCAGTGGGTTGCAAGGTAGATGTTGAAGAGCCACAGCAAGAGGATAGTGCCCTGAGGGACGCCAGAGGTGGAGAGTGTGGTGGAGGAGAGGAAAGGGCCCAGTTGACCCTGGGAAGGTCGGCCAGATAGGAAGGAGGTCAACCAGTGCAGTGCCAGTTCTGTGATGACAAGGATATCACGGAGGCGATTTATAAGGGTGTCATGCTTGACCATATCAGAGACAGAGGAAAGATTGCGAAGGATGAGAAGAGAAGGAGAGTTGGAATCGAGATTTGAGAGCAAGGCTTCACCGGTGTTCAGGAGGGCAGTTTTCATGCCTTTGGCTGCTCTGAAGCTAAACTGGTGGTCATGGAGACAATGAACAGATTCAGTGTGGAGGATCGGTTCAGAGATGACCAGCTTCTCCAAGTGTTTGCCCAGGAAGGGGGTAATGGAGATAGGACAATAGCTAGCCGGGCAGGGAGGGGCGGCAGAAGGCTTTTTAAGGAGAGGGTGCACAAGGGAGTGCTTGAGGGATAGTGGGAAGGAGCCAAGGCTCGAGCAGAAATCAGCCAAGGCTCGAGCAAGGGAGGCAGAAATCAGCCAAGGCTCGAGCAAGGGAGGCAAAGTTGTCCTTGATCGTTCTGGAGGAGCCGGGGAGCACCTGTTTGGAGGAGACTTGTATAGAGAGGACTTGTTTAGAGACCTCCTCAGGGCTCGGTTCGAGAAGGAGGAGAGTAGGAGGATAAGGGACAGGGGGATCAAGGGAGGCCTGAGATTGGGTGTGGGAGTTGGGCAGAGAGTAGAGGAGAGTGACGACAGGATGTCCCGAGATTTGGTTGTGACGTGGGAGGCCAGAGCAGTGCAGAGGGCCTGGGATGGCAGAGAAGAAGTGGAGACTGCAGTAGGATTGGCAAGTTCCTTGCAGATTTTGAACAGTTCAACCAAGTTGTTGGTGGCCCCAGAGATGCAGGCTTGGATATGTGTCCTCTTCTTCGAGTGGATGGAGAGTCTGTATTGCCTTTGGAGAACGCGGCAGACCCGTGTGTCAGTGGATGTGCTCAAAGCCAGCCACTTCTGTTCAGCAACTTTACACTTGCGTTTCAGAGAGGCAAGGTCGGAGTCATACCAGGTGTTGCGCTTGGAGGCAGGCTTTATGAGGAACCTCATGACATGGCCAAGGATGCCCAGGGTGTTGGAAATGAAAAGTTGAAGGTTAGCAAGGACTGTGTCAGTGTGAGAGTCAGTGGCTGGAATGGGAGGGGGAATGAAAGTGGTGGCAAAAGTAGCAACTGACACTCGCTTCATCGGTCAAATGATGTAGAAGGAGACTTACAGTGCAGGAAGAGGCTTAGCCGCGGGACCCAAGAGATGCAGGTGAGAGGACAGGAGAGCATGGTCAGACCAGGAGAGAGGAGTAGTGAGAGGGTTGGAGATGGGGATGTCTGCTGAGATGAGAGCATCCAAGGTGTGTCTGGCTGAGTGGGTGAGACCGAAGGGAAGAATGGTGAGGGAAAGAGAGTCACAGAAGCTGCAGGAGAGTCCAGTGGCCTCATCAGGAGAAGCAGGGTGAATATTACAGTCTCTGAGGAGGTAGAGACCAGGAGAGAAGAGGTGATGTCAGACCACACCAAACGGAAGAGGAAGACCCAACCAGGGGTCCTGTAGATGGTGGCGAGAGTCAGCAAGCGAATAAGAGAGACACCACGTCTGCAGACGAGGCATTCAAAGAGTAGGACTGAGTGGGTATGATAGTAGCAGGGACGGATCTGTGTGATTTTAGTGAATTCCATTACAGCTGGGTGTTTTTTACCAAACCAAAAACAATGAAAAAAATACCAAATTTATGGAGGTTTTTTTGGGGGGGTCCCTTCTCCAGGCCCCCTGTTTTTTATAAGCCTAAGCCAACCCCAACCCCATCCCCACCTGTTTTACCCCCTTACCCCACCCCCCACATACCTTTTTTACAAAATGTCAGTATTTTTTTTCATTGTTCATGTTTTTGGTAAAAAAGGCATTCTCTGTAATGTATTCAGTAAAATCACTGGATACCACAGGGACCCATTATGGGAAGATCAGGGCCACTCCACCTCCAGACCGGTTAGGCCTGGGCTTAGTGAGGATTTTATAGCACTCAGGGAGGAGTGTGTCAAAAACAGGGACAGAGCTGGCAGTGTACCACATCTCCGTAAGAGCGAGGATGTCAAGGTCAAAGTCTTCAAGGAGGTGACAGATGTTAGAGGAGTATTTAACAGAAGAGCGAGCGTTGAGGGGATGCTGAGTGAATCTGGTTGCCACCTTTGAAGGTCTTCTGAGGAGGGGTACAGGGATGTGATACACCCATCTGGGGTGGCAAAGGGACCAGGACGGTGGCAGAAGGAGGAGTGGCAGGAGAAGGGAGAATGTTGATGAGAGACGGAAGACGCTTATCAAAAAGGAGGAGGTTGGGCTGAGAGCTGTGCGCCAAGACATTGTCATTCAGGTAGACATTAATGATGCACCTAGAGGATGGGTGGTTTGCCAAGAGTACTTCCTATCCAGTTCCACCATTAATGGGCGACGGAATGAAAGGGGAGAGGAGTGAGACCATATGGGGAGTCCATAGGTCTGGTAGAGGGAGCAACAAAGAGGATGTCAGTGATTATCTGCCAGGAAGAAGCATTGACATATGTGTCAGCTATGGGCAGAACTGGGTTGGAGACCAGGAGATCTTTCTTGAACTCTTTCCTTCCAGGCTTTAAAAGAGAGGTAGGATAGGTAATAGGGTAGCAGTAAGAGTAAATACGGGAGATGGAGAGCATCATGCATGGATGGAGAAGGCAGAGAGATGGAAGGGGGGAGAGAGAGAGAGAGAGACAGAGAGAGACAGAGAGAGACAGAGAGAGGCAGAGAGAGATGGAGAAAGAGAGAGAGAGAGAGAGAGAGAGAGAGAGAGAGAGAGAGAGATGGAGAAACTGCACAGTGCATAATGATCTCACCAGGCGGCCTATCAGCAAGACAGGCATAGACAAATCAGGTGCACAATGTCACAAAGCTCACCAAACTGGGTATTGCACTGCTCCAACAGCAGAGGACGAAGGAAGTCGACTCAGGTGGGATGAACTCTTCTCAGGAATAGGAGGAAACTACTTCAATCCAATCTCTCTTAGCCTCTTCATAGTGTCATGATATGTTCACCTGGTTTCTTAAACTTTATTGGAAAAATCCGGAAAAGGCCTGATCTGCACCCCCTGGTAAGTAACCAGTCCCTTTCTTGAGATCGGCAAAGGGCGAAGTCTCTAACCCTGTAATTGAGCATTTGTGCGATGATCGTCCTGGCTAGAGCCCAAGGGACGTTTTTTGTTTTTACCAAGGATACAGTGTGCTTGCTCCACAATAAATCCTGAGGAGAAGCCGTCCACCCCCAGCACCTCCTGCAATAAAGACTCCAACAACAGTTCCACAGCTCCAACATCAGCTGTCTCAGGAATCCCCACTATTCTCAAGTTATTACACCTCCAACTCTTCAGGGTGTGTTCCATCTGCAGCCCTCTCAACCTTCTCCTATGACACCACCCTCAAGGGGTGTTATAGCACCACCCCACCGGGTCCATATAGTGCAGTTCATTGCTATGTCCCACCAAGCGGAGGGCCCAGCAGACCATCTTTCGCACCGGGTATCTATTTATTAGAGGCATAGAACTCTGATTGAAGCAAAGAGGCCCAGGAGGAAGGGGGAGGGTTTGGGTGGGTGAAAAGCATTGGCCGGCCCACTGTCGGGATTTCCCGATTGGTTCCCAGCAAAAATTAGAATGATATCCACCCTTCCTTCAAAACCGAGGATGGGGTTTTTAAAGTTTAAAAAGTCTCGGGGTGGGCACAAATACCAGAGCTGTCATGGCAAACCTGGGACAATGGTAACCTGGCTTTATCTACATTTAGAAAAATATATTTACACTATAACAAAAACAACCATTGCCTCACATTTCCTGTAAAATGTCCTTGATATGTTATTTTATCTTACAATATCAATATTGTCCTTGCTAGAAAAGCAGCTCTTGCATGCTCTTAAACATTGCAGTTGCTGTCATTGTTCTTTGCTGATGGCTAAGGTGCCATTGCATCCACACAGCGCCATACTGGTTTGAAAGTTATACTCTGTCTTAATCGCTCAATGTATGCTCAACGGTAGAGCATGGAGTGGTCTACAACCTACGTCCCTCCAGTTCTTTTTGACCATGGGCCTCATTACTACCCTGCCGGTCCGGTAACAAAGGTGCCGGTAGACTTACCGGCACCGTTGTCACCGGACCAGCCGAGTACAAGTTTGCGGGCCGGATGCCCTTCTGCCCGCCAGGTCGGACCTGGTTGGCGGAAAGGCACCCGCTCCCAGACTTTGACGGTAGCACCGGCACTATTATGAATGGTGCCGGTGCTATTGTCTTCCCCATTCCCATAGAGTCCTATCGGACTCAACTTTTTCCGACGCCTGGCTTCAGGGACCGCCGGGGCTGGAATGCATAACTTCAGCAGCAGCCTGCCATTTTTACCTGCACAGACACCGCCAGAGTTGTAATGAGGCCCAATGACTCCATGATCCATGACCATTGACTATGCTGGCTGGGGCTGATGGAAGTTGTATTCCAAAACATGGAATGTTGCAGATCCCTGCTGTAGGCATAAATGCCAACCCGCCTGATTTAGGTGGGAGACTCACAAATTTGTAAACAAAAACGTTGCTTTTTTTTAATGACTCCATCCTAAAATAATTCTAACCCCAATGCAATCGAATGTGGAAATTCAATTCTCCGATTTCTCTGAGAGAATCTCTCTCCCACGTGCTGCAAAATGTTGGCGTGTATACATAGTCCCTGTGGGGACTTGATACCGATCAAATACATTTCTGCGCTCCCCCACAGCTCTTTGATGTTTACTTCATTCCACGCAGAGCAATGCATCAGGGCAATGCATTTACTCTTTTCCAATCTATCACCATTTACTGCCCAGTACCTTTGTTTTTCACCATTAGTTTAATTTGCGTCAAGATGATCGATTTAAATCCATCAAAGCTCAAACCCCTAATCTGCACACCAGCTCGGGAGAACTCTTAATCCAGAAACAATGGCCCTCATTTTAAGTGTGCTGGTCCGGAAACAACAGTGCTGGTAAGCTTACCGGCACTGTTGTTTCCAGACCGGCACACTACAACTCTGCAGGCGGGTGCCATTCCCCCTGGCAGGACAGACCTGCCGGGTAGAACGGCACCCGCCCGCAGAATCTTCACGGAAGCACTGCATCATGCTTCTGTTGTCCACACTCCCATAGAGTCCAATGGACTCTATGGGAATGGGGACTTAAAATTTACCGGCGCCTGACTTTCCGGCCCACCGGTGTTGTAATCCCCCAGTGTTACTGGGAAGTCAGGCGCTGGTAAATCATTACGGGTCTGGCGGCAACCCGCCGGTATCACCGGCACCGTTACCGCCGGATCCATAATGAGGCCCACTGTTATACTTTTAAATTCAGGTAAATAGAAAAACATATATACACAGTAAGAGCACTTGGAATATTCTTAGCACAGGTAAACCATATACATTCATAGATTAGTAAATTCAGAGTGGCTTTTTAGGGTAACAAATCATATAATAAAACCACCTGAAACATGTTTGCAAACTGTTCCAAACTCTTAAAACTTTGTATAACTTTGTATTCAACTTGCTATGAGTCCAACCCAATCTGATAAAAGTCTCTTCATTCTTAGGGGTCACTGAGCCACCAGTGAGCAGGGGTTAGGCAGAAAAAGCAGGTTCAGCAAAGAACAGTGTCAAGAAAGGTAGGATCCCTCTGGAATCCCTGCAGCTACATATAATTAACTGTTAGTGTCACAAGCTGAGGGAGATTAGGAGGAGCCCCTGAAGGATTGCCTGAAGGACCAGTGTCCCGGGCAGGTTTATTTCCTGCTAGAGTACAATGGGTTGTCCATCCCAATGTAACTCTATGGAGACCTGGAGCGGTGCAAGATACAAGCTACTTGCAGGCCCCAGAGTCTCAGTATCTAGTAAGTAGTCTCCAGGTAAGGCTATCAGGCAACGGACAGTACTTTCAAGTGAAGAAACAGTTGCTGCAGGACGTTTCCAGCAAAGAGACGATAGCAGGTCTGGTCACAGGATTCTTGGTCTTGACGACAGGAGAAGGAGAGTTTGGTGGATCCGATGACAGCTTGTGTGCAGACCGACGCCCAGCAAAGGGTAATCTCGATTCTTGTTTGTTTGCACCTTATTCAGTCTTGGTGGAGCGAGGGTTATCGGGGTGGGCCTCTCCGTTACTCAGTCATCACCTCTGGTGACGGGACTTTCTGGAGCTTGCTTGAGTTGCTGCAGACTTAGAAGGGTGTCCTCAGAGTTTCAGATGAAACTGAGCTTCCAGAGATGATGCACAGCGATGCAGCAGAGGTCCCAGGGTGTTGGTGAATTGCAGGCTATGGAGGTCGCAGCTCTTCCAGGAATGGCGCAAATTGTAGCTTGTCTCGAGATTGGTTAGGTTCACCAGTTTATAGGAGGATGGTGTCTTCTTAAGATATTCCCTGTCACTTTTACATCAAGGTTGGGCAGCAGCAGCTACTCAACAGGCTCTGGTGGTCATTGGAAGTTGCTAGTGTTGTCCTTCTTCATCCTCCCTCTTTGGTTACTTCTGTATCACCTCCAGGACTTCAGATTGTATCCAGGAAGACCAGTTGAGTCCACCAATTATGTCCTATGCACCATTCAAATGAGGGGGTGTTTGTCCAATGGGGATAGCAACCACACAATCCCCCCTACCCTGGGAAACAAAAGAAGCTCTATAAGCTCCCAGCTACACTGCACAGAAATTGCTGTACGCTGCTTTAGAAAAATGTAGATGCCAGAAAGTTGGTGGAAATTATGGCTCCAAATAGAAATACCCAAAAGTGGTCAAAAAGTTTCCATATACCAGAGTAAAAAGGGGGGTGAGTCGTGAAAATGTTTCCCACTAACTCAGAAGAATTAGCAACAAATCCAGGTATCCAGCAAAACAGCTCTGGGCACTCACAGAAAGTGGACATTTCACACAGGAAAGAAATCTACCAAACACTTGCCCCCGACCTCCAATCTAAGGGACAGCAGGATTTAATCTACTCATGGGTGAATCTCTTGTTCCATTCGCTCATACCTCCTGGACAGCCCATCAGCATTCTGGTGGTATGACCCTAACCTATGCTCTATGGTGAAGTCATAATCCACCTAAGTAGTTTTGGATGTTCCACCTTCATGTGCATCAGCCATCTGAGAGGTTGGTGGTCAGTCTGAACCTTGAAAGTGACCTCATAATGGAAAATCATGTGTATGGATGGGCAGCTAATCACCTTAGCTAAGCAGACCCACCACTTAAGGAACGAGTGCACAGTGGTACATAAAGCAGGTTTATTGTACAATCGTCTGGGGAGGCGATAGATGACCCTGTCCAGTCAAACTAACCCAAGTCTCATCGAACAACATAAGTTGACAATTATATGCATTTTGCAACAGTTAAAACACTCCCATCTATTTTATTACAATCCACCCCCACACATGATTGGTCAAAAACTACAGAAAGAAACTCTGTCTTTCTCCAATTCCTTCATTTTCATTGGTCATTATTATCTTAACTACCACCTTTAGCTCATGTCTAGAACACACCTCTGTTTTGGATTTGTCTGTGGTAGGTCATGACATTATCATGCAGTTTAAACATTCACATACAAATATAGTCCATTGCAAGTCCCGGGTGGTCTGAGATCTCTTAATCCTGAATGTAAGTTGCACAAAGTTTGCACGGATACTTTAAATCACATGAAAGAAAGCAGAATCAACAGGTTCCCTTTGAACTGTCGATAACCATCTCACCCACTGCTGCTTTGGCGTCATTGGAAAATCCTAATCTAATGACTACCATTTCAGCATGCACAACACATCCTAAAAAACATTCAAAACCCCTGAGCTTTCGCGATACTACGAGGTCATAAAAACCATGGCCTTTTCTTAGCTGAACAGACCATTGGCTAAGGTCGTAATTACTAATTTAGCCATCCTCTGGCATCTGAAAACTCTGCAAAACCAGTTTCTCAAAGTCACTTAAAATTCACCTTACAAAACTCTGATTGACACATTATAGTCTATTTATTAAAAAGCCCACTACATGTAGATTTATAAATGCCCACTGCATGTATGTCAATGTTCATGCATGTTTAATAACTGTCATGTTTTCTTCACAGTGATTTCTCTATGACCAGTCCTCTTCCTTGCATAAGCATTATGAAAACTCCTGGTTGTCAAGTTTCTATGCACGTCATTGCGCACCACGTCTGGATTATGTTTTACGTTTAATTTGCCAGTTTTGGCATTTATATTTCTACGCGCGTGCAAAGCTAATATGTATCAACTCGAACACAAAATAACACTTAAAGTAACATATCACATTCAGATTTAACTGCACTGGATACATATAAAAATAGCAACGTTGCGCTAACTTTGCCGCCTCCCCAGTCACAAATATGGCACGCACAACATGAACCGCTCTTTATCATTGGGACTTTTGCTGACTATACCAACCACATTCATATTCAATAGATTCCCACCTCATTTCTCTATCTTTTTATTTCTTGATGATGAAACAAGTAGGGTTCTCGCTTCCTTTGTCATCCATCTGACCTACAATTGCCCCAATAGCTGTATCTGATGCATCAGTTTGTACAAGCAAAGGCTCTGAGTAGCTTGGAGCTCTTGCGACTGGCGCTTTGCATGGGACATATTTCAGACCTAGGAAGGCCTTCTGACACCCCTCAGTCCATTTGACCTTCTTGGGGTACTTTGGAGAGGGTAATCCTGTCAGTGGTGCTGCTAGTATCTCATAGTCAGCAGTGAAGCTTCTATATTGTTCAGTGCATCCCACGAAGGCTCTCACTTGTGTTTGAGTAGTGGGGGTTTCCCAGTGCTGCACTGCTTGCACCGTACTCAGTAAGGGCTTTATTTCACCACCTCCTACATAATGGCCACGGTAGACCACAGAACCCTGCACAACTAGCAGTTCAGGCTCGACTGGCCCTTTTGGGGTGGGGCCAAGCCTGATGTGCATATGGTCTTTCCCCTTCTGTAATGGCTTGGCAGGTGAAGAACGGTTGTCTGGAGGGTTGCTCAGAGCAATGCCAGAGGTTAAGATTCATTCTAAACCTTCCAACCATCACCTCTTTGTTTTTGCTTTGCCGCCCCGAGTGGGACGGGTATGACCAGACGTGGGTCCCGTGCCTGCTGGGCCTAGAGACCCAAGCTACTCCTGACTGATGAGCCCCAACAAGGGCGAAACATGTTTGGGGATGCTTGTGGTCTCGTGCAGAAGGGATGTGACCTAGCAGTTCAGGCTGGACTGCCCCTTTTGGGGTGGGGCCAAGCCTGATTTGCATATGGTCTTTCCCCTTCTGTAATGGCTTGGCAGGCGAAGAACGGTGGTCTGGAGGGTTGCCCAGAACAATGCCAGTAGTTAAGATTCATTCTAAACCTTCCAGCCATCACCTCTTGGTTTTTGCTTCAACTTAGCACTTGCTAGCAGGGTCGGACTGAGATAAGAAATAGGCCCGGGCACCTGCAAAAAAGTGTCCCTCGTCCGTGAATCGTGGCCATTCACGATTTTACAGAAAAAGCTCCTTGTGGAGTGTTACTGGTGTTTGTTGCATGCAATGTTTTGTGTAAACACTTGAGAAAACCAGCAATAACATCTGCTTTTTTTTCTTTTTAAAAAGACGGCAACTTCATTACATAATCCTGTTCTTATTTTGAAGAACCAGACTCAAGGCACCGTCATTATACATTTGCTTTTAATTAGCAGTACACGCAAATGATGTTACAACAGGTGTTATGATTCCAATTAATGGTGGTCAATGTATCAACCACCTCAGAAAGATGAAAGGCCAAGTGGGCCAGGATGCAGGATTCGAACTTGCAAAGTGCAGCCTGGCACTACCGAGAGAAAACAGCGGGTGAGTACTTAACTCTTAAGTGACCCACTCATGCAATCCAGGCAATAGCCACGATGACCCTGGCATTTGGTAATGATGTGTTAATTATATAGCGCTTTTGCCAAAGTGCTTGAACATATTTACATACAAATATTATCCCAACCAAAGTTGTTTTCATTTATCGACCTAGAAAGGATAAAAGGGTGAGTTGGCCTTGCCAGGAATACCATAGTAAGATGGGAACAAGTCCTTCCTTCCTTCCTTCCTTCCTTCCTTCCTTCCTTCCTTCCTTCCTTCCTTCCTTCCTTCCTTCCTTCCTTCCTTCCTTCCTTCCTTCCTTCCTTCCTTCCTTCCTTCCTTCCTTCCTTCCTTCCTTCCTTCCTTCCTTCCTTCCTTCCTTCCTTCCTTCCTTCCTTCCTTCCTTCCTCTTTTGATTGTATTCTTACTTTTTTATTTGTTCCTTGCTTCCTTTCTCACTCTCTTCACTTTTTTATTCCTTCTGTATTCTTAATTCTCCTGCCAACCTCTACACTTTCTTTCCTTGGCTTCATTCCACCCCTTCTTTCCTTCCTCTCGCCCATTGTTTCCTCTCGATAGCGCTACGTCTTTCCTCTCAACTTTCTTTCCCCATCCTTCTCCCCTCACTCACTCTTTTTCCTCTCTCCTACCGTTCCTCGTTCCTCTCAGACGCTTTTTTCCTTCTTTACAGTATTGCAAACTCGTTTGCGCTAACTGCTAAGGTTCAAAAGAACCTACCCGCCAGTCGCAACATGTTCGTCCGACCTGGCTCTTCTATGATTCTCCCATTCTCCATTGATGCCAGGCCAGCCAGGCACCCTCAAAGAAATGAAATCCCAGTGCTACTAGGCATTGGTGAGTGACAATGAGGAGAGACAACTACAAGTGCACATAAATACTGGCCCAGGTTACAACAAAATGTTATTTGAAGGCAAACATGGAAAGTTGGGATTTTTAAAATATTGTATTTAATTTCAAGTAATGAATGCACCATGAAACACAGCTCTTTTAAATCACAACTGCTCATCGCTACACGCATTATTATTTACACCCAGTTTGCCTCTGAGTGTGTTTGGTTCTTTTTGATTCGGTTGTAACGGTGGTCAACCTGACAGAATGACATATTGATTCTGTGTCCAGTTTCACTGCTGTTGGCCACCTGCACTTCATTTCGAGAGTTAACCCAGAGCTTTTAAAGCAAAGTAAGTCAAGCGAGGAAGCCGGGAGGTGAACGTAAGAAAGGCAGGCGCCACATGTGAAAGGGGGTCACTGAGAGGAGATGGTCATCTGTCCAAGGATCATACAAAAGCCAACCTTCTAAATCCTAGGAGCTCAGCTTTTGCATTAAAGCGAATGTTTAAGATGACATCCTCACATTATCTTGAATGGTGTCGGTCCAGTCAGCGACGCAGGTCAGCCTGCGAGCTGACACAGGTGCGACTGGCTGCAGTGCTATCAAGAATTCACACATTGTTGCGTTTCAAGTGAAACATTTCATTTTCATTAGGTAAGGTTATAATTCCATAGCTTCACTGACAAAACGTATTACAAAAATTCCAGTTCGAATTAGGATTGTCCTATTTCGTAGAGTTTTTGCATTTTAAAAATATCAACTGTTCGGCTTTGTCTCGCCGAAGAAACCGTATTGAAGTTGGGACGTAATAGGAGACTAGGACTGGAGTTAAAATAGGGTGGTCACTGCGTTATGTTAAGTTAGTGAATGAAGGCAAGTAAACAGACTGTGACGTCATCACCGACAGTAGCTCGTAAGTGTCAGGAACGGAGAATGGAAGGTTTGGAAGCGCTGGAAGCATTGACTTGCGAGCGCTCTAGTCCTCACTCAATATGGTGGCCGTGCCTTTAAATTCTGACTCCTCCCCCAAACCAGTGCGTTGTATCTGTACACATCGCTCCGGTTTGTGTGGAACTTCGTTCTTGTATAATTCCTCCTTGCCAACCTTCCTTGCAGCTACCATTTGCCTTCCCTGTGCCTACCTTCTGTGCTCTACATATTTCTTCCTGTGTTACCTGTCTCCTGGTTCTCGCTACTTCTGCAAGTGTTTCTTTGCCTCTCCTCGTCTGTTCTATGGCTCTGCCTCGCCTGAGCATCTGCACCTACTCCTCTTGTTTTCCGCCGAAGCATTTATGTTTATTTGTTCGGCGTTTTTTCTGCCTTTCGTCTTCTCTGCACTCTCGTTTCTCGTTTGCAGACTTACTGCGCTCTGCAGGCATATTTCTACTTTCTGCTTATGGTTTACCTGCACACTATTTCTATACTTACTCCTTTCGAAATCTTGTCACTGTTATTTACGGGCATTTCTATCGGTTCTGTCTTCCTTTAAGATTTATTTATTGGTTTATTTGGGTTCCTGTATCTTTCCTCTGTGTGCCTCGTCCTACTAACACCGCAGAGCTTAATTGGCTCTCTCCATCGGAGTTGGAGGTCAACTTCCTTAGCCATCAGCTGCAGCCAGACTTCAATTACTTGTGAAAGGAATTCTCAACTCCTTATTAGAACCCATCTGGAAACAGGGTTTTTTCTGCCTTCGTGCTTTTTCCCTGATCTAGGTCTGGCCCCCTGGGTGTCCCCGCGGACAGGGTTCTATCTCTGCCACGGTGGCCTCCGGAGGGGCCCGACCCTATTTACATGAAAAGAAAGCCAAGACACCAAAGGACAAGACTCCTGTAAGAAGGAAGGACCGTAAGAAGACGGAGTCGAATCCAAAGGAATCCGCCACAGAAGATTCAGGTGAGGAGGAAGGGGATAAGGCCTCCAATCTCGACAGTATACAACGCCCTATATCTACCATGGCATCGTTAGAACAATATCAAGAATTGGTAGCAGCGATGCAGAACATTACTATGGAGGTCCAAGCTTTGAGAACAGAGAACATAGCCCTCCGACAACAGGTTGTGTTGCATCGTGATGACAGGGGAGACATGCCTACAATGCCACTCTCCTTTGGCAAATATGATGGTCACCCAGGAGGGCTGAAGGACTTTCTTGACGCATGTAAGGTGTATTTTGCCTTTCGACCTCATGCTTATGAGACTGCTAGATCTAAGGTCGGGTTTATCATTGCCAACCTAATGGGTAATGCTCTCTCATGGGCTACACCGTTTGTCACCGGAAACGACCCAATTTTGGGAGACTATGATCGTTTTACGGAGGTGTTTAAAACACGTTTCGACCGACCTGAAGTCTTCTATTCCTCTCTAGAAGCTATCCTAGATGTCAGACAGGGAAACACTGATGTACAAACGTATCTATCTTGTTTCCAGAGGCTGGCAGCGAAGGCAGATTGGCCTGATTCCGCTCAGCAAACCATCTACAGACGTGGCCTTCGTGATGAAATCAAGGATGAGCTGGCCGGAGTGGCTAGACCTGCATCCTTTCAAGATCTGGTTACATTATCTCTTCAGATTGAGTTCCGTCTACAAGAGAGACGATTAGAAAGAAGACGAACCAGAGGCGTTCCACAGCCAACCGGCCTCCCCTCTCCTGTCCCTCCCACCAGAACTACCCATCCTCCTGAAGAACCTATGCAGATAGGGGCAGCCCGAGGACCTCTAACTCAAGAAGAAAGAAGAAGAAGAAGAGAGGCTGGATTGTGTATGTATTGTGGCTCCTCGAAGCACTTATTGAGAGACTGTCCTGAGGTGCCACCTCGAAGACAGGGAAACTTCAACCCCCGATCTACAGCAAGGGAGGTTTCGGGGGAAGTAACAAGCACCCTTGCAACTACACAAGAGCAGTAAGCACCCCGGATGATAACAGTCTAATGGTGTTTCGAGTTGACTTGTGGCTGTCTGATGCAGGTCCCACAGAGGTACTCGCCATGCTTGACTGTGGAGCAGCAGGGAATTTCATCGACTCCAAGTGGGCTGCGGAACATCTTGTTCCCACAATATCCAAGGCCACTCCCATTCCGGTGGAAGGGGTGGACAGGAAGCCCTTATCTTCTGGACCTATTACCAAGGAGAACACTCCGTTGAGAATGGATTAGGCCATCACGATGAGTTCCTGGTATTTGACCAGATCAGAGCAGCTCATTTTCCATTGGTCATTGGCATTCCTTGGTTAAGGAGGCACAACCCTCAAATTGATTGGACGGCTAACAAGGTAGTCTTCAATTCTACATTTTGTAAATCCCACTGCATGAGCTTTTCCTCGACGTCCAACACTCTAGCATATGACCGAAACAGTACTCCAGATCCAATCACAGTGGCATCAGTTCCCATCCATTATCAAGAATTCTCAGAGGTGTTCCTGGATGCTGTTCCCCATCAACTCCCGCCTCATAGAACAAAGGATTGCGGTATAGACCTGATACCTGAGGCGGTGGTTCCTTTTGGGAGGATGTACCCTTTGTCTCTACCAGAGAGGAAGGCTCTGAGAGAATACCTCGACGCAAATCTTCAAAACGGACTCATCCAAGAGTCCAGATCCTCTTGTGGGGCTTCCTTGTTCTTCATTCCTAAAAAGGACTCAGCAGAGCTGCGCCCTTGTATAGACTACAGGGGGCTCAACAAGGTTACCATTCGGGATAGGTATCCTATGCCTTTGATCCGGGACATCTTGGAGGCAGTACATGGGGCGGTGTTCTTTACCAAGCTTGACTTGAGAGGGGCTTACCACCTCTTGAGAATCAGGCAAGGGGACGAGTGGAAGACAGCGTTCCGTACCCCTTTTGGACTCTTTGAATACCGAGTGATGCCATTTGGTCTTGTGAATGCACCGGCCATTTTCCAAAGGTATATGGACAAGATTTTCGCAGATATGCTGTTTGTGTCAGTGGTAGTGTACCTGGATGACATCCTCATTTTTTCCAAGACTCTATCGGAGCACAGGTCACTGGTCAGACTAGTCTTACAGCGTCTGCAATTCCATCAACTACTGGTAAAGCCGGAGAAATGCTCATTTGAAGCTACGTCCGTGTCCTACCTAGGATATATCTTATCCAAAGAAGGTATCGAGATGGACTCCAGTAAGGTGAAGGCTATCAGAGAATGGAGAAATCCTGTCAATGTCAAAGAACTCCAAAGCTTCCTAGGATTGGCCAATTTTTATCGATGGTTCATTCCCAACTTTTCTAACAAGGTACTTCCACTGACCTCTCTATTGAAGAAAGGAGTCAAGTTCGTATTTGATGAAGGGCCCCAAAGAGCCTTCTGTTTTCTAAAAGAATTTTTTTCCACAGCCCCCATCCTGGTCCAACCGGATCAGAATCGACCCTACATTCTGGAAACAGACGCTTCTACAGGGGCGGGGGGAGCAGTTCTGCTTCAAAGGTCAGAAGACGACTATGAACATCCGATAGCTTATTACTCCAAAACACTTACCTGTAGTGAACGCAACTACTCGGTTATAGAAAAGGAGCTATTGGCTATCAAACTGGCCTGTCAAGAGTGGCGACATCTTTTACAGGGAGCTACTCATCCGCTTACTATTAGAACAGACCATCGTAACCTTCGGGTTTTACAACAGTTGGAATGTTCCAATGCCAGGCATGCCAGATGGGCATATTTTTTTTTACAATATGATTTTGTGATTACATACTTACCTGGTACAGAGAACATGAAGGCTGATGCCTTGTCAAGAAGTCTTGGGGATACTTCTGGCTCCTACATGGGACACAAATTGGTTTTCCCTAATCTCACGGTGTTGGCTTCAACTGTTTCATTTCTTCAAGACCTAATTCCACAGTATCAGATGGGCACCGAGCTTCCGTCAACTGTCATTCAAGATAAGGACGGATTGTATTATCATGAAGGAGCTCTCTATGTTCCCTCTAAGAAGCTACAAGATCAGATACTTTCCTGGTGTAATGACACCCCTTTAACTGGACATCCTGGAATCAGGAAGACATTGGATTTGCTACGGAGGGGTTTCTAGTGGCCGACCTTAAGAAGAGACGTAAGCCAGTACGTTTCCACTTGTTCGGTTTGTGCTTCTAACAAACACCGAACGGGAAGACCTCTGGGACTACTGCAGCAAGACTCCTTACCGGACCATCCTTGGGAACACATCTCTACCGATTTTATTGTAGACCTCCCTCCGTCATATGGCATGACAACGATTATGGTAACAGTTGACTCATTTAGCAAGCTCGCCCATTTCTCGGCCTTTAAACAGGTTCCTTCAGCCTCCGAAATGGCCGCAACCTTTCTTCAGGATATAGTCCGTCTACATGGTTTGCCCAGGACCATAGTGTCAGACAGAGGACCCCAATTCACCTGCAAGTTCTGGGCTTCTCTCTGCCAAGTTCTAGGGATTCACAAGGCACTCTCTTCTGGATACCACCCACAGAGCAATGGCCAAACTGAAAGATTAAATGCCAGCCTAGAACAGTACCTCAGGTGTTTTTGCAGTCCGCAACAAGAAGAATGGTATTGTTTCCTCCCACAGGCAGAATTTGCCTACAATAACTCTCTCCATACCTCGATCCAGATGAGTCCTTTCTATTGTACTTACGGATATCATCCTCAACATTTACCCTGGCTCAATCCTCCTTCTACCAAAATTCCGGCGTTGGATGGGGTTCTACAGGACCTGCAGAAGATACACAGACTTGCTAAGGAAGCACACCTAGCGAGTCAACTTACACACAAGAAATGGGCAGACAAGGGTCGTACTGCCAATCCAAGCTGGAAGATAGGGCAGCTTGTCTGATTGTCCACCAGATTTCTACCCAGATGGGTTCATAAGGGGAAGTTCTCCTCTCGTTTCCTTGGGCCATTTCCCATTCTTCAACAGATCAACCCTGTTGCATATAAGATCAAGCAACCAGAATATCTCAGAAAGGTACATCCAGTCTTCCATGTCTCCCTTCTCAAAGAACATAAGGAGGACCCTTTTAAGAGACCTGTGTTCGGAACGCGTGCTCAGGTGAGCCCTTCGCCTGAAGAATATGAGGTTTCTTATCTTGTCGATTCCAGATACCACAAGGGGCGGTTGCACTATTTGGTTCATTGGAAGGGTTATCCAGTGGAAGAGAGGAGATGGGAACCTGTGAGCCATATACATGCCAAACGCCTAGTGCAGAGGTTCCATCGGCTTCATCTGGGCAAACCGGGGAGTCCCCCGAGAAGACGGGGGTATACTGTCAGGAACGGAGAATGGAAGGTTTGGAAGCGCTGGAAGCATTGACTTGCGAGCGCTCTAGTCCTCACTCAATATGGTGGCCGTGCCTTTAAATTCTGACTCCTCCCCCAAACCGGTGCGTTGTATCTGTACACATCGCTCTGGTTCGTGTGGAACTTCGTTCTTGGATAATTCCTCCTTGCCGACCTTCATTGCAGCTACCATTTGCCTTCCCTGTGCCTACCTTCTGTGCTCTACATATTTCTTCCTGTGTTACCTGTCTCCTGGTTCTCGCTACTTCTGCAAGTGTTTCTTTGCCTCTCCTCGTCTGTCCTACGGCTCTGCCTCGCCTGAGCATCTGCACCTACTCCTCTTGTTTTCCGCCGAAGCATTTATGTTTATTTGTTCGGCGTTTTTTCTGCCTTTCGTCTTCTCTGCACTCTCGTTTCTTGTTTGCAGACTTACTGCGCTCTGCAGGCATATTTCTACTTTCTGCTTATGGTTTACCTGCACACTATTTCTATACTTACTCCTTTCGAAATCTTGTCACTGTTATTTACGGGCATTTCTATCGGTTCTGTCTTCCTTTAAGATTTATTTATTGGTTTATTTGGGTTCCTGTATCTTTCCTCTGTGTGCCTCGTCCTACTGTCACCGCAGAGCTTAATTGGCTCTCTCCACCGGAGTTGGAGGTCAACTTCCTTAGCCATCAGCTGTAGCCAGACTTCAATTACTTGTGAAAGGAATTCTCAACTCCTTATTAGAACCCATCTGGAAACAGGGTTTTTTCTGCCTTCGTGCTTTTTCCCTGATCTAGGTTTGGCCCCCTGGGTGTCCCCGCGGACAGGGTTCTATCTGTGCCACGGTGGCCTCCGGAGGGGCCCGACCCTATTTACACAAAAAGAAAGCCAAGACACCAAAGGACAAGACTCCTGTAAGGAGGAAGGACCGTAAGAAGACGGAGTCGAATCCAAAGGAATCCGCCACAGAAGATTCAGGTGAGGAGGAAGGGGATAAGGCCTCCAATCTCGACAGTAAGTACACGCACTGCCGCTACACGAACATGGGCCTTATGTTCTGCTGTTAGTGCTGTGTGTATTTACTTCTCATTTCTAAAGGGAACAGATGAGTGCCAGTCACAGAGCCTCCCTCTCCCACCAGGAGCCCCAGAATGCCCATGAGCAGGATCTTATATTGGCCGGCGCAGAAGCCCCGGGCGTTAGTGCTCGCAGCAGGGGCTCTACGAGCAGGGGCATCTCAGTTCTGGCCTGCATGCTCAGAGTCTGCAGTGAGTTCAGCTTGTTGCGTACACCATGACCAACTGAATGCACTGTAGGGAGCTCAGGACTGTGCTGTTCAGTACAAAAAACCAAGTGTGCTGTTGCGAGCTCAGCTCTGCGCTGGAAAACTAGACACAGGGTCAGGGCCTTGACGTCAGAGAGCCCGGTCAGGTGCTGTGCTCTAGTTCTAGTTCACACCAGTTCTTAGTGAGCCCAGTGCAGTGGTGGACTGGCCTATCGGGCTTTCGGCCACCGGCCGACTGATATTCAACTCAGTGTGGGCCGGTGTTACAAGCCATACCGATGGGCCCAATTTAAATTGTATGCAGACTCACACTACACGACTATGTGCGAGTGTGTTTAACTTTCAACTTTCTTTCCATTGACACTGCAGTTGGCTGCTCTGCCAATGTGCTCGAGTCTCAACTTAGTCAGCATTTCGCCCGGGCACCAGGCGTGAAATGGTGGAAAGTTGTTAAATTTAGCACTTTGTTACTTCATTAGCATTTGATATAATACAGGCCCCTGTGCTAGCTGCCGCCCGCCAGCGTAGCGACACAGCCCCGGGCCTGAGCTTGCACGTTCATGTTAATGTATTTCACGTCGCCCACACCAAGACTTGAAGAAAAGAGACGTGGCCTTGCCTGGGCTGGGCCTCTGGCTGTTGCTACTTTCTGATGCTTTACTCATGCATATTCAGCTTGGTGGTGCTGGATGCAGCTGCCGCAGACACTTTACATGGGCTCCCGGAGGTGGAAGGCCCAGGGGCTTATGATGGTAGGTGGGATTGTAGTGGTCCGGACATGGACAGCCCCTACCGGGGGGGGTGGGCTGGGGGCTGGCCCATTAGCATGCAGGTGAGCAGGGTGGGCCCACAGGCCATGATAACAAAAGGAACCTAGACTTCTGGGTGCCCCAAATGGCGAGAAGGTGACAGGGATAGGTGCCAACCGCCTGTCAAACGGCTAGGCCCTGACACCCACACCAAAGCCCCCCTCCTCTTCAGACGGATGTGGGGACAAGGGGCCTTTGATGCATCAATGGGGGGCTCCTTGCCCTCAGGCCAGTTTTGGACTATGAGCACCAGCCAGACGGAACCTTGCAGGTGACGAAGCAGTATCCCGATCCCTCGAGAGGGCAGCGGTTGGCATACGAACACTCCTTGGAAGCAGGACGGCATGGAGCAAAGGCAAGTGTGACTTACGGCCAGGCCTTTGACAACAAGCGCAGTGGAAACAACCCCCAAACAATCCCTACCTATGGGCCCACAATAACAAGCCGGTTAAGCGGGGACAGGCACCTTGGAGGTGAAGATTCTCCCGAACAGCCGCAGAACGAACAGTGGGGGCAGGTAGAAGGCTCACGCACCGAACAATTTTGAAAGGACTTTCCCAGTTTAGGGAACAGAGTGACGTGATGGCCCTGCTGGGGCCGTAACTTTGCTGAAAGAGAAGGCGGCGACAATCACACAGCAGCCTGGGCAGAGGGCACTGAACTACAGGTGAGCTCCGCCCCACCAAGGTTTAATTCAAGGGCACAGCTGGAACCAGCCAAGAACAGGCTGCGGAGGAAACAAACTATGGGGAGAAAACATTTTCTGGCTGGCAGATCAAAAGCCAAGCCTTTGAGGAGCAGGGAAGCCACAACAGCCCCAAATTAAGGCTAGGTTCTGACAGAAATATTTGAAGGGGCATTATGTGCAGAGGAGCAAACAGTGAAATCAGGAGCTAAGGGTAACCAACACATTTACCTTGAAGGAGAAGCTGCTGCTGGAATGGGCAAAGGAGGCAGAAGCAGCCCAGGGCATGGCTGTGGTCAAAAAGAAGATGGCGGAAATAGCAGCGGCCAGCGGAGAATCTGAAGCAGATGAAGCGACATAAGGAGAAGCCGGCGAGGAAGATGACCAGGCAGAACAAGAAGCACTGGCGAAGAGGAAAAGGCGCCTAGATGTCCGCAGCATGCCAGCCTCAGCGGATGTCCACCCCGGCAGTAAAAGAAAAGAAAAAAACGCTACTGTGCAGAATGACTTGGGGCCTATGTTAGAACAATTTTTAAAATGGCACAAAGAAGGGGGCGCTGGGAAAAAGAAGCAAAGGACTCTAGCAGCTCCAGCAGCGAGAGCGAAAGTTCTGACTCAGGGTCTGAAACTGAGAGCGAGGATGACTCAGGCCATGTCAGGGCATGGGTCGGGCCTAGTAGCAAAGAGAGAAATGAGTGGGCACCACTTCGTAAAAATCCACTTGTATCAAGTAATGCAAAATTGTAGTAAAAAAGTCTTGTTCAAAACAATTTGTTCCAAAAATTATGAGGGAGCTGCCTGTGATGAGTCTGGAGACAGACACCCTGACTCGAAATACATGTGTAGCAGGATACCGAATAGAAATCCTAAGTCACGCAGCCACGCTCCGTTAAACCCAACCTGGGTATGTAATTAGTCAGAGTTAAAGTAAATTAGATCATGGAGCAGAAGTAATGCACCTGTTTAAAAAGAAAAAAAGTCTTTTGTTGTTCTTCAGAATTGATTTATCAAAAACGGTCTCAAGATTGAGAATTTAGGGCCTAGTAGCAGCCAGGAGACCCCGGGGGCTCAAAGCTACCAAGTTTGGCAGGCGCGCAGCGGGGAAAAATGTGAATAGAAATGTGAAGAAGACTAGTGCATGGCATAATGAGCACAAAATTAAGAAGAAAATATGGGAATAATGCTTCATAGAAATCTTCTCCCGGTTGGAGTATGAAGAATTGGGCTTTGACATTGTAAGAAAAGACAGAAAAGAGGAAGAGGAAGAGAGAGCAAGGAGACCAAGAATAGAAACAACTATACAGAATTGGGAAACAGCATTTGAAATATTAGCAACAATAATTTTAGACAAATTCCCAGAGGAAGGCAGAGCGTTAGTTGCATACCACCACAGGATCTTGGAAATCTGAATTATGATAGGGGATTCATAATACAACATTTAAAAAATCCCAACTTTCCATGTTTGCCTTCAAATAAAATTTTGTTGCAACCCGGGCCAGTTTTTATGTGCACTTGTAGTTGGCTCTCCTCACTGTCACTCACCAGTGCTTAGTAGGAATAGGACTTTGAGGGCGCCCGGCTGGCCTGGCATCAATGCAGAATGGCAGAATGGCAGAGCGAGGTGGGAAGAGGATGTTGCCACTGGCGGGTAGGTTCTTTTGAACCTTAGCAGTTAGCGCACATGAGTTTACAATACTGTAAAGAAGGAAAAAAGCGTCCGAGAGGAATGAGGATCGGAAGGAGAGAGGAAAAAGAGTGAGGGTAGAAAGATGGGGAAAAAAAGTTGAGAGGAAAGACGGTAGAGCTACAGGGAGGAAACAATGGGCGAGAGGAAGGAAAGGAGGGGTGGAATGAAGCCAAGGAAAGAAAGGGTAGAGGTTGGAAGGAGAGTCAAGAATAAAGGAAGAAAAAAGTGAAGAGAGTGAGGAAGGAAGCAAGGAACGAATCAAAAAGTAAGAATAAAATCAAAAGAGGAAGGAAGAGAGGGAGGGAAAGAAAGAAAGGGATGGATGGAGGGAAAGGAAGGAAGGAAGGAAGGAAGGGAGGAAGGAAGGAAGGAAGGAAGGAAGGAAGGAAGGAAGGAAGGAAGGAAGGAAGGAAGGAAGGAAGGAAGGAAGGAAGGAAGGAAGGAAGGAAGGAAGGAAGGAAGGAAGGAAGGAAGGAAGGAAGCGCTTTGGCAAAAGCGCAATATAATTAACACATTATTACCAAATGCCAGGGTCATCGTGGCTACTGCCTGGATTGCATGAGTGGGTCACTTAAGAGTTAAGTACTCACCCGCTGTTGTCTCTCGGTAGTGTCAGGTTCACTTTGCAAGTTCGAATCCTGCATCCCCGCCCACTTGGCCTTTCATCTTTCTGAGGTGGTTGATACATTGACCACCATTAATTGGAATGATAACACCTGTTGTTACATCATTTGCGTATACTGCTAATTAAAAGCAAATGTATAATGACGGTGCCTTGAGTCTGGTTCTTCAAAATAAGAACAGGATTATGTAATGAAGTTGCTGTCTTTTTAAAAAGAAAAAAAAGCAGATGTTATTGCTGGTTTTCTCAAGTGTTTACACAAAACATTGCATGCAACAAACACCAGTAACACTCCATAAGGAGCTTTTTCTGTAAACTCGTGAATTGCCACGATTCATGGATTGGGCCACTTTTTTGGGTGGGTGCACAGGCCTATTTCTTGTCCCTGTCCGTCCCTGTCGCTTAAACCACAAGCTTGGCATGTTGCACTGCACCAGTGAAATATTTAAAAAAGATACACTGCCGGGCACACTGTAAATTAGGTTATAAATACTCTTTAAAGACAAAGGAATGGAGGCAGAATTCACTGCACTAGTATCCACAATACTACAGTAAAAAAAGGATAAATGTGGGCCAGGATTGCCCTCTAGTGGCAGTTTTAGGGACTCACCAGCAATTGTCACAAGAATTGAGCTGCAGATGCAAGTGGGGGTAAAAATGACATCCAAATTGCCAAAAGTAGACAAACCAAAAGGCCCAGGAAATACGCTGATGTTCTCACAAGTAAGAGGCAGAAAGCAGCAAAATTAAAGTATTTCCTAACACACGACTTCTGAGACAAATGCTTAAAACTTGTATATATTTAGGCCCTGGTTCATCTAATTACTTGCATGTAAAAAGGGGGTTTGCCTGCCATTTGCCCGCAAATCCCCATTCGTCAAACACAGATTTGCACGCAGATTGGCATGCAAATGCTCGTTTTACATGCAATTAATTCCATGAATCAGGGCCTTAACATTAAAGAAACTTAGGGCCCGAATCATGGAATGTTTTGCAGGGTTCAAAAGTAAATTTTTTAATACCAAAATGTTTTTGCACTGGAAAAATACACTTTGCACAGTTCCATGAATCAGGCTTTATGTCAGCAGTGCAAAGTCACTTTTCAGCAGTGCAAAGTCAAAGAGAGTGCAAAGACAATTACAATATCCTAAGAGTCGACCAGCCTAACACTAAAGGAGGCGGCCTGGCCATCATAACCAAAACTCAGCTTGCTGCTAGACTTACCCCACACCCAGCAATCACATCCTGCGAACTTCTCTCAGCTAAAATACCGATCTCTAACAACAGCACACTAACGATACTCTTAGTGTACAGACCTCCAGGCCCACTAGGCAATTTCGAGGAAGACCTATCTAGTCTCCTTACTAACAGCATTAAAGACACCACCCAGCTGCTCTTACTAGGTGACTTCAACCTGGGCTTTAATGACGCTGAAGACAAACAAGCCCAATCTATCCAATCCATTCTAGTCAATCACAACATTACCCAAAACGTCCTAGCTCCTACACACACAAAAGGACGCACACTAGACTGGATAGCTAACCATAACTGCGACATCACCATCTCTAGTATTCTACCGCAAATATGGACAGACCACCATCTCATATGCTTTACAGCCAGCATCGAGCCGCCCAAACTTAATAAGAATAAAATAGCACCTCCCATTCCAACGAGAAGTAAAAAAAGAAATCACGGCTGAAAAACTCCTCCCACTACTCCTACCAGCTCTCTCCGCCAGTGCCAGTGAATCTAACCCTAGCGAGTTAGTTGAGACATTTAACAATTCCATGACCAAAGCTCTAGACTTGAATGCCCCTATCAAACTCCATAAAAGTAAACGTGAAGCTCACCTTAACCCATGGTTCACCCCCCAACTCAAAGAAATGCGTATCCAAGAACGCAAACTCCAAGCTATCTGGAGGCACACTCCCTCTGCTGACAATAAAACCACACTTGCCAACTTTGCAAAAAGTTACAAGAAGGAAATAATTAAAACTAAAAAAGACTCATTTAATGAAAGAATTAGTAAAGCCAACTCGAACTCTAAAGAACTCTTCACTATTCTCCGGGAATTGGAAAACCCAATTGCCCCCACAGACAATGTCCCCAAGGACAAACCTTGTGCACTAGCATCCAAAATGCCCTAGCTAATAAAATTACAACCCTTCAGTCTAAAATTGCAAAGAAAAAAGCCTCCCTGAGCCCTAGTGGAACTCATACTACCCCACTGAAAGCCACACCGAGTATATCCACCCAAAGCAATAGTTATCCCTTCAGGTTTACTAACATCTCTATACTGGAAACTGAAAAGGTTATTCTATCGCTTAAACCATCGAACTGCCAAGGTGACAGCTGCCCTGCACAAATCATCAAGGATGCAGCCAGAGATTTAGCACCCTTCATCTCGAAATTAATTAACGCATCCTTCAATACGAGTACTGTACCTACTAACCTCAAAGAATCCTGGGTACTGCCCCTACTCAAAAAACAGACACTTGACCCAGCTATCCCCACTAACTACAGGCCCATTACTACGGTCCCATTTCTCCTTAAAAACATTGATAGAGTAGCATACCTCCAGATCCAAAACTATCTAGAGTCACACCAGCTATTAGGCTCACGGCATTCGGGCTTCAGACCACTTCACGGTACTGAAACGGCCCTAATTGACCTCAAGACCCAAATCGACGAGTTGAAGGATAAAGGTAGAACAGCTATGCTCCTCCTCCTTGACCTATCAGTGGCCTTCGACCTGGTGGATCATGCAGTATTATGCAACCACTTAGCGTCCGCCGCTCACTTCTCAAGTGAAGCTATAGCATGGGTACAATCCTTCCTAGCCAATCGTACGATGAGAGTGTTCTCCCCTGTAGCTGCAGCGGACCCAATCCATATCACTTGTGGTGTCCCACAAGGCTCATGTGTCTCCCCAACTATGTATAATATCTTTACTAAGCCACTCTTCGACAAACTTGACAGATTAGGGGTAACCTATACCAATTATGAGGACGACACGCAGATTCTCATACCTTTATCAGGCAATTTTGTCGAAGACACAGCTCTAGTAAACAAAATCTACCTCCTCATTCAGGCATGGATGGCCTCCCACAGCCTCTGCCTAAATGACGACAAAACTGAGATACTGATCCTGGGCTCCGACTCCTCCCTAAAAAAACTCAGCGCCAATTATCGCATTTTCAACATAGATGGTAATACAATCAAGGTGGCGACCGAGGTAAAAACACTAGGCTTTTACCTCGACTCCACTCTATCTCTCAAAAAACAAATCAATACCCTGGCATCCTCGACAGCGTACACCTGCAAATTAATCAGGACTTGCAGACCTTACCTCTCTAAAACTAACTGCATCACGCTTGCTAACGCACTAGTAATGTCGAAGCTGGACTATTGTAACGCCCTCTGTGCAGGAGCTAATAAAACCGTCATAAATAAAATGCAAATCCTTCAAAATAAAGCTCTTAGAGCAGCCTTTGACATATCCCGTAGAGCACATATTTCCAACATCAGGGAAGACCACCACTGGCTAAAAATCAGCGACAGAGTCCTCCTCAAGACACTTTCTCTCACACACAAAGGGCTTAACAACACAGCACCTCCCTACATCTCGGCCAGACTGACTAGAAAATCGTCCAGCCACTACACCAGAGCTACTAACCTCTTCTTGCTAGAAACCCCTAGATTTAGATGATCCAAAGCAGGCGGAGCAAGCTTCCCTGTTAGAGCTGCCCAGGCTTGGAATGCATTGCCTTCTGCATTAAGAGCAAACCTATCCTACTCCAGCTTCAGAAGCAAGGTAAAAAATTGGCTCTGGTCCAACGACAACTAACCTTGTTGCACCTAACGGTCGTGATATTCCTGAAATCCGGTTCCATGACCACTCGGCCCTTACCTTCCTACCTCTCTGCATACATGTACCCTTAAACATTGTAAACTTGTTAGCTATCATCTCTACTGTTGTACTGACATATATGTATTGTTTTGGATATGTTTCCTATCGTCCATATGCATGTAACCTAAGCTTAAGTAACCTTGTACCTGCTGCGCCCGGCTACCCTTGGGTTTTGTGCGCATTATCAAATAATAAACTAAACCGTGCAAAAAATTCCATCCATAACTGTGTATGTAATTGGACACCAAGGAAAACAATGAATACATTATTATTAAGTGTCCACTAGAGGGCAGTCCTCTACCAGGAATGCGCTCCAAAACACCCATAATACTGATCTAATGGGAAGCAAAGCGTTTTGCTGCTACCAGGTCACAAGAGACAAGGCTGTCAATGTGTGCCCATTCACTTGTTCATCGACGGTATAATTAAGACTAGGAATACATTCACCAGCATACTCTATTGAACCAGGAGACCCAGTGGCGTACCAAGCGGGGGCTGGGTGGGCAAGCTGCCCCCCGACATGCTATTTTGAGACCCTGACCGGGACATTTGTCAGTGGGACACCTCGCCCGTTTGTCACCTCAATGAGGGTGCCCAACGGGAAAGGTGTCCCCTGGTGGGAGGACAATGTGTTACCCTTTCAGAATGGGAGAGGTGTCCTGCTGCCAGGACATTGCCCCAAGGAGCTCCGGGCAGCAGCGGAGGGGCTCTCACACGTTGCTCTGTGTAAACAGAGCATTAGACTGTGAGTAATTAGGCACTGATGGGAGGGGGGGGGTAACTATGAGCAGGGACTTTTGTCACTTTAGAAATGTGAATGGGAGGGAGTGATCAGCAGTGAGAATGAAAGGGTGCATAATGTTGCATGCTTTATGAAATAATGACTATGTCTTTACCCAAGGGGGATGTGTTAGGCCCACAATTAATCTGCATGATGCTTGTGTGACTTTGCATGCAGGATGGGGAGCATACAACTAAAGCCATCCTCTTATTGCTCAACATATGTCTATGATGATGTATATAAGGTAACGTAAATTATGAAAGGATAGTTTATTATGTAATGTACTTTGCTTTGAAGGCATTGCTATGAATAATGTATTATTTAAGCACATGAAATGCAAAGGGAAACCTTAATAAATAGCTATATCAATTAAACCTGGGATGATGTGCTCAGTTGCTTACATTTTCCACATCCTGGTTTCACCATTTGTCCAAAGTGTGTGATCCTGGGCAGATCCTTAAATCTCACTAGGCCTCATTACAAGTGTGGCAGTCCAGAAACAAGGGTGCTGGTAAGCTTACAGGCACCCATGTTTCCAGACTGCTGAGGCTTACTGTGTCTTATCGGCAGCCCTGTGAGTGATTCACTTAAAAGCTTATGTTAACATATAATGCTGTTATTTAAAAAAGGCCTGGTTATAGAGCTGCTCCATATATAACAATAGTGCAATTTAGGTATTTTGCACCACAGAGTTATTCGCCACTTGGCTTACTTATGGCAACTTATTCTAAACGCACTTCTCTGGTGCCTCCATGTATCAAAGACCGATGATTACCTTTTCTGTGAAGCCATTTCTGTTGGTGAAATCCATATGCAAATTTGGAGGTTTGCATGTATTGAGCGCCAGAGCACACGGACAGAGCTCTAATAGATGAGTTTCCTGCACCTGTAATGATTTACAGTTTTATCTTAGTAAAATGCCCTCTGCCACTAATGTTATCAAAAAAGTAGATTTGGGCAGTGGTGGGCAGTTTGTGGGTGCGAATGATACCGTATGGAATTGCATGCACTGGTTTTGGGGGGAAAGTAGCAGGACTTTTTTCGGGGCTCGCGCCCCCCCCACTCTTGCAATGCTGAATACTCCCCTGAGCAGACCCCTTCATTCCTCCTTACTTTATTTTTTTTATTTTTTTCCTGTTTCTTTTTATCATTGCATTTGATTACACGCCCAAACCCTTAGGTATCATGGCGTACATACATCTTAGTCATACATCATAGATTACATACATAATAGTCATCTTAAGAAGTACAAGCATGGCAGTTACATGATACTTAAGCCATTACCGGTATTTTGTGATTCATAGGTAGATACATCCTTAATCTTACTTAATCTTAACCAGTTACAACAGTTTTAAGAACCTTAGGCAGTAGCAGAAGCAAGAGGAGGGCCGATGGGTTCCTCTGCAAGAAGAGCTACATGTAGGATTAGTGGTATATAGAGTGAAAGGTGTGTTGCGCTTAAGCAGCCAGGTTTTTAGTTGTTTCTTAAAAACTTTGGGAAGGATGTTTCGTTGCTGCAGTGGGTGGGGAGCGAGTTCCAGATGTGCGGGGCTGCTATGGGGAAGCTAGTAATGCCTTCTCTGGAAGTGGTGAAGTGTGGGATATGGAGGTGTGTATCTGAGTGTTCTAGGCGTGATTTTGCGGGAAATGCTACGACTGAGATAGATTGGGGGCGTGTCAGAGATGCATTTCTGAGTGATGGTGAGAGTTTAGTGGAGAATTCTCGCTTGTACTGGGAGCCAGTGAGCATCTCTTCTATGTTGGGGGATGTGCTCTCTTCTGCCCCAGGCCCGGACGATAGAGAGCCTGGGAGTTTAGGCGCGGGGTGGGGGGAAACGGCGCAAAAGCAGTAGGGAGGGGCGCCCAAATGGCGCCCACAGCACAAAAGGACCAGGAAGGGCAGGAAATGGCACCTGAGAAAGGTGCGAGAGGTAACAGCAGGGGGCCGGGATAAGCCCGGCCCCCAAGAGCAGAACAAAAGGGCTCAGGGGTATAAGTAACCCCAGGAAAGGAGAGGCATGAAAAACCAGGTAAGGAGCTCAACTCTCTCTGGCAAGCTCCTACGACCTGGATAATGGGGAAAGAAAAACGTTCACTCTTGCGGGTTTACAGTTTTGTCTTTTTCACCTTTCGGTTCAGGTCGTTTTTTCATTACAGTCAGCCAGAGTTTCACTTACCCATGGAGCCGTGCAGTGAAGGACGCCGAGTGAAGTGGAAGAGCTGCAGCGAGGGAATACGAGGCTGAAGTCAGAGGTCGGTGTGAAAGGTCCAGCCGGCGTACTCAGAGAGAAGGATCCGGCAGAAGCAGGCCGTGAAGGAGAGGGAGCCGTGACGTGCAATTGACCCACAGAAGGTGAAACGGGCTGAACGGAGAGTCAAAGGAAAGGCAGCGCGAAGACCAGGAAGGTTTCCATCATTGCGAGGAGGTCCCAGGAGGGAGGCGGCATTCAGAGTGCAGCGCGATGCACACGGGAAGGAGGGGCTGACCTGCTCATGGCATCAGGACCAGGAAGTAACAGTGCACCAACCCAACGGCAAGAATAGGGGTAAACAAAGAGGCGCGGAGGAGAAAAAGGGCGTGGCCAAGTCCTGGAAAGAGCAGCAAGGCCCGAAAAGCCCGGGCTAAGCGGAGAAAAATTAAAGGGACGCGCACTATTTTTCAAAGTTACAAACACCAACGTATGAAAGGCACAGAGAAGGGGAAGAAATCACTTTAAAGGGACAGGAAAAATAACAGCAGGAAGCAAAAGTTGGGCTTCTTTGACAGCACAATTCAACAAGCACGAAGGCAAGAGTCAGGGAGCCAACACAATAAAAGCGCAGGGCAAGGGAGAAAGAAGGGAAGAAATCAACACTGCAGAAAAAAGGCATTCAGACAAGGAGGGTGGCAGAAGAAAGGGTAAGGGCCCAGGAGTTCAGTGAATGGGCAAAGAAGGCAGAGAAAGAGTATGGGGCACAATGGGTGCTGGATGTGATGCAAAAGGAGGAGAGGGCAAAGGCACTGTCACCTTTGTTATTTGTGGAGCCCAGCAGCAGCGAAGGAGAAGATGAAGTGCCGCAAGGACAGAAGAGGAGGAGAGAAGAGCCAAGGAAATCGCAGGACCAGCCAGAGACACCCAGGAAGAAGAAGCAGAACATGAAAAACAAAGGTACTGTGAATATTGATGTTGGTAGAAAAATTGTTAAAATGTTGAAAACATGTGTTACGGGTACGGGTAAGTCGCCCAGAACCAATGGCAGAAGGGGCAGAGGCAATAGGGGACCCAGGGAGGAGCAGGGGTATTCTTCATCAGAGGAAGGGAGCAGCGAGGATGAAGAGAGGGATCACCTAAAGGCATGGGTAAAGTGAAAAGGGGTGGTGAGAAAGGAGAAACAGAAAGGGGCGGGGGGCAGGGGCGGAACCCACAGAAACCCCGGTCCCAACACCACAGGGGGCACCGGCAGTACCAAATCCAGGAGAGGTACCACAAGGTACCAATCTGCAACGAGTAGCACCAGTGGCAGGCAGCCCACCGCAGGGAGTGGCACCACCAGTGGCACCGATGGCACCAAATCCCGGAGGGGTACCACAGGGTACCAATCCACAACCGGTAGCACCAATAGGGGCAACAGTGATACCAGTAGCAGGGAACCCACCACAGGTGGTGGCACCACCAACGGTGGCAGCAACAGTTGCAATAGACAAGGAGGGGGGACCAGTCATGAAGAAATACAGCAGACCTACAATAGGTAAGGATGCACAGGGCAGGTCCATGAAGGCAATGGCTTGGTATATAAAGGCCAAGGTAAAGGAAAAGATATGGAGAAAGGAGTTTATTGATATTGTTTCGCTATTAGGCTGCCAGAAAAGGGGGATGGATGTGTCGATAGAGGACATAAAAGAAGATGAGAAAAGGCTGCTAAGGAGGGGAACAATAGTTACATGTTTTGACAACTGGATGGCAGCCTTGCAGATAATGTCCACAATCATATTACAAAAATTCCCAGAGGACGGGGTAGCATTGGTGGTATATCAGCACAGGGTGTTGAAGGTATACAAGGCATTCGGGGGGGGGGTGCATGGCAGGAGTATGACCACAAGTTCAGAAAAGAAATGGACTGTTTTCCAGACATGGGATGGGATGAAGAAAGTGTCAAAAAATGGGAAAACAGGGAGCAGAACTCAGGGGGGCAGCAGAAGAGGCAGTATTGGAAGAATGATTACAGATCTGATTATAGATACAATAACAGAAGGTACGAAAGCAGCTATGACAGATCTAGGGATCAAAGCTTTCGGAGCAGACAGTATGGTTCACAGAGAATATGGCCACCAACTGCGCAGGGAGGTGGCAGCGGGAACACGTGGACAGCACGGGCAGAGCCAGGGCAATGTCGACATTTTGAAAAAGGGGTACCATGCAGTTGGGGCTGGAAGTGCAAATTCAGCCACAAGTGCGAGAATTGTAAGGGAGACCATAGCAGCTCCAAGTGCACAAGGGCGACAGCACCCAGCAACAGAAGCAACGAGAAGCGGATCTAGGGGCTGGGGAGGTCAGGGGGCTACACCGGTAAAAATTGTGAGAATGGAAGAGTGGCTCCAAACATTCCCAGACCAGGAAGTGGCAAAAATGATCAGACAGGGTTTTCAAGAAGGTTTTAACATCCCATTTTCAGGGTAAGGATCACAGATTATCCCCAAAAACCTAAAATCCGCCATGGAGAACAAAGAGATAGTGACCAGAAAAATCCAGAAAGAGGTGGAACTAGGTAGGATCGGGGGCCCCTTTTCAGTATTACCATTTGAAAATGTCATATGCTCACCACTGGGGCTAGTCCCAAAAAAGGAGGAGGGGGAATACAGACTGATCCACCATTTATCATATCCCCCTGGTGCTTCAGTCAATGACGGCATTCGGCAGGACGAAGCAACAGTAACCTACTCTGACTGCCAGGAAGCAGTGGAATTAGTTAGGAAAACTGGAAAAGGGGCATGGATGGCAAAAGCGGACATTAAGTCAGCCTTCCGGCTGTTGCCAGTCAACAGCAAATCACAGAGGTGGTTGTGCATGCATTGGGAGAGGGAGTACTTCATAGACAAATGTCTGCCGATGGGCTGCGCGCGCCATCTCATGTGCATACTTCGAGAGGGTACGCTCATTTCTGCAATGGGCAGTCGCAAAAGAAATGGGGCAGGCCAAGATCGTGTATTACCTGTACGATTTTTTGTTCGTAGGGCCCAAAGGATCAAAATTATGCAAAGCAACACTGGACAAATTTGTAGAGATAACAAGTGAGTGGAGTTTTCCACTGGTGGGGGAAAAAACAATGGGCCCAACACAGGTTATCCAATTCCCAGGGATAGAAATTGACTCAAGACAGGGGGTGTGCCGGATCCCTGAGGACAAGGTAGCAGAGGAAGCATTGAGCTGAGAACAAGAGGGGAAAAGGTGGGACACCACAGGGTGAGGATAGGGGGAGGAATTAAGAGAGACATAGAAATCTGGGCACAATTCCTGAGGTCTTTCAATGGGGCAGTCATCTGGCGATCACCTATAAACAATGAAGAGAAAAGGGTGCTGTTCACTGATGCAGCGGGGGGTTTTGGTTTTGGCGCAATACTAGGGAAAAGATGGTGCGCGGAAAAATGGCCGAAAGCATGGCAGGCGGCAGAATGGACAAAGAACATAAACGCTGCTGGAACTCTTTCCAATCTGGGTAGCATTATGCGCGTGGGGGGAAGAGCTAAAAAACAAGGAGCTGGCAGTATGGTCGGATAATATGAAAGTAGTGCACGTGTTAAATAAAGGTAGCGTGTCATGTCCAATAGTATTGGAATTGATGAAAGCCATCACACTGGAATGTCTAAAAATGAATGCATGCATAAGGGCGAGACAAATCGCTGGAGAAGCAAATATGGTAGCGGATGCATTACCTCGTTTTCAGTGGGGAAGGTTCAGGGAGCTGAGACCGGACGCCGACAGGGAACGAACTCCCACGCCACAAAAGGCATGGGTTCCGTTAAAAGCATTGGAAAGGAAAGAACGGTTGGCCTCAAGGTCAACTCTAAAGAAATTGGAGAACCACAGGGAATGGAACGGGTCATAGACAAGCTGACCAGGAACGCCCTAACGTACAAGACGGGCAAGCAGTACGAAAAGCATGTGAAAGATGTGTTGTTGGAAACAAAAGTGCAAGATGTGGGGGAAATGTCATCGGAAAAAATGTGTGAATTTTTGGAAAAAGCTTTTGCCAAAGGAAAAAAGAAAAGCTGGGCGGCAGCACACCTGGTCGCAGTGGCATACACAACAAAGATAACCGGGGTACCAGATCCAACTAACAGCCCGAGAATAAAATATGCAATGAAAGGTTGGGCAAAGTTGGAGGGGAAGAAACCAGACAGCAGAAGGCCGCTAAACTTTGGGAAGCTAGTGATTCTATTAAAAGTATTACAAAGTACATGCATTAGCATATATGAAACAGCCTTTTTCAGGACAGCATTTGCGTTGGCATACTACAGGGCTTTCAGGGTAGGGGAACTAGTAGCCTGTAACACGGTAGCAGGGGAGGGCCTGGCAAAAAGCGATATTAGTATGGGGAGCAAGGGTATGTCCATAATGTTGAGGAAATCTAAAACGGACCAAGCAGGGAAGGGGAGAGCAATAGACATCAATTGCATCAGAGAGAAGGACCACTGTCCCAGATGTATCACCCAAGAATTCCTAGATATTCGTCCGGAGGCCGACGGGCAACTGTTAATACATAGGGACGGCAGCGCACTCAGCAGGTGCCAGTTTCAGGCGGTACTGAAACAAGCAGTGTCCAAAGCAGGATGGGATCCAGCTGAGTTTGGAACACACTTATTCAGGATAGGAGCAGCAACTTCTGCATGGGTGGGGGGCTTGGGGGCAAAAGGGGTAAAGAGGATTGGGGGTGGAAAAAATACATGAGAGGAACTGATATGAAACACTCTATTTTCCCCATTTCCACAGAGGCAGGCCCCTACAAATCGGCATGGATAGTAGGGCACTCCTTCGTGACACGGGCAGGCAGATGGATTGAGGAAGTAAAGCAAGGACTCCACTTCAAGAGCACCATTACGTCATGGTGGGGCCTCCCGGGGATGCACTGGGAGGACATCCACGACAGGTTGTCAGACCTGATCGGCTTCAGGGATCCCCCCCTCCACCCCCCGAGTACCTGGTTATACACCTTGGGGGGAACGATTTGGTCAGCACGAATAGGGAAGAGTTACACAGAGGCATCTGTGAGTCTCTGCATAGCATAGCACACAGTTGGTGGAAAACTGAAATCTTTATGTCTGAGGTAATAGCACAGAGAGTCTGGTATGGGGCACATCGGAGAGAGGCAATCGAGACAGCAAGAAGGAAGTTAAATAAAGCAGTGGAGAAATACTGTAAGAGCACAGGGCTACATTTCATAAAACATGGTCTCTCAGAAAACAATCCGGACATGTTTCACCATGACGGGGTACACCTGTCAACCAAGGGGATGGGTTTTTTTTCTGACAACATTTTCAGGGCACTGCGGGAACGGGGATGTAGGTAGAAATGCTTTTGGGGGGACCTGAGCGGGCGAGGCGACGCCCACTCAGCTGTGACAGCATGTGCCCAGGAACGGAGGCCCAAGGGTAACAAAGACTCGGGAGGAGCCTTGGGCAACTCCAAAACTGGACACAAGGTGCCCAAAAGCTAATGATGGTGTTATTGTTTTTGTTATGTATTTTCTGTAAAAAAATAAAATGCCTACTGCCTATAATTTTTCCACAACAAAATTGGTCTGCTATGTTATTACTTAGGTAGTGATCAGGTAACGGGAGCAAAGGGAGCCCACAGTACTCAGCCTATGCCCCAGGCCCCGGACCGTATGAAATACGGGACGATAGAGGGCCTGGGAGTTTAGGCGCAGGATGGGGGGAAACGGCGCGAAAGCAGTAGGGAGGGGCGCCCAAATGGCGCCCACAGCACAAAAGGACCAGGAAGGGCGGGAAATGGCACCTGGGAAAGGTGCCAGGGGTAACAAAAGGGGGCCAGGATAATCCCGGCCCCCCAGGGCAGAACAAAAGGGCTCATGGATATAAGTAACCCCAGGAAAGGAGAGGCATGACAAACCAGGTAAGGAGCTCACCTCTCTCGGGCAAGCTCCTAGGACCTGGATAAGGGGGAAAGAAAAAACATTTACCACCCAACCCACCCTACAAATATAACGGAAGAAGGAGGAAGCAGGCACACGGTACACGGCCCAAGTAAGTCATAGGCGGCATGTGCCCAGGAACAGAGGCCCAAGGGTAACAAAGACTCGGGAGGAGCCTTGGGCAACTCCAAAACTGGACACAAGGTGCCCAAAAGCTAATGATGGTATTATTGTTTTTCTTATGTATTTTCTGTAAGAAAATAAAATGCCTAAATGCCTACAGCCTATCATTTTTCCACATCAAAATTGGTCTGCTATGTTATTACTTAGGTAGGGATCAGGTAACGGGAGCAAAGGGAGCCCACACGACTCAGCCTATATTAATGCCTAAAGCTGCTCTAAGGGCTTTGTTTTGGAGGAGTTGGAATTTGGTTAGGTTTTATTTTGAGGTGCCTAACAACAGAACATTGCAATAGTCTATCTTTGTAAGGATAAGGGCTCTGGCAAGTGTCAGCCATTTTTCGGTAGAGAGGAGAGGTCTGCCTAAGGTGATGAGTTTGGCTGTGTATGCCGTAGAGGAAGCAAGAGTGCTAATACGGTTATTCATGGTGAGATTGGAGTCGAGGTGTACTCCTAAGGTTTTGACTTTCTGAGATATAGTGATGGGGGGTACCATCTATCGTTATGGATATGTAGCCAGGGTGGAGTTTGCTGAGTCTGGCTGGGGAGGCGACTATGAGGGTCTCCGATTTTTCTCCGTTAAGACAAAGGCTATTGTTAGCCATCCAGTTTTGGATGAGGGAGTAGATTTTGTTGATACAGGACATGTCCAGTTCAAGGTTACCTGTGATGGGAATAAGTATTTGCGTGTCGTCGGCAAAGTTTGTATAAATTACTCCCATAGCATCTAGTGCCACGAAGAGTAATTTTGTGTAGGCGTTGTATAGCGTTGGGGAGAGGCAGGATCCTTGTGGTACTCCCAGAGGTACAGGGATGGGATCAGCTGCTTCATCCCCTAAGGTGACTCTTGGGGTGCGCACTGAGAGGAAGGATTTTATCCAAGTAGTGGCCTTCTTGGAGAAGTGGACGTTGGTGGATAGGGTAAGGCATAATTTGTCATGGTCGACTAAATCCAACACTGCAGAGAGGTATAGAAGTAGTAGAATGCCCAATTTACCAGAGTCTCTTATAGACTCCATCTACTTTTTTAGGTCTAGGAGGGCAGTCTCAGTGCTGCGACTAGGCCGGAATCCTGAATGCCTGTCCCCTAACAAGTGGTTCTGTTCTAAGTGGGCTTGTACTTGGGAGTATGCTATTTTATCAATGATTTTCATGAAAAATGGTACTGTTGTTATGGGCCTGTAATTCATAGGGATTGTTGGGTCTAATGAGGGCTTTTTGAGTAGGGGTGTGACCCAGGCTACTTTAATAGATGCTGATATTTCGCTGGATTTGAAGGACTCGTTCACACATTTGGTAATGATGGGTGATAATGTGGTGGCGCAGTCTTTGACTACTTTAGCAGGGAAGCTGTCGCCTTTACAATTAGATGGTTTGAGCGATGCTATGGTTTTAAGGACCTGATCGTTGGTCACTTGTGTAAAGTGGAATTCAGGTACACCTGATCTTGTAATGCTGTCTGGCGGATGGGATGGAATAGTGGTGCGCTCTAGTAGTTTTATTTGAGAGGCTATTTTACTTTGGAGTGTGTTCACTTTGGAGGATAGAGCATTCTGTATGGTGGTGTACCAGGTTTTGCTGGTGATAATGGGACTGGTGGGTTGGACGGGGGATTCAAGTTCTCTAATATAGTGAATAATTGTTTTGTGTTGGAGGCCGCGTTGGAGATACAATTATTGAGCGATTCAGCTTTATGGGAGAGTATGTTGAGTTTACAGGCTTTGGATAATTGTTGCAGTTTGATTTGGAGTTCTGGGGAGTGTTTTTTTCTGATTAGGTGTTCTAGGGCTCTTTTTTTCCTTCTGAGTTTGTCATTGAACCAGGGGGAGCTGCGTTTAGGTTTGGGCACTTTGGTTTTGAGAGAGGCCACTTCGTCTATCGCAGATTTTAGGCATTGATGGTAGTGGTCTGAGATGCTCTTAGTATTGATGATGTCTAAAGGTTTGGAGTTAAGCAGGTTATTGGGTAAGGGGTTTAAATTCTCAGGGGTGAGTTTGCTTCCATTTCTGGTCTGGTTGGGTGCTAGGCTAGGTGTTTTGATTATTAGGTCTGAGTCTAGGTTTATGTTAAATTGGATTAGGTGGTGGTCAGTCCATTGCATCTTGAGGATGTCTAATATGGTTACTGTGGTGTTCAAAGTGAGTATCCGGTCGAGGATTCTACCTTTAGAATGGGTGGGGGGCATTCACTATTTGAGAGAATTGCATCTCACAAAATGCCTTGTGGCAGGCTGTTGCTTTACTGTCCAAGGGGTCATTATAACCTAAATTGAGGTCTCCTAAGAGGATGTACTTGGTTTTGGGATTGAGCCTAGGTGTGATTAATAGAGGTAAGTCTCTGTCTGTGTTGTTTGGGGCACTTGGTGATCTGTATTCTATTAAGAAGTTGATTGTTGTCTTCGGGCTGATGACCAACTTGAGAGCGAGGGCTTCGTATCCTGTGAGTGAATCGATTAAACATTCCCTGAACTGTAGTGAGGTTTTGTGGATTATGGCCACTCCTCCATTTGTGGCATCTATGTGATCGGCTCTGCGGAGGGTGTACTCAGACGGGATGGCTAGTGTGATCTGTGGGCCTGAGGCAGTATGCAGCCATGTTTCGGTGAGGACCAAGAAGTCAAGTTTAAGTTCTAGTATGCAGTCATGTATGTCGGTTGCGTGGGCTCCGAGGGATCTAACATTCAGTAAGGCTCCTGATAGTGGTTGACTGGATTTGGGCGAACTCAAAGGCAGGGTTAGATGGGTCTGCTGGAGGGTCGCTGTGGTGTTGGGTACGTTTTGCGGGTTCTCATTGGAAATGCTGGGCCGCTGGATGTTGATGTTGGGGTCCTCCTGGATCTCGTGCGGTGGGGGTGTAGTAGAGAGTTGTGTAGGGAGAGAGGAGTGTTGGTTTTTGATGTGGGGGTGGTGGTGGTGGGTGCGTGCTGGGAGTCTGCCATTTCTTTTGGATACAGTGATAGGTCTTGTTTGGGCTATGTTGTGTGTGGTTGTGGAGGACAGGCATGTACGGCGTGTTCTGCCCAGAAACGGCAGGGTTTGGATGTGGAGTGTAAGTGTATTTGGGAAGGCTGGAGTGCTGGGAAGGAATGGGGTGGGGCAGGGCACTGGGGCATTGAAGCTGGGCCAGGCCTGTCTTGTGGAAGATGGGCACCTTCCGCGCAGACTGTATTGTTGGTAGGCGTGGTTGTTGGGTAGCCAGAGATAGTAGTGCTGGGTCTGGTGTTGGAGGTGCAGGTGGGCATAGTTTGGTGAGAGAGAACACTGAAGAGTACGAGTAGGTACCTAGAGATAGAGAAGAATGAGCGGATTGGGGGTAGTGCTTCTGTAATGTGAGCTTCCAGCCCTGTTGCTAGGAGACTCATTCATCTGAGAGGGGTGTACACCAGCATCTAATGAGGCGTGTATTTGCATTAGGGCAGTCGTTCTGGTGTAGTACATAGGGGTGTTGAAGAGATGCACACCAGTGTGGGCGTTGGGCCAAGGAGTAGTTACTCAGACAGATAGGCTAGATCGGAATTAAGCAATGGGCTATAGACCAATATAACAATTTGGTTGATGCAAAAGTTGAACAGTGGGCTAGAGGACGGCATAAAGCTAGGCTGATTCGATTTGAACAGTAGGTCGAGGAAACATCATAGTCTAATTCAAGGGTACTTACGCAAAAACAAGTAGGCTAGTTTGGAATTAAACAGTGGGCTAGAGAACAATATGAAAATAGATTGAATCAAAATTAAACAGTAGGCCAAAGAACATCAAAGGAAAAGTCAGGGACGTCATTTCACCAAAATGCCAGGGGTAGCGGAAGTGACATCACACAACCCTTGACCACCCTGATGACATCACAGGAAGTGATGTCATTTGACCCCACCCTAAAGTGATATCGCGGGAAGTGATGGAAAACAACCTTTCACCGGTTGACAAAACAGGAAGTGAAATCACATAGCATTGTACACTATGAAAAATATAGTTACGATATCACTATAATGTGATGTACATTTCATACAAGAATGGATCGCCATATGTATCGTTAGGATCAGTGTGTATAGACCCATATTACCAAATTACTGTGAATGCAAGCAGACGTCCAAGGCCAAATGATAATGATGTGTTATTATATAGCACTTACGCTTAAGCCCTTTACATAGAATAAATATACACCCAATATCACCCAACCTGTGTTGGTACCCATTTATCAACCCCAGAAGGATGAAAGGCTGAGTTGAGGCGGTTAAGAACGGACTAAATCAGTGACTCACCCCCTGACGTATGCCTGAAATAAACCTTTAATGAGTCTAGCAATTATTGTATGGAATTCCAGAAAGACGCATTTTTTGGCATTCCTATTCTTTCTTATTTAGGGTCAGTGCTGAAAGTGTTATGGCATTCCTGTTCTTATTTTACCTCTTCTTTTAAGGGGCCTGAACAAGAAAGCCAACTACTCAAGACGTAAAGAGCCACATGGTGCTGGCCACAGCCCAGGAATTTGCATTACCAAAAAACAAAAAAGAAAACATTTAAAAACATTTGTTTGTTGTTTTTATTTTTTAGAGGTCGTAGGGGAGACCACAGAGGTCGCAAGGGAGACCTCAGAGGTCGCAGTTGTGACCTCTGGCGACCCCTAAATGACGTCCCTGAGAAAAGTTAAGTTCAAGATTAGGCAATGGGCGTTGGAACATCCTGCAGATAGGCTAATCCGAAATTGTGCAGTAGGCAATGAGAGCGTGTATAGAAAAGAAAGTAAATAGGTTCATGCAAGAAAAGGCTTGTGCAGTATTAGGCGATGTGCCAAAAACACACCCTGCAAATCGGTGAGTTCAGAGGCAGTGGGCAAAATACACTACTTTGCACAATGTTGGCATAATATAGTTTGGCACAATTGCGCAACTAGATGAGGCAAAACAAAATTAGGTGGTAGACTTATAGAGGAGTAGTCGATACTACGCGCGTACTTAGTTAGCTAGTCATAAATGGGAGCAGGTTGGGCAATAAAACGATAAACAACAAAGCTTTCATTGATGCAATTAAGGCAAGAAGATTCGGCGTAACATCTGTACCGTTAGCAGACTACCGTGTGATTGCATGAGCAGCAGGTACCAACAATCCGCGGGCAAGCATGCAAGGCGGATTTAGCAAAGGCATATAGTTTTGGTGACTAATGCGAATTATGCATTTAAGACAATGAGCAACGTTCGTAGTGAAGGAGAGCAAGAAGTGCTTGCACCGGATTTCCCGCCACGGTCTGAGTAAGTATTGTTCAGAGTCTTGTGATCCCCGGCAAAATACAATGATATGCTTGTTGTGTGCTGGTCTAGTGTTTTGCTGACGTGAGCGTCATGACTGTGTCATGATGCTCACACGCTCACTTAATAAAAGGGGCTCTGCTGGCGCTGCGAGGGCAGAGCAGCAGAGCCCCAGGAAGCGGCAACTCGTGTCTGTGCTTTTGTCCTGTGAGTCTGCCACGTGGTCATGGCCTGGTGTGCAGTGCAGCCCGAGTGCCCTCGGAGCCGGGGCTGCAGTTAACTGTGGGTGTCCTCCACCCGCACTGTGAGGATTGCGCCCGGTGACCCCTGTGGCCCTACGGTGTCCCCCTACCACTGATCGGTGCCACCAGTGCATCCGCCGTGTCAGGTGATCCCGACGGCATCTGTGGCCAGCCACGGGGAGCGGAGGAGGTCCGCCACACTGGCAACGAGGAAGTTGCGTCCGTTGCTGGTGTTCGCGGTGGGCGGGCAGAAGGACCGGCGGACACGGCCATAGCTGGCGGCCGTGTGTCTGAAGCGCTGTGCGGCCACCCCACCCGGGAACAAAGGAAGTGGTGGGGCCTGGTGCTCCGGCCCGCGACGGCGTAATACACCGGAGCAGGGAGCACTCAAAGGCCTGTAGTGGAGAAAGAAGAAGGAGAGAAGGCCACGCATGGGTTTTGGTTTGTTTTTCCTCGCAAGGCGAGGAGGAAAGGCGCCGAGCGGCGGGTGATCCAGGGACCGTGCACTGACTACTGCACACAGGTCACCTGGTGCTGACGGAGAAGGGCGCGTGGCGCTGTGCCGCAAGCACACACAGGCGGCCTCATTCAAGTCCGGCGGCATCCGCATGGCTGGAGCCACGTGGGGAGGGAGAGTCGCAGCCTACATAAAGAAAGCGGCGGGGGCCTCATCTCGTGCCCCCAGAATACATGGTGTACAGCACACGGGACTGCAGCGACATCTCCTCTCGTTCACGAAGGGGAGGTAATATAACAGCAGAAGGTCATCTGCATCAACACATTCTTTGCCTGCATCAGGCCCAAGGGGTAGCGGCTCCATCTGGAGTGCTCGTGTGACGTGAGGTTGAGGAGGCAGGGTGGCACCACTGGGGTTAGTAACCAGTGGGCAAGAACACCTCTAAAAGAAGGGGTACCAGGCCAGGAACGGGCCCACTGTGACACCTCTGCTCACATCCACCGTCCCAGGGGAGCAATTGCCTGAGGGAGCAGGTGGACGCCTCCAAAGGATCGCCCCAGAAGGGGTCAAGCTGTCTGAAGCCCAGCAACGGCGGGCGCCCCACTACAACAGCAACTGCATCCGGCATCCCCAACAGCAATCAGCATGTCGGATGATGAGGGGATATGTCGGGGTCAGCTGGCACCAATACCCCATTTCGATGTCCTGGGTACGCCTGCAAGTCTGGGGGCCCGGTGGGTGGCCTGGGTGGAGAACCTGGAGTTGTATTTCGCTGCAATGGAGACCAAAGACGTAGCCAAACGCCAAACACTCCTGTACTCTGCCGGACTGGCCGTTCAGAGGCTGTTCAAGACTTTAAGGCCCCGAGATCAGTCCTACGACGCAGCCATCGCACCCCTGAACAAGTACTTTAGTCACATGGTCAACAGGGACTATGAACGGTTCAGGATGAGGTGTGCGAGGCAGGATGAAGGGGAAAGCCTTGATGCATTCCACGGGAAGCTGCGCGGAATTGCACTGTCATGTGCCCGGGGGAATTTCGAGGAGGACGAGATCCGGGCGCAGATCAACTACGGCTGCAGCTCCACCAAACTGCGCAAGTAGATTCTGAGGCACCCAGCACTGGCCCTCGAGCGAATATTAGAGCTTGGCCAGTCCCAGGAACTGGCGGAGGTGCGAACCTCGGTCATGGACTCCTCTAGACACCACCTCAAGATGGAGGTCCCCAGGCAGCGAGTGAAGGTTGAGGAGGTGGCCGCTGTTGGCAGGTGGTCAGGAGGAAGAGTGATGAGGAGGGGAGACTGGCCAAGGAAAGACCCCTATGCCACAATATGCAATCAGTGTGGGTGGGATCTTCCACACCCGCAGGACTGCCCGGCGATAGGACAGATCTGTGGAAGGTGCGGGAAAGGAGATCACTTCGCACGGGTGTGCCTAGCCCCAGCCCCAGCCAGCATGGTGGGGACATGGGGGGGAATGTGGAAAAGGGGAGAAGAACCCCCAAGGTGGTGGCGGACCAGGTGGCGGAAGGGACCCGAGAAGTGCCGTACGACATGGGGGAGGAGGAATATGAAGAGAATATATTCTTCTTGTCCTGCAGCGGCGCCGGTGGCCAGTTTGATCCCGAGATCTTCTGTGTCGTAGGAGCCCGTCATCGAGCCCCGTGGTGTGAGGACTGGAACACACCTGTTTGTTTTGCAGTATTAAAATGTTTGAGTTTTCAGTAGCTCGTAGGTGGTACGCGGACTGGAATGCACCCAATGTTTGCTGTGATGATGTAGGGGCACCGTTGGTGCGTGGACTAGAAGGCACCAAGTGGAACCCAGTGGAGTGGTTGATGTTTGCGGTGGGTTTTTGATTTTGTTTGTTTATAATAAAGGAGGGATGTTGTGTGGTGGTCTAGTGTTTTGCTGACGTGAGCGTCATGACGCTCACACACTCACTTAATAAAAGGGGCTCTGCTGGGGCTGCGAGGGCAGAGCCCCAGGAAGCGGCAACTCGTGTCTGTGCTTTTGTCCTGTGAGTCTGCCACGTGGTCGTGGCCTGGTGTGCAGTGCGGCCCGATTGCCCTCAGAGCCGCGGATGCAGTTAACTGGGGGTGGCCCCCCCGCACTGTGAGGATTGCGCCCGGTGACTCCGGGTGCCGTAGGGTGTCCCCTACCACCGATCGGCGGAGCGCCGCCAGCGCATCCGCTGTGTCGGGTGATCCCGTCGGCCTCTGTGGCCCGCCGCGGTGACCGGAGGCGGGCGTAGGAGAGGTTGTACCAGAGACTAAGTGGCGGGACCGTTTGTGTCTTACCAGGTCACTGGGTAGGCAACAGGAGCTGGAGTAGATAGGACTAAGCGTGGTATGACACGGTTCACGCACGGGTGGCTGGCCCTGGGCTCTGTAGGCTCAGGACAGGAGCCTTTTGCGGGACCATGCTGGTGAAGGATGATTGGGCAATGAGCCCAGCAGCAACCAATCAGACGGCTCCAGGCAAGAGCGTGGGGTCAGGCTGACGAAAGCTACACTCGGTGCAAAGCGGCAGCCATTTTCAGCCAGGCACGTGCTTTGTTGTTGCACTGGGTTCACCGTAGTGAAGTTATTCAAAATGAGGTGGAGCAATGGACTATGAAACGCTGTGCATTTGGGTAAGCACGCAGTGCGGTTTTGGAAATAAAGAATGTGAATACAAGGAGATACTGTCGGAGCGGTGATATGCAGGAAAGGGCTTGTGGGCAGTAGGTATTTATGCCTACAATAATACCTTTCAATCCTCTGGGGGGTGTAGATGCATTCGAAGCTGCTCCAGCAGCGTGGAGCCCACCGTTGAGCTCCTGCTCAGGTGGAGAAGCAATTCCATGACCTTTCTGAGGAGGAGCACACATGTGTGCCCCACACCCCCACCCGAGAGTTCATAAGAGCAACAGTAGAAAGGATAGACCAAGAACGGCGGTTGGTGTGTGGTGCAGGGGGGAGGGTGGAGACCTAAGAATCAAAGTACCACAGGAAGGAAGAGAGCTAGCACACATGGAGGAAAACCGGAAGTCGCAAGCAACAGAGGTGGGACAAGAGCAGTGCTCGTCAAACCTTTTTATGCAAAGCCCCCTAATCTTTTGGTTGTAGCCCCTGATAGAAGCTCAGGGGGCGACATCCAAAAGGCCCGCTAGCCCCGAGTCCCGACAGTCCCGATATTGGAGTAGCCCCAGATCTTTTACAAACCTACCAACACCCCTGCTCTAATGTAATGTCTGTCTTGACTGTAACAACACTGTCATCTTTCAAGTAATGTGCCCAGATACCTTTGGGTTAGGTGTGCTTTACAAATGAATAAATGAATAAATAAATGAACATAAGGCACTTTTTGTTAGTCCAATTAGTCAAAGAAGAGTGTCAATGCCCGAATGAGGGCGAGTTGAGGTATGTGCCTTGGTAGCAGGAGGCCTGTGGCAGAAGCTTTCTCCAGCCGCCTTGCGTCCGTGTTGTTTCACTGCGGAGGCGCAGAGGTTGTGCGGAGGCACAGAGGTTGTGCGCGTAGGCCCCAACCAGACAGTGTCAAACTGCTACTGACTAAGGGTGGGGTTTACACAGGGGAGAAAAGCAACAGACTCCCTTACATTCACTGCCTCCTTGCCCCGTTCACCCCTCTGCTCTGCCCTTCAGCCTCACTCAATCTCTGCCATTCTTAACTATATTCTGTACCGTATGTTTCCTGCATCTGTTCTATCTCCCTTCTTCCTCGCTAGTCCTCCTGGCTGCAACATTTGCCCATCCTCAAGCTCTTTCCTTTTTCTACTTGCATCCCTTCCGTCATCCTTCGCATGTTCAGTCTTTTATCTCTCCTTGTACACGTCTATCCCTCTGTTCTTTCCCTCACACTGTCACCTCTCACTCTCCTCCTCTATTATTTCTCTTGCCCCCACCCCACCCAATGTTTCTCTTGGCTGTCTAGTCCACTTCCGTTTCTTATATTTCCTTCCCTCCTTTCATGCATGTTCTCTCCACTCTACCCATGCTTTCCCTTTTACCACTCCATTTTGTTTCTTTTACCTTCTGTTCAATTCTGTTTGTCTCTTTTCCTGTTCTGTGTTTTTCATGTTGTGGGCCTCGCGCCCCCCTGGCATGGTGCCAAGCCCCTGTGGAAAAGTGATTCTGTTATATGACTATTAGTCCTTACATTATTTATTACATGTTTTAATTCTTAATATTGCACCAAATTGCCTGCAGGCCTCAAGGCGCACAACAAACATAAACAGACACACAGTTAGAGACGGACAGAAAGCTCCAAGATCAGAAAAAAGGAAAACTATGGAGCAGTGAAAAGGAAGGTCTCCAGGTTCTTTTTAAAGTCAACCAAAGAGGTTGAATACTTAAGGTGAAGTGGAATAGAGTTCCACATGACTGGGGCAATAACATCAAACTTTGTTTTTTCCAAATTTGGCAAGACGAAAAGGAGGCTGGCATAGCCTGGCCTGTTCGACTGACCTGAGAGGTCGTCCTGGGACATATCGCTGAATACGTTCCATGAGGTAACTGGGTGCAATGGCGTTCAAACACTTAAAAGTGAGTGTGAGGATCTTAAAAGAGACCTTCTGCCTAATGGGCTGCCAGTGCAATTTCTGACGGGCTTCAGTGTTTGAATGTCGCCTTGGCAGACCCAGCACAGCTCTGACCGCACCATTTTGTGGAGTCTGAAGGGCGGCCATGTTGGACAGGGCCGTGCCTGCCAGGAGACTGTTACAATAGTCTAGCTTTGGATTGATAAGAGCAGAGGCAAGTAGAGCCATATTGTTAACAGGCAGAAAAGGGCGCAATGAGCAGAGCTGCTCATTGATCCAACCGCATGAGGCGCGTGTTTTGGCCACATGAGATCTCATGGTGAGTTCAGCATCAACGGTGACACCGAGCGTTTTTACGCTTTGGACACCAGGGATGGATACGTTGGCAATCAGAAATGAAGCATAATCAGCAGAAAGATTCTTTAGCATATGACTGGCGACGGCTATGATGATCTTTCTTTTGTCCGTATTCAAGTCCATGGAGTTCTGACTCATCTAGGAGTGAATAACACAGTAAGTAGCGGTGATAGCCTTCAAATCAATAGGGTAAGAGCCAGAGAGCTCAAGGATGACCTGGGTGTCGTCAGCACCCAGGATGACCTGGGTGTCATCAGCACCCAGGATGACCTGGGTGTCACTGTAACTGCTAATGCCACCCGAAGGCATTTCTTACCAGTGAATGGGCCTTGCCCCGCAATGTTGCGTACGATGCATACTCCAGGCAGAACACGCTAGGCTAATGAGTAATGCAAAGATGTGAACTTTTGACCTTGCTTGCCTAAATAGTGTTGATGCAAATCATTTTGCGGAAGGCTGTCAAGATGTTCCCCTGAATAACTGCCATGTTAGCTTAAGCATACGTCAATGCCAGAAACAGGTTTCCGGTTTCACAAGGGAATCTTGCGAACTGTTGCAGGATAAGCAACTATTGTGCAGAGTGCATGCTATTTTGAACTAACTGTAAAGAATGAATCAATTAACAATAATATATACTGCTGACGTGCAATATATTCCATACATAAGACCTTGACATGAGGAATGTTCGCGCCAACGTAGCAAGATAAGACCAACACGCAATGTCTACAACTTTGCACGCAGTGTCTGGAAATCACGGTATAAATATGAGACCATCTGTGCTTTGAGAGAGAGAGAGACTTACGAAGACTTGCCCGTCGTACCTCTCCCACTTAAGTGAAATGAACGATATTTGCAGTATCCAAAACTTTGGCTCTCTGTTGGACTCTCATCATTGTGTTTCCCTTCATTCTTTCCAGAAGGGGGAGAACCTAGAGTGTATTTGTAATTTGTTTACAAATTTGGCAACTCTGGTCAGACTTCGTCGCAGACGTTTCCAGCAGGACATTGCACCACGGTTGATAAGGAGCTGCTGCCGGCTGCCAATCATGGAGGCCACTGCACAAGAGGACCCGGGTTCCTGCAGCCACGATTCAGGCCAGACCCGTCAGACTTTTCAACATGCAGACCAATCACGACCGAAGTCCTCCGTTTGAGAACCGATGCAACTTTCGTCCTGCGAGTCTCCAACACAGACCAACTGTGTGGTGATTGTGAGGCATCTGGAAAATCCGATGAGACTGATTCTGAATTATTGATTCATTGTTTAATGAAGTAGTTAATATAACATCTCTGGGATTCTGCCCTTAAGTACAACCTGAGCACGTTATAATCTTGTGATCACAGACGATTAGGAGACATTATGGGAAGTGCATGTACCAATGTTCATTGTTGTGGTTTGAATTGTTGCTCCAGAAAGCGTTTAAATACATTAGAGCTGCATGTCCCCACAACCCCAGAGGGCACACTAGGTTGGGAATTAATGATTAAGCAGGGACTCTGCATAGTCCTGTTTTTGTGTGAGTGGCATAAGTATACAGCCAACAACTCTGACCTCCAGTTTCCGTTGCATGGTTACTTCGATTTACAGAAAATAGGGTACCTTAGGAAAACATTATCAGCTAAAGGGGAAAAACAGGTAAGACCACTACAGTGGGAAACCTATAGGCAATGGGGAGATTATGCCAGGCAGAAATCAATGAGAGAGGCACGGTAAAAGAACAAAAAGCCTCAGTCAGAAAAAGATGAAGCTAGAGCATACGAGCTCCAGAAAATGAGAGATGGATGGGAACAGGATGGTCGGGAATGTTTAATACAGACAGTGGGAGCATATGTATCTAAGCCCTGTGCTAATGCTACAGCACCCATTACACACACTGATGAAGAGGCTGACCCCTACCTAAAAGACCACCCTGCCTCCCTACAATCAATCAGAATTACATGAAGAATCCAAAAACCTCTCTGCTCCACCAGATATCCCTAGGTGCCAAACTCACAGCGTAACTGCTACCCAAATGGATGAAGCTACATGTTTTGCAAAAGCTTGGATAGCTAAAGGGGAAGAAGGGATTCAGATAGCTAGGGATAGCCCGCCTCAGTTAGAAGAACCTGTGGCAAATGGGATTGTGCAATACTTATGCACCAGAGTACGGTTAGCCTATAGAGAGGTTAACGGTAATCATGAAGGGAAAAGGGGGTTACTAGTCTTTCCATCGAAGTTTTTCCATTGAGGGTTTGTTACATCAAATCTTTTCCATTGAAAGATGTTTCATCGAATTGCCATACATGAAGTGCAAAGTGTTTATGCATCGAAACCCTTTCACGAATAGGGTTTCGTTATATAAACACTTTTCATTTTTTGCATGGAAAGTCGATGAAACATGCATAACGTTGTAACGTTACAGGGAGCTGTCCAGTGCTGAAATCTGGTTCATTCCCTTCTAGTTGAAACTTCCGATACCAGAAGGCCCTAGGAGAGCCGCAAGGAAAAGGTCAAAGTGGTCATACAAGGGTATAGCAAAATCCTTTGTACAGTCGAAAGTCTTTGACCTACACGTAATGGAAAAGCCAAGGGAAGTGAATCCCTCATAGTAAGAAAGTAAAAGAAACTGAGAGGCTGGCAACCGTGAACACGATGGAGGGTTGCCAACAGAAAGGGTGCAGGATGATTCCCGAATGAGCATTGTGGTGACCAGAGTGAACCTGATGGAGGGATGTCCACAGTGGATTGTTTAAAAAGACATTAAGACTTGTGAACGCGAAAGGTGAACTTGTTTTGAACACTAAGCCATAGTGAACCTGACAGAGGGAGGCAAACATTCTAGAAGGGTCTGATCCCGGAAGAGAGGGATACAGCATTGAAAAACCATCACCCAATGACACGTGAATATAGCAGATGTTATCTTTTTGAATGCAGCCCATAGTGAACCCGACTGAGGGAGGCCGACATTCAAGAGGGGTCTGAGCCTGGAAGAAGGAGACCCAGGGGTGAAGAACCATCACCCTAGTGCAATCAGAAAGGAACTTTTGTTTATTATTTTGAACCTATCAGGCCTTCGGAAGCAAGAAACTTAACCACTAAAGGTCCTGATATCGCTAGGAACCTTTTTAGATCTGAGACCAGAAGGGGGGATCCAGGAGTGAAAAGTCATCACCCAACGTACATGCAGAAGGGAATTTTTAGGTTTGTTATTTTGAACACATCAGGTCCTCGGAGGCAAGAGACTTTTTTATAGAAAAGAGACTTAACCACCAGCGGTCCTGATACCTTGGAACGGAACTGTAGTCTCATGTTGGGAAGGCTCGAGCGTGTGCTGTGCTCCAGATCCCGCCTTGTCCCGTGCTCAAAATGTGGGGAACCCCCGGCTACCACATCCTGACTTATCATTTGTGAACACTTCTTTCTTTCTTGTGAAACCTATCCCACACTCTTTTATTTTCAGTTGTAAGGATTGGCAATCGTTTATTTTTTTGTATAGGCCCTTTTATTTGACAAGACGCCATTAGGACTGCCTTTTTATCATTTGATGGATGTATCTTGCTTCCCTCTTAGATTTAGGTTTAGATTAGGCGTTTTTCCACCCTGCATATACAGTTCAATAAACACCCTTGAACTGTGATCACTTGTGTCTGTCTTTACTGTTGTCACCATGAGTTCCTTACAGGGTTTAAACACAGAAGATGCGCGACCATCCAGGCATCAATAGAAGGGAGACAGTGAGCCATGATGAAGAGAATCTTCAAACGGAAAACACAATCTGAGTATCATCGGCGTAGAAAAGGGCTTAAAAACCAAACAATAGGATCAGTGAGGCCAAGGTGATAGGATACAGAGGGAATACTTTTTGTCTCACTGGTTATTGTCCTCCTTATGTATTTCTTTATGAGATTTGTGTTCCTTCTCCACTCTCAATGACTTCTTATTGATGCCATTTCTTGGTGAATATCATCCTCGGGTGCTTTTTGTCAGCATATCACATTTTTCCATTAACTGCAATATTTAAGATGCTCTCTTCTTCCTGCCATCCTGACTTGGAACATCAATGTGTCCGTTCAAAGTCGATTGATCGCAGAACGCTGTCCATGGCTTCTAGCTCAGAGTTAGGGTTGTGGCCAGAAATCACACAACAGGCCAGAGGCTCTGTCAAACGGTGTGAGAGAGAGCTGAGCCTTCCAACGCGGAAACCTAAAGCAAGACCAGCAACCCCATTACCAGTGAGGGATCATAAAGGGTCAGGACAGAAAAAGGGTGGCCCAAGGAATCCTGCCACCATTATTTTCGTAGCCGCTATAAAGAACAAGGGATGCTGAGCTTGCTCGCAAAGGGTGCTTAGGGGGGAAACCTTGGCACAGAGATATGGATCAATATAGATATGGCATGGCAAACCCTAGCCCTGAGGTAAGGGGCTCGGAAGTGAATCAAAGGGGCTTTGAGGGAGAACCTTTAGCCCTGCAGTAAGGTTCAGAGCCATAGGTGTTTTGATGGTAAAACTCTGGTTTTGTGGTAAGATAAACAGCAGTGACTCAAAGGGGGCTTTGAAAGAGTAATCATAGCCCTGGAAGTAAGGGACACAGACATGGCTTAAAAGGGGATTTGATGGGGAAAGTCTAGCCTTGCAGTAAGGTACATAGCCTTTGATCAAACAGGGCTTTGATGGGGGACACTCTAGCCCTGTGGTAAGGGGTGCATCAGTGGCTCAAAATAGCTTTGAAGGAGAACCCACAGCCCTCCAGTAAGGGACGCAGCTATGGATCAAAAGATGCTTTGACAGGGAAACTCTAGCACTGTGGTAAGGGGTATAGCTATGGATCAGAAGATGCTTTGATGGGAAAGTCTAGCCCTGCAGTGAGGGAAACAGCAGTGACTCAAAGGGTGCTTTAAAGGAGAAAGCATAGCCCTGCGGTAAGGGGCATAGCCATGGATCAGAAGATGCTTTGCTGGGAAAGTCTAGCACTGTGGTAAGGGGCATAGCCATGGATCACACGATGATTTGATGGGAAAGTCTAGCCCTGCAGCGAGGGAAGCAGCGGTGACTCAAATGGTGCTTTAAAGGAGAAAGCATAGCCTTGCTGTAAGAGACATGGCCATGCCTCAAATGGAACTTTGATGGGGAAAGTCTAGCGCTTTAGTAAGGGACACCCTCATGGATCAAAAGTGGCTGTGACGGGGAACCTCTAGCCCTTTGGTCAGGGGCATAGCCATGGATCAGATGATGCTTTGATGGGGAACCTCTACCCCTGTGGTAAGGGGCACAGCCATGCATCAGAAGATGCTTTGATGGGAAACTCTAGCTCTTTGGTAAGGGACATAGCCAAGGATCAGAAGATGCTTTGATGGGAAAGTTGTAGGGTGTCCTGACCCACGTTTAAGCTACCCTGCTACAACATTTGGTGCTGTGGGCTTAGGAAATTCAAGATGGCGGAAAACCCACATGTGCGCCGAAATCCAGGAAAGCTGCGCAGTTGTGCGCACACCAAAATGGTTACCTAACTTGCCACCCACCAGGGTAAAGAAAGGTCTTTGTTAACAAAATCCACTTTTACGGATGTCAAAAAGTTGCTGAAATCGTGACTCATTGGACCACTTTAAAGATTCAACCCTTTTTGTGGGGTTCCACATAACCATCTTACTGTAAGGAGCCCCATCAAAACAATGTTAAGCAAGGATTTACTACCATGTAAGAACCATTCCTGTTTAGAATGCATTAATCCAAGAAAATCCCAAAAAATGGGTGCAGTACCAGTACTCACCACTATCCAAAAGCCGGCGTTTTAAAACCCACTGTGTGTGTTTCTGAAGGCAAGCAAAATGCCTATTTCAAACCTTGCAACATGTGCAAAATATTTACTGAACACCAGCAGACATTGGCAGAATGGAGTTTTGTGTGCCTACAGAATCTGGGAAATGAAGATCATAAGACAAGGTTTATAACAAGACTGGCTGAGCTGTGGATTGCAGCAGTTTAAGTTGCACTGGATTTAAAGACACTAAAATCGAAAATGTTAAATTAAATGAGTGACCTATGTTTGGTGTCACATGCCTTTGTAACTGTTGAAATGTCATAGTTTTGCACTTAGAATCAGCATTCTAGCTGCATGTGTAAAATTACAAGTTATTTTAAAAGCAACAAAAAGTTAGCTGAAGGTCTGGCTTAAGGAACTTGATTTTGCCTAGCAACGGATCCCATCAGGAGTGAAACTTGAGTCACAACTATGTTCCCAGGCCAATGTTCCTTTTGCTGCCCTTTTGCTGCTCACACAAAGGATATGCCATCTATCTGATAATTGAATTATCTGTGCTCTGCCAGAGAGTGAACAAAGCCCTCTCCACTCAGGCAAAGGTTTTTATTACAGACGTCGTAAAAAGTGGCTTCCTCCTGGAGAAGCTGGGAGGAGCACTGCCTGTGAGAGCAAGCTGGCTTGGCAGAACTGGAAAGAACCAGAAATTCAACCTTGTGCTGAGGGTAAACCACACCCCTTTGGAGCCAGAACATAACTTTAAAAAGGGGGATAATTCATAGTGCGGACATGTGAAAATTTTATAAATGATACCATAATTCTTGTGATTTTTCTGCCCACAGTTTAAGACGTGGTAGGAACCGGTGGTATGTTCAGGGGGGTTTTAGCGGAAAAGTGGATATTACTCTAAATGTGTGCATGTTAAAAATCTGAAACTTCATCAGTTAATGTCCCTACCCCCTGCACACATGTATGTAAAGTTGGGTCCATGTCGGAAATTGAAAAAGCAGTTAAAAAGTCAATTATGTACACTCTTTGAATGCAAGCTCCGAGAATGAGCAGATTTGGACATAGACATGGCTAAATTCAGCCACACCATGTATATGTAATTTCAAACAACTGTGTAACTCTGAAGTATGGATTTTGATCATATATATATTTGGGTGCACAGATGATAAAGGGAGGATGTTTCAAGAGATCATAAAATGACATCAATCTGACTCACAGTTCAGTTTGCCAATCAAGCGGAGGAATGGAAGCCTGACCAATGACGAATGAGAGGGGCAAGTCTAGTGATGCAACACACACACCCATTCTCAAGAAACAGATAAAAGCAGAGAGTCAGGACACATAGAGACATTCAATTTCATCTGCCGCTGGAAGCCCTGCCGGAAAAATCCATACTTACCTCCATCAAACTCCAGAAAGCCAAACTAGAGACTTCAATCTATCCAGAGCAGAGACCAGACCAGAGAGAAAGCAGTGCTGTGCCTAGCAGAGACCAGACCAGAGAGAAAGCAGTGCTGTGCCTAGCAGAGACCAGACCAGAGAGAAAGCAGTGCTGTGCCTAGCAGAGACCAGACCAGAGAGAAAGCAGTGCTGTGCCTAGCCGAGACCAGACCAGGCGCTGTGAGCAGAATCCGGAAAGACCTGACCAGACTGAAGATCGTGACCAAGTCGCTTTCCTGTTCAAAATCTCTTGTGAGTACTTAGCAAAACTCAGAACACATCTCTTAGTTTAAATTCATCTAATTCAATCTATTTAACCTAAGTAGAACTGCCTCCTATCTGTCACCTGTCATTTCTAGTAAAATTTGTCATTTTGAAAAAGTGTGCGTTTAAAATTTACAAAACCAAAAACGACCTTTACTAAATTGCTCATATCTCCGCAACCGTTTGGGCTAGAGACTTGCAATAACTTTCATTTGGAACCTGAGATCCCAGGCTTTCCTAGGACCCCAAAACGGTAGAGATAGTCCTTGCGGTTCCTTTGTAATAGCGCTCGGCGCATCCGCGAATTTTGCCGCGATTTGCAATTTCTTCACATGTAAAAAAACTGTTGCTGCCTGATTTCCATTGCCAGAAATTCGTTTAACCTGCTAACTATCCCTGCATCATTGCTAGTGTGAGCCTGGACTAATATTAACTATATACCACTCATCCTGAACCTCTAAAAGGGAATTAAGAGCGTTTCCAGCATATTTCTCATTCCTTGCTAGCACCTATCAAAGCATTTGCCTGTGTTTTCAAACTTCTGTTTAAGCTTGCGGGATTGAACTGAATTACAGTTGATTGCATTTCTGAGAACTGTGTGTTTTCCTTCCATTTCCTTGCCTTGCATCAAGGGGGGGGAGGGGAGTAGCCAGAGAAAAGTGATTACATTGTTTGGTTGAAATCATATTGCATATTTTCTGTACTGCATTCATTGAATATTGCATCCACCTGAGCCTACATAAAGCATCCTCTACCACATTATACTTTTGTTCCTATTTACCCGTGTGCTACCTTATCCATTTCATGTCAACTCATTAGTGATTAAAGAAGTGTGCTAGTGCCAGATTCTCCGTTGTTAATATTTACCATATCAGATTAAGTGTGATATTCAATTATTAATTTATTATAAAGTGGGATATATATACCTATTGTTTAAATTATCAAATAAACCCTTTTAACTTGCAAAACAGAATTACTTCTTGGCTCAGTGGGGTCAGGGGGATTCCAAGAGAGGGGTGTTATACAAGGGTAGTCATCCAGAACGCATGAACTGGACCTAAAGATATATCAATAAGGGTTTTCATTCAGTATTCTAGACTAGGCGTTAACTTGGCTGTAGTGCTGAATTGAATCCTCTTACAAAGTGGGGGCTCGAGCCGAGACGTTGGGTTAGATTTACCAGTTGTGCAGCTTAATACAGTGTGCTAACTGACGGGATACATACACCCGGTCGGATCACCACGCTGCATTACGCTGTGAAGCATTCCTCAAAAGGGACACTCCAAGAAAAGTTCTGTTCTGCAAAAATAAAATACTAACTTCTGTAAGTCAGGACAGAGACCAATCTCTAGAATGACGACCTTAGTAGACATGAAAATGGCCAGAGAGCACCTCTTGCATAAGCTATTTGTGAGAGGTGAATGGACCGAACAGGGCCAGGATGCGTGGTTGCAGGCCATCACACAACAGGTCACTGAAACAGGGTCAGATATATATAGAGATCAGGGTCCCTTACATGTGGCCCTGAGTGAACTATATATGGCTCCTAAAGCCAAAGATGAACACAATAAGATTGCCAGGGTAGCGGCGTATTTATATTTACATATGGGAGCCGTGCAGGACAAATGTGCTGAAGGCCAAGATCTGGCGAGTAGGCAACTGCTGGCATTACAGAAGGTCCAATCTGACCTGGTCTCTTCTGAGCAGAGGCTGCAGAGGAGCCAGGAGTCAGAAAATGACAGCAGACTGTACATTACTAAAATAAAGGAGGATATGGATGTGCTGCAAAAGGAAAAGTCAGAACAGGATACTAGATTTCTGGCCCTGCAGAAGGAGCACCAAGACAGTTTGGACTCCTTACTGCAGAGCCAGAAAAAGCTGGAGCAACAGATCAATTTCAACAGGGCATGCACAGAGCAGGTAGCCACCCTGCAAATCCAACTAGACAGAGAGAAAGAGGAGAGCAATAAACTGATCCTGAAAGACCTGGATACCCAGGCAGAGTTTGATCAGGAGCGCCAGAAAGCTGGTGCCTTCCAAAGGCAAAGGGACGACCTGGCGGCACAAATGCAGGCTCTTAGTCAGGAAAGAGACGCCTTAGGCCAGGAAGTCTGCCATTTAAAAAGAAAAATGGAAGAAAATCACCTGGCCCTCCAGGGGCTGGGTGATCTCCAAAAAGAAAACCAGAACTTGGTAGAGCACACCAGAAGGGTGGAAGATGCTCTAGCAAGAAAGGAGCAGGCCAATAGGGACATTGCTCAGGAGGTAAACCTCCTGCAGCAAAGACTGGCCCAGTTCTCCAGGACCAACCAGGAAGCACAGAGGGAGAATGAGGCCCTCTGTCAACACAATGATAGGCTCCAGCAACAGGTAGCGATGCAGGAGAAACTGATAGAGTCGAGTAAGGCCTTAACAGAGGAACTGAAGGCACAAATGCAGGCTCTTGCATTGCAACAGGGAGCAGGGGCGGATAGAGATGAGGTTCGCTGGGAAATGGAAACTCCGGAGCATAACCTCAGGAGCCCTAGTACCAGAGGCCCTCATACCTCTCAGTCCCTGGACTCTGCCAACCCCATGTCCCCTGGTGCACATGAGCACAGGGCCACAGGGATGGCAGACTACTATCCAGCTAAGAGTATGGGGCTCATAGGCCAGTACCACTCAGGAATGGAGGGGTGGGCATCCGGGTATGGGCACCCAAGTACAGTACAGTTCAGTGGGGAACCCCAGGAGAGTAGGCCCATTAAGGGCATCCTGAAAACCTCTGCCCAGTTAGGTCAGTGGAGGGGGTACCCATCAAATCCTGGCAGCAAGGAGGAATCTGAAGACTCCTCTGAACTGCGCAGGACACAGGAGACCAGGTCCCCACATTCTGCCAGCCATTCCCAGGCTCGCAGAATCCGGGAAAACCTGGAAGAACAGACGGGAACCTCGGGGAGCAGTGCCTCTGAGTCCGACGAAGAATGGACAAGGGTTACCCGAACCAAAAAGGCCAATAAGGCAAAAAGGGCCTTGCTCAAGGACCCCTTAAAGCAGATTAAGGCGATCAGGAGCGTCATCACGCCTTACCATAAGAACGCTAAGTATTCTGTTTGGGAGCACTTAGAGTTGTTTGAACAAATGATGGAGACTTTCCATTTGAAGGACAGCCAAAGCTGCATTCAATATGTAAAGTGGACCTTCTCCCCGGAATACTCCAGTTTCTTTGCGGGGCTGGAGGACCAAAATCATTTAAGATGGTCCACCTATAAGGCGGCCATCCTGAAACATTTTTCTGTTCACAGAAATCCTCAAGAGGCTCGCAAGGCAGCCTACAATTTGCAATGTGGGGAGGATCAGGCCCCACAAGAATTTGTGCAGGAGTTAAAGCGGGCTTTTGCACAGACCACAAGAAGGGTGCGCACGGATAGCCGTGAATTTATAAACACGTTTTTCCATGCCTTGCCCAAATATATCATGACCCAGCTCGTGAGAGATTTTCATGAGAAAAGATCTTTAGACTGGGTCATTGAACAGGCTACCCGGATCTATGAGGTGCAGAAGCCCATAGAAAATAAAAGCAATGCCCAGAAAAACCCCAAAGCCAACAGCACCCCTGCTGCTGTCAAGGTGGCAGAGGTAAAGGTCACCCCCGTTTTGGATCTGGAGATGGGGGGGCCTAAAAACCTACCTGCACCTAATAATGCTAGGCCCAGAAGGTCCTCGGGCCAGTCACAGACAGGGAGCCAGGGAGGCAGCCCCACAAATGGGGTCCCTCGCTCTCCTGACTATGTAAGTGTCGCTACAAAGGTAACAGACCCATCCTGGGTTATGTGTGGACTCCTCCAGCCCAAGGGGGGGGATCCAGCAAAGCACCTAACCCAGGGAACTTCCCTCCAAACTTCCCACAGGAGGGCAGAAATTTACCAAACCCTGGGCAGAACTTTTTCCCCAGATATCCTCCCGACTTTCAGCCCCAAAACCATCCATCCTTCTTTCCCCAATTCCCTGAGCCCAGACCACTGAGAGGGGAGGCCAAGGGTGGAGGGGTACCCAAATCTTCCCAACCAGGGGTACTACCAGAGGAGGGACAGCTACCCTTCCCGGGATCAGCCCAGGGGAGAAAACAGGGCCCCGTACCAGCCTGAGCGGGTTTCCCAGTTAGAGCGCCAGGTTCAAAACATGGCGCGGGATATGGGTCATATACTGAGGGCACAGCAGAACCCTCAGATCAGCATGCCGGCGCAGAACGCACCCAACTCTGGACCTGGTGCTCCAGAACAATGACGGGGGCAGCACCCCGATAAATCACCGGTTCCCAGGGAGGAGGCACAAAGGGAAGGGGGGTGTAAAGCCTTGGAGGAAGCTTCCTTCCTCACTTGTAAACAGCCCGTGGAAACCCAGGAACCGGAAACAAAATCTCTTGCCCCTGAAAGTCTGCCTCCTAAGGAGCAGAGGGGGGGTAGGAGAAACAAAAGACCCAAACAGACTCAGTTTGAGGAGGAGGTACAGATCTTCCAATTTGAGGGAGAGGGATCCTCAGAGGATCCTGGGAAAAGGATCTTCTCCTTCAGAGAGGGGGGAACTCCTCCCAAAGAAAAATGGGTCCCTAGGGATGCAAATCCAGACTGGGGAGATGTGGAGACTGAGCTACCGCCGCCCACCATCTCATCCCAGAACCAACAGCAAGAAAATCCCCTGGTTCAAACCCATCCTGGCGACTGCCTCCAAAAAGGGGGGGGCGGCCCAGAAACGGAGCCAGGGGAACCCACAATGGCTCTGATCTCCAGTTGCAAATTTTTTCTTTCAGATTCCCAAGACTCTCCACAGAATTCTGCCCAAATCTCCTCGCTAGCGATGTCCAAAACCAGAAAATTAGCCCACCAGTTGTCCAAAAATGTACATTATCTGTGCCCCCTTGAGGAGAAGGAGGGAAGATATTATGCCCCGGTACAAGTACAGGGGCAGGGTACAATCTCAGCACTGGTGGACACTGGATCTCAAGCTACCCTTCTGTCCAGAAGGGCCTTTGACGAACTGAATGCAGGAAGGGGAGAGAATTACCAAATTCCTCTCACCTCTCTTCCTGGACAACTGCAGAACTTTGACGGGAAGGAAATTCCCGTCGAGGGGACGGCAGACTTGGACATTAAGATCGGGCGACATAAGTTGAAACACCCGGTCATAGTTGTGACCCCAGAGGGCACCCCTTGTTTACTAGGGAATGACCTCCTGAGAAGGTTGTCACCCCTAATAGATTGCGTAAACAAGGTCCTCTGGACTCAGACTAGCCGACCCATAAAATTAAAACAGAGTGTCAACCATGTTAGTTTAAACGGCACATGCCACATGGTTGAACAAAAATCTGACCAAGTAGAATTTCACTTCCAGAACAACCAAATTCCAGATGTGACGGTAATAGCAGTAGGACAACAGACTGGTGATGGGGGGTCCTCTCTATTTCTGAAAATCAACCTTCCTTCCAGTCTAAAGTGGTATTCCACGCTGGAAGGAAACACTTTGAAATTCTATACCAATCCACAATCTGAAACCCCCACTCCTATAGTCCAGAAAGATGTGAAATCAGCTCAGAGCCTGGCTGATATTCGGCAAATTGGAGAGCAGTTGTTCATCCCTGTTCAGTTAAATGATGGGAAGGACTCTGTTCTCGCTCGAGTGTGTGTGAACAACGATAAGAGCTTCATCAGCGAAGCCATGTTCCGCCAACTCCCAAAAGATCCAGCCATTCCCACCTTCAAACTGATAGACAAATGGGAAATGGACCTGGAAGCACCTGACTCCAAACATCTCCTGCCAAGCAGGTGTATGTTCAAAATCTCCATTGGCAACAAGAGCATAGTCCATAATTGTTGGGTCGTGCGAGACGTCACTGCCGCCTTTTACTTAGGCAGTGACATTCTCAATCGCTTTGCCATTAGTTTGGACCTAATAAACTTCAAAGCTTGGTCCCGATTAGCGGATAATCCCATGGGCTTTGATGATCCAGAAAAAGCATTTAGGTCAGCTCAATTGCTACCTTATGCAGTTGAAATTCAGGTTAAAGAGGAAGTCACCATCCCAGAAAGGACCCGACAATTCTCCCTGGAAGTGAAAGTTAAAAGGGGACAAGAGTTGAAAAACCCTGATGCTTACATACATCTAAATGCTTCTCTCCAACAGCAAGGGTTGGGGGTAAACCCGACTCCATTAGTCAACATAGAACATGACCCCATTCTAATAGAGGTGGATAACAGCGACTTAAAGAGTATTACTCTAGCCGCAGGCACCATTATTGGAATGGCGGTTGATGACCGACATTTCTCCATTGATCTTGTAAATGAACTGTTAGGACCCATCCCCAAGGACTGTTTTGACAGTGACAGTGATGACAACGCAACACCAGACAGGATTTTTACCCGGCATGGGGGGAACTTCCTGGTGTACACTTCCTGCCCCTATGGTAAGGAAGATGTGACCTGTGACTTCAGGAGGGATGAGGTGATTTTCCAGGTCCATGAGGGCTGCCTTTCCCACCTGAAGCCTCCGGTCCAAATCAGCACTCTGACCAGGGACTTCTCCACCCAGCTGGAGGAGGCCGCGGAGATAGCCAAACCAGAAGTCTTTCCAGGCTTCAGGCAGATGGTGGAAGAGAGAGTCAACCTAGCTGATGCCTGTGTGACTCTGGAACAAAAGCAAAAGTTGAAACAAGTTTTCTTGGATTTCCAAGATCTCTTTGCGGTAGACTCATATGACTGTGGTCGCACCGACATCCACACCACAACAATCCCCACGGACCCTGGCATGACTCCAGTGTTTGTGAAGCAATATCGCTTGCCTCTCGCATCAATGGAGTCCCTTACTGAAATAATTAAGAACCTTGAGTCCCGGGGAATAATCCGTCCAGTCCACAGCACCTTCAATAATCCGGTGCTGGGAATATTGAAGCCAAACGGCCAGTGGAGACTCTGCGCTGACCTCAGGGAGCTCAACAAACGGGTCCACACTTCCCGATGGCCTCTTCCCTACATTGACCAAGGGCTGGCCCAGATTCAGGGGTCACAGGTATTCACTGCAATAGACCTGACCAATGGATACTGGACCGTGCCTGTCAGTAGGGAGGACCAATACAAGCTGGCTTGTACCTTTGGGGGCCAGCAGTACACATGGACCCGGACTCCCTTCGGATACCTTAACTCCGGTAATGAGTTCAATATTTTCCTACATAAGGCCATGCCCGACCTGGGTACGAGGGGTAACCTGGCTTATGTAGATGATGTCCTCATCAAAAGTTCATCTGTGGAGGAACACATAGCAGAGATCCGTTATGTTCTGACACAGTTGAGGGCCGCCGGAGCAAAACTTTCCTTTCAGAAAGCACAGTGGTGTAGAACCCGTGTTAATTTCTTGGGGCATGAGATTACTCCTCAGGGTCTCTGTCCCCAGGAAAAGAAAGTGGAAGCACTTCAGAAACTGAAAGACCCCACAACTCTGCGGGAACTAAGGAGCCTCCTTGGACTGACTAATTACAGCAGAAAGTTCATTGAGGGCTACGCAGAGATCACCAGACCCCTGATTCATCTCCTGAAGGGGGGGGTCAAGTGGGAATGGGGTCCAGAACAAGCCGAGGCAGTAAAACAACTCAAAAGAAGCCTCTCACAAGCGCCTTGCCTAGCTTACCCTGTCAGAAACAAGGAGTTCTTCCTGGAGACGGGGTTCTCTAATACGTGCTTGACGGCAGTATTATATCAAAAGCATGACAAGGTCAATAAAGTAATCTCCTATGCGAGCAAAACTTTATCCTCCGTGGAGGAAAAATTCAACGATTGTGAGAAGGCACTCCTGGCAATGGTGTGGGCATTGAAGAATTACCGCCCGTTTATCCAGGGGGAAGACATCATAGTGGAGACTCCACACCAGCCTCTGCAATATCTCCAAAGTGACCGAATCCGGGCCGGAAATGTGAGTAATTCCCGAATTACTTCCTGGATTCTGTCAATGCAAGGCTTTCCTGTGGAGGTCCGATATGGCCAAAACAAGAAGAGTCCCCTCGCGCAAGGTCTGGCTGACTTGCATGATTGCGCCAGAGAAAACTGTCTCGAGGACGAAAGTCTAAAAATAAAGGACAACATGGAGGCATACCTTAATTCCCCCCACAAAGTCTTTGAAGAAGACAAGTGTGAGGGAATGCCCACCGTGTATGTGGATGGATGCTCTTACCATGTTGACAACAACGGGGAGAAAGAACTGGTGGCCGGCGTAGGGAATGCATGGGTGAATGAGTCCCCAGAACCCTCCGCTGGATACAAAATTGGTCCCCGAAGTAGTCAGGTGGCAGAATTGATGGCTGTGCATCAGGCCATCCTCTCTGCTGTCCAGCATCACCTCCACGAACTGGTCATAATCACAGATTCGGATTATGTACGGAACGGGTTCGTGGAGCACCTGGTTAATTGGAAAACCAGAGGCATGTTATGTGCTAACAACAAACCCTTGAAACATGGGAAGTTGATCCAAAATATTGATGATCTGGTCACCTCGAATGAGATGACCATCTATTGGAAAAAGATCAAGGGTCATTCCAAAGTAGAGGGACCAGACAAAACTGGAAATGACTTAGCTGATCATTTGGCCAAAACCGGGGCCATCCAAGGGGATCTAATTGAGATTGAGTCCCTATTGGGGGAAATCCAGGTCACTGCCATCACTAGGTCCCAGACAAATGCTCACAACGACCTTTCAATTGCACAATGGAGTAAGGAGACCCCTGATGCTGATTTGATTACTGCTCAGAAGGGGGATCCAATAATTGGTAAATTTTACCAGCACCTTGAGGACCCTGAGAACTTTCCCCTGACGGATACCGATTACATTGGGAAAGAGGACCTAAGAGTGTTGATGAAATGTCCCAAAATGTTCCGGATCCAAGACGGTTTGTTGGTAAGGAAATCCAAAGCTGGCCACGATCAGTGGGTGGTTCCTACCTCATTCCGAAGCCTGATGTTAAGTCACGCCCATGATGCGGCCACTGCCGGTCATAGGGGGTTTCACACAACATTGGAAATCTTAAGAGAGGTTGCATACTGGCCACACATGGGGCAGGACCTCAACCAATATTTGAAGGGGTGTCTTGTGTGTGCCCAATTTCAGCCGACATCCCTCACACACCGGGCGCCTTTACAAAAGAGGGGAATGACACTGCCATGGTCAGATTTACAAATCGACTTTGTAGGCCCTGTGATTCGCTCGGCTAGGGGGAATAAGTACATGTTGACTGTGACATGCTTGTTTACCAAGTGGGTGGAATGTCTCCCAGCCCCAAATTGCAAGGCAGAAACTGCAGCTGCCTTGATGATTAACCACATCTTTTCCCGTTTTGGTCTACCTCAAAGGATTGAGTCAGACAGAGGTAGCCACTTCACCAGTGAAGTAATGACAAAGATGTGGGAGATACTGGGGGTCAAGAGAAAGCTGCATATTGCTTATAGACCAGCTTCTTCTGGGGCAGTAGAGAGATATAACCGGACAATTGTGAGCATATTAAAGAAGTTTGTGGCAGATTCTGGGCCAAGTTGGGATATCCGATTACCTCTGGTCCTAATGGCTATCAGATCTACCCCTTCATCTGCAACCAAAATGTCACCATTTGAGTTGATGACTGGGCGCAAGATGGTGCTTCCGCAGCATTTGCTCTACAGGACCCAAGAGCAGACACTGATAAATGCCTCCACTACTCATGAGTATGTAGAGAATTTAAGGAAACACCTCCAACATGCTTTTGCTTATGCTCAGCGGAATCTAGAAAGATCGACTGATAGCATGAAGACCCATTATGACCTGAAAACTTCCAGGAAGGAATATCAGGTGGGAGACCGGGTCTATCTATACAACTTCCAAAGGAACCAGGCCAAGCAGCGCAAATTTTTGCCTACATGGAAGGGACCCTTTGAGATCGTCGATAAGATCTCCCCTGTGGCCTACAAGATCCGCATCCCCAAAGGTGGTTCGGCAGAGGGGGAAGACAAGTGGGTCCACATAAACCAGTTGAAATGTTGCCATCCCAGGCACACTCTGCAACAACTGGAGGAATCCTCTGGAATCCTAGCGGGTACTGTATCAGACTAATTCAGTTCCAATCATAAAACCTACCACATCTAGTCTCTAAAATATTGTGATTTACATGAAACTGTCTCTAGTGATGCTGTTTTTTTTTTTTCAAAATAAGAATGTAATATTTCGTTACGATGAGATGCATATGCTGCCCCACTATCTCAACAGTGGTGGAAAAAAAAAATCGTCTATGAGTAGATATTGCCGCTCTTCCTTTATCATCCTAGGAGAGATGAAACCATGAAGGATGACCTAGAAGGACGATCCGGAGACCGGGAGCAAAGACACAACGGGCCCGGGGTACCGCCCAATCTTCCCATCAGGACCGGCGAGGAGAACTGATCGATCTGACCGGATGGAGAAGAAGATGCTGAACTGTGCCATCTACAGAAGAGGAAGAAGATTATGCGGACAGACCGGTGCGTGGGTCAAAACCCTTGGGCACGCGACTCCCCATCGACCCAAACTCAAAGTGCAGTCACGTGGGGGGGCTTGTAGGGTGTCCTGACCCACGTTTAAGCTACCCTGCTACAACATTTGGTGCTGTGGGCTTAGGAAATTCAAGATGGCGGAAAACCCACATGTGCGCCGAAATCCAGGAAAGCTGCGCAGTTGTGCGCACACCAAAATGGTTACCTAACTTGCCACCCACCAGGGTAAAGAAAGGTCTTTGTTAACAAAATCCACTTTTACTGATGTCAAAAAGTTGCTGAAATCGTGACTCATTGGACCACTTTAAAGATTCAACCCTTTTTGTGGGGTTCCACATAACCATCTTACTGTAAGGAGCCCCATCAAAACAATGTTAAGCAAGGATTTACTACCATGTAAGAACCATTCCTGTTTAGAATGCATTAATCCAAGAAAATCCCAAAAAATGGGTGCAGTACCAGTACTCACCACTATCCAAAAGCCGGCGTTTTAAAACCCACTGTGTGTGTTTCTGAAGGCAAGCAAAATGCCTATTTCAAACCTTGCAACATGTGCAAAATATTTACTGAACACCAGCAGACATTGGCAGAATGGAGTTTTGTGTGCCTACAGAATCTGGGAAATGAAGATCATAAGACAAGGTTTATAACAAGACTGGCTGAGCTGTGGATTGCAGCAGTTTAAGTTGCACTGGATTTAAAGACACTAAAATCGAAAATGTTAAATTAAATGAGTGACCTATGTTTGGTGTCACATGCCTTTGTAACTGTTGAAATGTCATAGTTTTGCACTTAGAATCAGCATTCTAGCTGCATGTGTAAAATTACAAGTTATTTTAAAAGCAACAAAAAGTTAGCTGAAGGTCTGGCTTAAGGAACTTGATTTTGCCTAGCAACGGATCCCATCAGGAGTGAAACTTGAGTCACAACTATGTTCCCAGGCCAATGTTCCTTTTGCTGCCCTTTTGCTGCTCACACAAAGGATATGCCATCTATCTGATAATTGAATTATCTGTGCTCTGCCAGAGAGTGAACAAAGCCCTCTCCACTCAGGCAAAGGTTTTTATTACAGCCGTCGTAAAAAGTGGCTTCCTCCTGGAGAAGCTGGGAGGAGCACTGCCTGTGAGAGCAAGCTGGCTTGGCAGAACTGGAAAGAACCAGAAATTCAACCTTGTGCTGAGGGTAAACCACACCCCTTTGGAGCCAGAACATAACTTTAAAAAGGGGGATAATTCATAGTGCGGACATGTGAAAATTTTATAAATGATACCATAATTCTTGTGATTTTTCTGCCCACAGTTTAAGACGTGGTAGGAACCGGTGGTATGTTCAGGGGGGTTTTAGCGGAAAAGTGGATATTACTCTAAATGTGTGCATGTTAAAAATCTGAAACTTCATCAGTTAATGTCCCTACCCCCTGCACACATGTATGTAAAGTTGGGTCCATGTCGGAAATTGAAAAAGCAGTTAAAAAGTCAATTATGTACACTCTTTGAATGCAAGCTCCGAGAATGAGCAGATTTGGACATAGACATGGCTAAATTCAGCCACACCATGTATATGTAATTTCAAACAACTGTGTAACTCTGAAGTATGGATTTTGATCATATATATATTTGGGTGCACAGATGATAAAGGGAGGATGTTTCAAGAGATCATAAAATGACATCAATCTGACTCACAGTTCAGTTTGCCAATCAAGCGGAGGAATGGAAGCCTGACCAATGACGAATGAGAGGGGCAAGTCTAGTGATGCAACACACACACCCATTCTCAAGAAACAGATAAAAGCAGAGAGTCAGGACACATAGAGACATTCAATTTCATCTGCCGCTGGAAGCCCTGCCGGAAAAATCCATACTTACCTCCATCAAACTCCAGAAAGCCAAACTAGAGACTTCAATCTATCCAGAGCAGAGACCAGACCAGAGAGAAAGCAGTGCTGTGCCTAGCAGAGACCAGACCAGAGAGAAAGCAGTGCTGTGCCTAGCAGAGACCAGACCAGAGAGAAAGCAGTGCTGTGCCTAGCAGAGACCAGACCAGAGAGAAAGCAGTGCTGTGCCTAGCCGAGACCAGACCAGGCGCTGTGAGCAGAATCCGGAAAGACCTGACCAGACTGAAGATCGTGACCAAGTCGCTTTCCTGTTCAAAATCTCTTGTGAGTACTTAGCAAAACTCAGAACACATCTCTTAGTTTAAATTCATCTAATTCAATCTATTTAACCTAAGTAGAACTGCCTCCTATCTGTCACCTGTCATTTCTAGTAAAATTTGTCATTTTAAAAAAGTGTGCGTTTAAAATTTACAAAACCAAAAACGACCTTTACTAAATTGCTCATATCTCCGCAACCGTTTGGGCTAGAGACTTGCAATAACTTTCATTTGGAACCTGAGATCCCAGGCTTTCCTGGGACCCCAAAACGGTAGAGATAGTCCTTGCGGTTCCTTTGTAATAGCGCTCGGCGCATCCGAGAATTTTGCCGCGATTTGCAATTTCTTCACATGTAAAAAAACTGTTGCTGCCTGATTTCCATTGCCAGAAATTCGTTTAACCTGCTAACTATCCCTGCATCATTGCTAGTGTGAGCCTGGACTAATATTAACTATATACCACTCATCCTGAACCTCTAAAAGGGAATTAAGAGCGTTTCCAGCATATTTCTCATTCCTTGCTAGCACCTATCAAAGCATTTGCCTGTGTTTTCAAACTTCTGTTTAAGCTTGCGGGATTGAACTGAATTACAGTTGATTGCATTTCTGAGAACTGTGTGTTTTCCTTCCATTTCCTTGCCTTGCATCAAGGGGGGGGAGGGGAGTAGCCAGAGAAAAGTGATTACATTGTTTGGTTGAAATCATATTGCATATTTTCTGTACTGCATTCATTGAATATTGCATCCACCTGAGCCTACATAAAGCATCCTCTACCACATTATACTTTTGTTCCTATTTACCCGTGTGCTACCTTATCCATTTCATGTCAACTCATTAGTGATTAAAGAAGTGTGCTAGTGCCAGATTCTCCGTTGTTAATATTTACCATATCAGATTAAGTGTGATATTCAATTATTAATTTATTATAAAGTGGGATATATATACCTATTGTTTAAATTATCAAATAAACCCTTTTAACTTGCAAAACAGAATTACTTCTTGGCTCAGTGGGGTCAGGGGGATTCCAAGAGAGGGGTGTTATACAAGGGTAGTCATCCAGAACGCATGAACTGGACCTAAAGATATATCAATAAGGGTTTTCATTCAGTATTCTAGACTAGGCGTTAACTTGGCTGTAGTGCTGAATTGAATCCTCTTACAAAGTCTAGCCCTGTGGTAAGGTACATAGCCAAGGATCAGAAGATGCTTTGATGGGAAAGTCTAGCCCTGTGGTGAGGGACATAGCCGTGGATCAGAAGATGCTTTGATGGGAAACTCTAGGCCTGTGGTAAAGGGCATAGCCATGGATCAGAAGATGCTTTGATGGGAAACTCTAGGCCTGTGGTAAAGGGCATAGCCATGGATCAGGAGATGCTTTGATGGGAAAGTCTAGCAGTGTGGTAAGGGGTATAGCCAGGGATCAGAAGATGCTTTCATGGGAAACTCTAGGCCTGTGGTAAAGGGCATAGTCGTGGATCAGAAGATGCTTTGATGGGAAACTCTAGCCCTGTGGTAAGGGACATAGCCATGGATCAGACGATGCTTTGATGGGAAGCTCTAGACCTGTGGTAAGGGGCATAGCCATGGATCAGAGGATGCTTTGATGGGAAACTCTAGGCCTGTGGTAAAGGGCATAGCCATGGATCAGAAGATGCTTTGATGGGAAACTCTAGCCCTGCAGTGAGGGAAACAGCAGTGACTCAAAGGGTGCTTTAAAGGAGAAAGCATAGCCCTGTGGTTAGGGATATGGCCATTCCTCAAATGGGGCGGCTTTGATGGGGAAAGTCTAGCCCTGCAGTAAGGGACACCCTCATGGATCAAAAGTGGCTTTGATGGGGAAACTCTAGCCCTGCGGTAAGGGGCACAGCAGTGGATCAAGGGGGATCTGAAGGAGAAACCACAGCCCTGCCGAAAGAGACATAGCCGGGATCAATAGTGGCTTTGATGGGGGACACTCTAGCCCAGCGCTAAGGGGTGCAGCAGTGGCTCAAAAGAGTGTTGAAGGAGAACCCAGAGCCCTGCAGTAAGGGACCTAGCTATTGCTCATAAGTGGCTTTTATAGGGAAAGGCTTGCCCTGCAGTAAGGGAAAGAAAGGATTCTCAAAGATTACCCCTGGGAACAGCAAATCAAGTGATGCAGATGCAGGCTTGTCTGGTGTCCTTTGAGCCTCAATTATTCTGTCCGCCCTAATTCTGTTCTCCAAGTTCCTGTTTCCAACCAAGAGTTGCATTAGTCACAGGCGTGGGGAATCTACTGTCACAGTGAAATGAGACGTCAGAAGGCCAACTGCTTTATTTATCTAGCGAGATTTGTTATAGTTTCCACTCATTCGGCGCGTGCGCTGTTTGATATGCTAGGATTTACTCCATAGCTTTCTCGGCGCATGAAAAATGCAGTTCCACAAAGCTGTGTGTTTATTGGTTCTCAGAGGTCAATGCCTCTCGTGATCGGTGTGTTACTGCTTCCGGATCTGTAGGTGGAGTGTGACGGATCCGGAAGCAGTAACACACCGATCACGAGAGGCATTGACCTCTGAGAACCAATAAACTGGGCGGGCCATAGCCCTTACCAACCCCACTACCCAGGATCTACCTGACGTACCTACACCAAGCAGAAATCAAGACAATCCCTCCTCATCACCTACCAGCCTAGAAAAAGACTTGTTAGGTCGAAACACGTGTCGGCACCACTTGTTCTACCATCAATTGATGAATTCATGAGAATAAAAGTTTGGAAGAAATGAAAACCAGAAGCTTTGTGGAACTGCATTTTTCATGCGCAGAAAAAGCAATGGAGTAAATCCTAGCATATCAAACAGCACACGCGCCGAATGAGTGGAATCTATAACAAATCTCGCGTGATACACACAATAGGCACCACGAGCACAGGCCTTTTACAAGTTTCCACCATCTGGCTGCTAGTGCACTGCTAACAGAGATGGAGGGCGCGGCAACCCATGGTCCCTGGTGCTCCTAACGCTTTATTTATCTATGGTTAATTTATATAATGCTAACCACATGAAATAACAGTACAAAATCAAGAATAATAAAATCCTGCAGCATCAAAGTAATACATGGAAAGTCAAATGTACAGCATTCCTAATATGTACGAGCCAATGGAAAAGCGATGCTCAACAGGTGTTCCTCCAAGTCTTTCTCAAGAAATGGCAAAGTGTGACATAATGTATTTCCAAGAGTAGTTCATTGCACAGATTAAAAGCCAAGAATTGAAAAGAACGAATTATTTTTCTTTTTGTTTTATTTACACATACAACATAAAAACACAATACTCCAAATCACATAGTAAAATACATAACACAATATTTACATCAATCCTGTGTGATAGATCGCCTAAAATTTCTAAACACACATTATAAAATGTAACCATATGATATATAAAATACACGTCATTCCTCCCAACAAAGCATTCTATGAGACATTCCAATCACCCTCCTGTTGTCATTTTATTATAGGATTTTAAACATTGATATCTTAAAACCTTCAAACTGACAAAAGAATGAAATGAGGAGAGGCGCAAGCAGCGCACTGCAAGGAGAGTAGAACCTGAGTAGCAAAAGGGAATTACCCGGAAGGCTGATGCAATGAGATAAGATCGGAAGGTAAGAGGAAGCAAGAGCGTGAATGCATTAAAACATACAAGAGGGCATGTGAAATGGAAATCTAAGGAAAGAGGAGGACCACAAAGGCCAGTAAGACCTGATGATGCCAGAAATTAAAAACCTCTACAAAAAAAGAATATATAACACAGACGGCAAAATAGATTGAAAAAGAAGTGCTGAATATTAAGGAAACCCACATAAAGAGAACAGCGATAATGTAATCAGGAGAGAACCAAAGGCGGAGGAACCTGTGACATAGCGGTGCCAGCCCCCATTGCCTCACTCCCCCATCTGGGGGTGGGGGAGTCAGACAACTGACCATAACCATTACTACCTAAATAATACACAGAGAATTGGTGAACATTTGGAAACAAAAGGTCTCATTTATTGGAGCATACACAATACGGGGGCAGTTTCAGCCCTAAACAACGTCTTGGTTCACGACCATAGACTTCTAAAGGTAGCCCAAAGCAGGGCAATGTCAGAGTTCTGAAGGTTCCGCTGTCCCCTTGCCGCCCACGGCTTTACCAAGGCAGCGGACATACGCTCCAGATTGTCTTGCATGCAGTACTCCTTCCTCGGGCCACTGAATGTTGTTGGTGAGGAATCTCAACTGTCCCTAAGGGACTCAGTGCCCATCATCCGAATTTGGCATGAGTGCAGCCACCGGGAAACCGCTCACGGTTGAAACCACTGCGTCACACTCCTCCCTGGCTAGGACTGCCCCGAACTCCACCACACTTTGGGGGTGGCCCCCCTGCTGCCGCCAATGCCCCAACGCAACGCTTCTAATTTACCATTGCTCCAGCCACAGCCAGCCTTCAGAGGGCACACGCAAGACTGTGGGGAACAGGTCTTTCCCTTTATCTGATACAAGCACCCTGTCTGCCACCAATTGGGCAAATGTAGGCAGGTATGTCTTACAAATCCCGGTTCCTCAGCCTTTATAAATCCCTCCGTTGAGCATGCGCCTGGACTTCTCCATGCCCATGTGAGAAGTCTTGCGCCCTTGCAATCTGGGCTCCACCTCAGGCCAGATGATGTCAGTACCAGGTGATTCTAGCACCTGTGCGTGCATGCCCAATTGACTCTGGGCCCACAGTCAGCCCCTGCCCAGGGTGAAGCAATCGCTAACGCCCTAATGCACCACAAACATTCCTGGCAGCCGAAAGTGCTCCGAAAGTGCCACGCTACCGGCGGTTGGCACATGTTCCACTTCTCTGGTGCCCCTTTCCCAGAGCCTGTGTAGGTACCCCCTTACTTTCTGGCCAGTTAATGACCATTGAGTAGACCCCTTTCCCCAGAGCCTGTGTGGGTACCCCCTTACTTTCTGGGCAGTTAATGACCATTGAGTAGACCCCTTTCCCCAGAGCCTGTGTGGGTACCCCCTTACTTTCTGGGCAGTTAATGACCATTGAGTAGACCCCTTTCCCAAGAGCCTGTGTGGGTACCCCCTTACTTCCCGGGCAGTTAATGACTATTGAGTAGACCCCTTTCCCCAGAGCCTGTGTGGGTACCCCCTTACTTCCCGGGCAGTTAATGACCATTGAGTAGACCCCTTTCCCCAGAGCCTGTGTGGGTACCCCCTTCTTTCTAGGCAGTTAATGACCATTGAGTAGACCCCTTTCCCCAGAGCCTGTGTGGGTACCCCCTTACTTTCTGGGCAGTTAATGACCATTGAGTAGACCCCTTTCCCCAGAGCCTGTGTGGGTACCCCCTTACTTCCCGGGCAGTTAATGACCATTGAGTAGACCCCTTTCCCCAGAGCCTGTGTGGGTACCCCCTTACTTCCCGGGCAGTTAATGACCATTGAGTAGACCCCTTTCCCCAGAGCCTGTGTGGGTACCCCCTTCTTTCTGGGCAGTTAATGACCATTGAGTAGACCCCTTTCCCCAGAGCCTGTGTGGGTACCCCCTTACTTCCCGGGCAGTTAATGACCATTGAGTAGACCCCTTTCCCCAGAGCCTGTGTGGGTAACCCCTTACTTCCCGGGCAGTTAATGACCATTGAGTAGACCCCTTTCCCCAGAGCCTGTGTGGGTACCCCCTTACTTCCCGGGCAGTTAATGACCATTGAGTAGACCCCTTTCCCCAGAGCGTGTGTGGGTACCCCCTTACTTCCCGGGCAGTTAATGACCATTGAGTAGACCCCTTGCCCCAGAGCCTGTGTGGGTACCCCCTTACTTCCCGGGCAGTTAATGACCATTGAGTAGACCCCTTTCCCCAGAGCCTGTGTGGGTACCCCCTTCCTTCCCGGGCAGTTAATGACCATTGAGTAGACCCCTTTCCCCAGAGCCTGTGTGGGTACCCCCTTACTTCCCGAGCAGTTAATGACCATTGAGTAGACCCCTTTCCCCAGAGCCTGTGTGGGTACCCCCTTACTTCCCGGGCAGTTAATGACCATTGAGTAGACCCCTTTCCCCAGAGCCTGTGTGGGTAACCCCTTACTTCCCGGGCAGTTAATGAACATTGAGTAGACACCTTTCCCCAGAGCCTGTGTGGGTAGCCCCTTCTTTCTGGGCAGTTAATGACCATTGAGTAGACCCCTTTCCCCAGAGCCTGTGTGGGTACCCCCTTACTTCCCGGGCAGTTAATGACCATTGAGTAGACCCCTTTCCCCAGAGCCTGTGTGGGTAACCCCTTACTTCCCGGGCAGTTAATGACCATTGAGTAGACCCCTTTCCCCAGAGCCTGTGTGGGTACCCCCTTACTTCCCGGGCAGTTAATGACCATTGAGTAGACCCCTTTCCCCAGAGCGTGTGTGGGTACCCCCTTACTTCCCGGGCAGTTAATGACCATTGAGTAGACCCCTTGCCCCAGAGCCTGTGTGGGTACCCCCTTACTTCCCGGGCAGTTAATGACCATTGAGTAGACCCCTTTCCCCAGAGCCTGTGTGGGTACCCCCTTCCTTCCCGGGCAGTTAATGACCATTGAGTAGACCCCTTTCCCCAGAGCCTGTGTGGGTACCCCCTTACTTCCCGAGCAGTTAATGACCATTGAGTAGACCCCTTTCCCCAGAGCCTGTGTGGGTACCCCCTTACTTCCCGGGCAGTTAATGACCATTGAGTAGACCCCTTTCCCCAGAGCCTGTGTGGGTAACCCCTTACTTCCCGGGCAGTTAATGAACATTGAGTAGACACCTTTCCCCAGAGCCTGTGTGGGTAGCCCCTTCTTTCTGGGCAGTTAATGACCATTGAGTAGACCCCTTTCCCCAGAGCCTGTGTGGGTACCCCTTTACTTCCCGGGCAGTTAATGACCATTGAATAGACCCCTTTCCCCAGAGCCTGTGTGGGTACCCCCTTACTTCCCGGGCAGTTAATGACCATTGAGTAGACCCCTTTCCCCAGAGCCTGTGTGGGTACCCCCTTACTTTCTGGGCAGTTAATGACCATTGAGTAGACCCCTTTCCCCAGAGCCTGTGTGGGTACCCCCTTACTTCCCGGGCAGTTAATGACCATTGAGTAGACCCCTTTCCCCAGAGCCTGTGTGGGTACCCCCTTACTTCCCGGGCAGTTGATGACCATTGAGTAGACCCATTTCCCCAGAGCCTGTGTGGGTACCCCCTTACTTCCCGGGCAGTTGATGACCATTGAGTAGACCCATTTCCCCAGAGCCTGTGTGGGTACCCCCTTACTTCCTGGGCAGTTAATGACCATTGAGTAGACCCCTTTCCCCAGAGCCTGTGTCGGTACCCCCTTACTTCCCGGGCAGTTGATGACCATTGAGTAGACCCATTTCCCCAGAGCCTGTGTGGGTACCCCCTTACTTCCCGGGCAGTTAATGACCATTGAGTAGACCCCTTTCCCCAGAGCCTGTGTGGGTACCCCCTTACTTCCCGGGCAGTTGATGAGCATTGAGTAGACCCATTTCCCCAGAGCCTGTGTGGGTACCCTCTTACTTCCCGGGCAGATAATGACCATTGAGTAGACCCCTTTCCCCAGAGCAGTTAATGACCGTTGAGTAGACCCCTTCCCCAGAGCCTGTGTGGGTACCCTCTTACTTCCTTGGCAGTTAATGACCATTGAGTAGACCCCTTTCCCCACAGCAGTTAATGACCGTTGAGTAGACCCCTTTCCCCAGAGCATGTGTGGGTACCCCCTTACTTCCCGGGCAGTTGATGACCATTGAGTAGACCCATTACCCCAGAGCCTGTTTGGGTACCCCCTTACTTCCCGGGCAGTTAATGACCATTGAGTAGACCCCTTTCCCCAGAGCCTGTGTGGGTACCCCCTTACTTCCCGGGCAGTTGATGACCATTGAGTAGACCCATTTCCCCAGAGCCTGTGTGGGTACCCTCTTACTTCCCGGGCAGTTAATGACCATTGAGTAGACCCCTTTCCCCAGAGCAGTTAATGACCGTTGAGTAGACCCCTTTCCCCAGAGCCTGTGTGGGTACCCTCTTACTTCCCGGGCAGTTAATGACCATTGAGTAGACCCCTTTCCCCAGAGCAGTTAATGACCGTTGAGTAGACCCCTTTCCCCAGAGCATGTGTGGGTACCCCCTTACTTCCCGGGCAGTTAACAGGCAGGTCCCGGCTTGTAGGTGTGTCCAAATCAAATCCCTATTTTAAGCAAGTGATTTTTTTGGGGGTCGGGGGGTGTGTTCGAAAAATCGCTTGTTGTTGTCAACCTTCCAAAACCGGGGGGGCTCTGGCCCTCCTGGCACACCCTGTGGGCTGATAAATAAGTGTCTCTTTACATGTATGTGAAGGCTGGTCAACTACTAATTCAAAATTGGTAACAAAGTGGTTTTTCGCACACATTTACGCTTGTCCCCTAACTTATCTCCAAGTTCACTGTTCATCATCCTATTGAGTTTCTGTCACCTTTGGCCATAACATGATTTCACTTAGTTGCCTTTGGAAATCAGTACTGGCACGATAAGTGCCCCAAAACCTGCCGGTTGCCCGGACTACCTAGTCAGTGGTACCACTGAAGGCCTATGTGGCCCCCCCAAACCTTGTAACCATGTACCAGCCTGTTGGTCGAGACCCTTAAATTGTACACAAACCGCAATTTCAATTATCATTGCACTGGTGCCATCCTCCGGTCTCACCGTGGCATGTCTCCTGTGGCAATGTTCCACAGCTTGCCCAACCTCAAATGGTCGTAGTGCTTTGTTACTGGCCGGACCTTCAAGTTGTACGTAAACCACAATTTCAACTTATCAGTGCATGTGTGCCATCATCCTGTGGTACCGCAAGCATGTAGCATGTGGAGTGTCCCACAGCTTACCATTTCAAACATTTCTTGGGGGTCCTTATGGTGCGTTCCTGGCCAGACCATTAACTTGCACCCAAACCACAACTTCAAATTATAAAGGAGCTTATGCCAACGTCCAGTTTTACCATGTGCATGCCATTGGTTAGAGGTCCCAGTTTACCAAACCTTTGGCAGTCGTTGGGCCGTGTTACTGGACAGACACTTAAGTTATACATAAAGCGAAATTTGAACTTATCGTGCATTCATGCCATCCTACAGTCTTACCACGGGCATGTCATTGTGGGAGTGTTCCACAGCTTACCAAACCTTTCAGGATCGTTATCCTGTGTTCCTGGGCATACTCCTAGGACCAAACTGAGGCGGTCGTTGACGTCCTCTATTATTTCCATATCCTATGATAACACATAATCCCAAATCTGTTTTTCACACCATAAATATGCCGAACAGTGTCCCCGCAGGCGCCATAGAAGGGTAAGGACCCTTGGTGGATCCCTAAGTTTGCCAACCTTAGGTTCCAATAGCCAAAGCAGCTGCTGGTGCACAGACCATTGCCGGAGGGTCCAAACAATGTCTACAGGGGCACAGGGTAGAGCACTGCAATGCTGCTGCCAGCGCACAATCCACCAAGCCATCTCAGTTTTTTAAGACTTGACTGTGAACCTGGCCGTGATCGGAGACACTGCCAAATTACAGTTGTGTTGATTGTTTACATTTTTGGGCAATTTATACCTACAATTTTCACTGTGCGTGTTCAAACCGCCAATTCAGTAGAAGTTAGTCCCTCATTATACACTCTTCTATGCAGGTATGTCTGCCCCCACTAGCATGCCAGCCCTATCCTGGACACTGGACGCAGGCAATTGGAGGGGTATTTAATTTGAGATAACCGCACCTTCTTAACCTTCTTAACCTTTCCATTTTGCATTTATGTCTTTTTGTATTTCGATTACAGTCCTTAATTAAAGATAAGGATCCAAGAAAATAGTTTTCACTGTGCCCATGAAATAAACATTGAAACCAAAGTGCAAATATGCTATACCGAGCAACCCCAACCGGGCTCTGACTCTGCCCCAAAAATTGTATCTGACTTGAATGGAAAATTGCGCACAATTGTACCTCACCCATTCCTTTCTTTGATGACCCAGTACCAATAGCACCCATTACGATGAAATAAGGTGCGAATAGTGCATTTCAGAATCTGTACTCAGCCACACTGGTCAAACCACTGACCATACAATGCCTAAGTGCACCCGAGATTCATTGTAGCCATGAGCCTAAAGGCCCTTATGCCATTCTCTTCCTGTCGCCTGACTATTTTAACATCACACAAGTCATGCTAGCATCCAAATCCTTCCTACCTTTTATGACCAGTTCTAATAGCACCACTTACACCATCAACATCCTCAGTCTCACGGCACATGAACAAAGTTTTAAATGGGCTATGGTAAGCATAGCACTAGTATTACCCATAAAAGGCTGTGCCAAGATGTGCACCAACTGAATAAAGGCCCATCCTTGCAAATGTGATGCAAATTGTTCATTTGCAGAGATATCTAATCTGCCCCACTGGTGAAGAATTAGACACTTAATCAGGAGACACTTACTACACCTTGAGTGTCCAGCAAAGCCTCTCTTAACTTGCTTTATACCCGGTCAACCTTACCATTAATTTCCAGCTCATTACCTGTACCGCGACCGGCCTGCCAAATGATCCTTTCTTCACTTAGGGTATCCTTCAACCTGTTTCTTTCTCACATAAAATAATTTTTTATTACCACAAAGCAGATCATATGGCATTCTGTTGTCACCCGTTTGGGACTCTTATGTTCATCCCGAAACCTTTTATCTTGTGGATAGATACCTTCCAAATAAATAAAATCAGTAGTTACCTAAATGATTAATTAGCACCCCTCCTTTTAATCATCCTTCATCGCCTGGCTGGGTAGCTGGGCTTACTATATGGTTTGTTCATGGTTGTGCATACGCATTTGCCAGAAATACCTCAATTAATCAATTGCTGGACTGAAATTCGGCCACTAAACTTATAATGCGTGTCACTCAATCCTTATGGCATAAGCGGCATGGGTCGCAGATCACTAACATTGGTTCCACAATATCTGTACCTTTCCCAGGAAACTTGAATGCCATAGCTCATCACTGACGCACCTATTGCACAGTCATAAAAACCACACCACTGGATGAAGAGCCTATAGCGCAGTAATAAAAACACAATTGTCTGGCCACCATCTGTAGCACGAGGGGCAGCACTGGGCCGTTGCCTGTGGTTTCTGTGAAATCGACTTAAAGCGGGACTGCAATTGTAACTTCTAATTGGCCCGTAAACATTGCCACAAGTCTTGTGCTCACCCAAAACCTTCTGTTTTATCGTCCTCCTCCTAATAGGGCTGCCTTACCCCTAAATTTCAGCTCCTCAATTGTACCTTGACTGACCCAAACAATAAGTTCCGTCCACCGCAGGTACCCTTGACCTGTGTTGTACCAAGAATACAGTTTCTATCGCCCACTGATTTGAACCAGTGTGGGCTGCAACCTTGCCCACTGAAATTGCTTTAAAAACTCTTGCAACAAGCGCCACGATGCCTCTGGGCTGTGAGTGCGCTATACAAATGCAAATAAATAAATAAATAAATTGTTCTGCTTCCAATCTAAGGTCACACCCACTGTAGAGGAGATTTAAAAATACAGCCTACATAACACGGCCCACGAATAGTAATACAACCCCATAGCCCAAGGATCAGCCCCCGTCTGTGTGGACTTCCAATGTTTGCCCCCCCACAACTTTCTTCGCAGGTGCATCGAACATAATCCACTAAACAAAAAAAAAATTCCATGCACACATTGTGTTGGCCTTCCCCAGATGCAACCTTTGCAGAGAATGAAGCATAATTGCTGTGCTATCATAACCCGTTGCAAAATTAAATGGCACCATTCAGGTTAAAAATTATGGGGAGGGTGGGTGGGGGTTGGGGGTGGGGGTGTTTGACCAGGACCGATGGCCAGCCAGTGGGCTCAGTTGTGTGCTCAAAGCAATACACGGTCCCAACTATGGCACTGTGACCACCCTGGGAACAATTTACCAAAAGTGTGGATTGATTGCCCCAAACGCCGCAGGGCTCGGTCACCGCCACATTTCTTTCCCCCATACAGCATGAACATTGCTCCGAGTCACTAAAGACTGATAACTGCTACAATTAAAATGAACAGCACCCGCTAGGGGGCGACTCAGCCAAAATCAACCCTTTAATAGAAAGGTGGCCATGGCGGCACGTGGACCGCCATGGACACAAGTATATTTCAGCCACCTTAAATCACCACTGGTCACAACAATATCAAAATTCGGCATTTCGAACTCGGCAGTTTAACCAGAATGCCATGTGGCTCCCAGTACCCGAGGGCACCTGCCATAAACCCAGGGAGCTGAAATGAACCACGGCAAATGTATTTCTATATGGCGCCACAGAGTGCTTCAATAGCAAACATCGTTATCCCACAGAGTCTGGAGCGTTGCTAGGGGGGGGGGGCTAAGGGGGCTATAGCCCCTGATCTTTTGGTTGTAGCCCCGGATAGAATCTCAGGAGCTACAGCCAAAAGACTAGCTAGCCCCCAGTCCCAACAGTTCCGACATCAGCTTAGCCCCGGGTCTTTTCCAGTCCTAGCAACTCCCCTGCATAGAGTGGTAACCAATTGATCGACCTCGTGTTTAAAACCTTCCGTGCGACGAGGGCGGACCATAAAGGAAATCAACCTTTTCTCATTGTAAGCCAAGAGCACGAGGCTTGGCAGTCGTTGTATGGTCCAACTTGGAACCAACGCTGGGTGGAAGGATGGTATTTGTCACGACCATCCTTCCACCCATACACGTTGAGTAATGAAGCCCTGTGCCCCCGTATCGCAGAAGTTGCAAAATTATAACTGCCTTGTTACTCAAATTATGCCGAAAGAACACAAAATTTCACTCAATTACTAAACTAGGCGCGTGTGGTACAGTGGTGGTTATTCCGCACTTTTGCGGTAAATCATTCAAAACAAACTGACTCATGTAGTCCAATCGTCCCCCAAATCCCTGTGGACCAGTGGCGGAAAAGGAAAAAATGTGGTGAGGGATCCCTCAAGGTCCGGGTGGGGGCGAAGTTTGGGGGTGCGGTGCCGAGGAGGCGGGGTTGGGGTTTAGCTGTCAGTTGACCTCCGATCAAAGGAAATGTCCAAAATAATAGTTTAAAACAGCGCTATTTCTTTATATATGAATTCTACTTTAAACCTCTTGCATTGCACTGGTGATGAGTTACTTCACTGTGCGGATAATAGTTTTGACCAGTGTTGCTGAGTAAATATTATTTAAAATACACAATTTGCATCCCATTTTATAAAGTCCTGCTTTGCCGTGGCCCGCTCTGCATTCTCTGCAACCTGGGGTATTTACTCTGCTACGTTCGTGTACTTAACTGTGTTTGTGCGCGCACCGTGCACGCGCATCCGTGGAAGCCCCGGAAAGTCCTGCTTTGCCATGGCCCGCTCTGCATTCTCTGCAACCTGGGGTGTTTACTGCTACGTTCGTGTACTTCGAAGTCCACAAGGTGAAAGATTACTTCAAGGGACTTATAGACTCAAACTGAACTGACACAGTTACTTACATTTCCTTTATTTTACTCTTTAGGCACTGCTAATTTCAGCTTGTAGGTGTGGCTATTTAACTGTGTTCATGCGCGCGCGCACCACGCGCGTGCACCCGTGGAAGCTGATTTGCCGCAGTGACCGGGCCCGGGCTGGGGTTGCTTCCTTTTTCTACTCACCGTAGAATTAAAGGTTAAGATCTATCACCTCGCCACTGTACACTTTCAGGTCTGTTGTAATTGAGTTTAGTTGAAGCTATCTCTGTTACATGCTACTAACGCATGTTTCCCGTGCTATTGCGATTGCTAATCCTGTTTTCTTTACCAGGTTTGCTTTCGTTTATGAACTAGCGCCCAGCTCACGCTTGAAAGAGTGCGTGCGGCTGTGTGCTTGAGATTCAGGGGGTAATTCATAGAATTCAGCGCACAAGTGGCGCACGCGGCTGGCGCACAGTGTGCGCGTGCGAATCCCTGCGCCAGCCGCGTGCGCTAAAATCCATTTCCGCGCACAGCGTATTCATGGATTCCAGCCACCAAAACCAGCCGTGGCGCACAGTTGCGCAGCGACCCTGCAGCAGCGCCAGTTACGCCTCCAAGAACGCCTCTCGCGCAGGGAAAAGCCATCAAAATCCCCAACCGAGCGCAAAGGGCAGCAGCAAACGCAGAGCTGGGAGCGTGTATTCCAGGGGTGTGCGGGTGTTTCCATACGCGACTGGGCTGGGTACGTGGATTTCAGGGGTGCGCGAGAAAGTCTACACGCGATTGGCCTGGGTACGTGGATTTCAGGGGTGCGCGAGAAAGACTACACGCGATTGGCCTGGGTACGTGGATTTCAGGGGTGCGCGAGAAAGTCTAAACGCGATTGGCCTGGGTACGTGGATTTCAGGGGTGCGCGAGAAAGACTACACGCGATTGGCCTGGGTACGCGGATTTCAGGGGTGCGCGAGAAAGTCTACACGCGATTGGCCTGGGTACGTGGATTTCAGGGGTGCGAGAGAAAGTCTACACGCGATTGGCCTGGGTACGCGGATTTCCGGGGTGCGCGAGAAAGTCTACACGCGATTGGCCTGGGTACGTGGATTTCAGGGGTGCGCGAGAAAGTCTACACGCGATTGGCCTGGGTACTTGGATTTCAGGGGTGCGCGAGAAAGTCTACACGCGATTGGCCTGGGTACGTGGATTTCAGGGGTGCGCGAGAAAGTCTACACGCGATTGGCCTGGGTACGTGGATTTCAGGGGTGCGCGAGAAAGTCTACACGCGATTGGCCTGGGTACGTGGATTTCAGGGGTGCGCGAGAAAGTCTACACGCGATTGGCCTGGGTACGTGGATTTCAGGGGTGCGCGAGAAAGTCTACACGCGATTGGCCTGGGTACGTGGATTTCAGGGGTGCGCGAGAAAGTCTACACGCGATTGGCCTGGGTACGTGGATTTCAGGGGTGCGCGAGAAAGTCTACACGCGATTGGCCTGGGTACGTGGATTTCAGGGGTGCGCGAGAAAGTCTACACGCGATTGGCCTGGGTACGTGGATTTCAGGGGTGCGCGAGAAAGTCTACACGCGATTGGCCTGGGTACGTGGATTTCAGGGGTGCGCGAGAAAGTCTACACGCGATTGGCCTGGGTACGTGGATTTCAGGGGTGCGCGAGAAAGTCTACACGCGATTGGCCTGGGTACGTGGATTTCAGGGGTGCGCGAGAAAGACTACACGCGATTGGCCTGGGTACGTGGATTTCAGGGGTGCGCGAGAAAGTCTACACGCGATTGGCCTGGGTACGTGGATTTCAGGGGTGCGCGAGAAAGACTACACGCGATTGGCCTGGGTACGTGGATTTCAGGGGTGCGCGAGAAAGTCTACACGCGATTGGCCTGGGTACGTGGATTTCAGGGGTGCGCGAGAAAGACTACACGCGATTGGCCTGGGTACGTGGATTTCAGGGGTGCGCGAGAAAGTCTACACGCGATTGGCCTGGGTACGTGGATTTCAGGGGTGCGCGAGAAAGTCTACACGCGATTGGCCTGGGTACGTGGATTTCAGGGGTGCGCGAGAAAGTCTACACGCGATTGGCCTGGGTACGTGGATTTCAGGGGTGCGCGAGAAAGTCTACACGGGCCTGGGTACGTGGATTTCAGGGGTGCGCGAGAAAGTCTACACGCGATTGGCCTGGGTACGTGGATTTCAGGGGTGCGCGAGAAAGTCTACACGCGATTGGCCTGGGTACCTGGATTTCAGGGGTGCGCGGGTGGTGGGTGTGCGGGAAGTTCAAGACGTGAATTGGCAGTGTGGGTCCTCCCAGGTCTCCCCTCTACCCCCTCCACGACCTCTGCAGGCATCCCACACCACAGGGGACTACCCTGCACCCCATGTCATGTCCCACAGGCAGCCCATCCACCATGGCGATGCCCCCAGCCAAGCCACATGTCCCCTTGCACCCCCACCCCCCAGCACTGTGGGGCACCTGCCAGCAGGCCCCCACCCATGTCCAACTCCTGTTCCCCACCACCCCCACCCCCCAGCACTGTGGGGCACCCTCCACCAGGCCCCCACCCATGTCTCCCAGCACCCCCACCCCCCAGCCACCATGGGCAGCCTCCACCAGGCCCCCACCCATGTCTCCCAGCACCCCCACCCCCCAGCCACCAGGGGCAGCCTCCACCAGGCCCCCACCCATGTCTCCCACCACCCCCACCCCCCAGCCACCAGGGGCAGCCTCCACCAGGCCCCCACCCATGTCTCCCACCACCCCCACCCACCAGCCACCAGGGGCAGCCTCAACCAGGCCCCCACCCATGTCCGACTCATGTCTCACAGCACCCCCACCCCCCCAGCCACCAGGGGCAGCCTCCACCAGGCCCCCACCCATGTCTCCCACCACCCCCACCCCCCAGCCACCAGGGGAAGCCTCCACCAGGCCCCACCCATGTCCGACTCATGTCTCCCAGCACCCCCACCCCCCCAGCCACCAGGGGCAGCCTCCACCAGGCCCCCACCCATGTCTCCCAGCACCCCCACCCCCCAGCCACCAGGGGCAGCCTCCACCAGGCCCCCACCCATGTCTCCCAGCACCCCCACCCCCCAGCCACCAGGGGCAGCCTCCACCAGGCCCCCACCCATGTCCGACTCATGTCTCCCAGCACCCCCACCCCCCAGCCACCAGGGGCAGCCTCCACCAGGCCCCCACCCAAGTCTCCCACCACCCCCACCCCCCAGCCACCAGGGGCAGCCTCCACCAGGCCCCACCCATGTCCGACTCATGTCTCCCAGCACCCCCACCCCCCCAGCCACCAGGGGCAGCCTCCACCAGGCCCCCACCCATGTCTCCCAGCACCCCCACCCCCCAGCCACCAGGGGCAGCCTCCACCAGGCCCCCACCCATGTCTCCCAGCACCCCCACCCACCAGCCACCAGGGGCAGCCTCCACCAGGCCCCCACCCATGTCTCCCAGCACCCCCACCCCCCAGCCACCAGGGGCAGCCTCCACCAGGCCCCCACCCATGTCTCCCAGCACCCCCACCCCCCAGCCACCAGGGGCAGCCTCCACCAGGCCCCACCCATGTCCGACTCATGTCTCCCAGCACCCCCACCCCCCCAGCCACCAGGGGCAGCCTCCACCAGGCCCCCACCCATGTCTCCCAGCACCCCCACCCACCAGCCACCAGGGGCACCCTCCACCAGGCCCCCACCCATGTCTCCCAGCACCCCCACCCCCCAGCCACCAGGGGCAGCCTCCACCAGGCCCCACCCATGTCTCCCACCACCCCCACCCACCAGCCACCAGGGGCAGCCTCAACCAGGCCCCCACCCATGTCCGACTCATGTCTCCCAGCACCCCCACCCCCCCAGCCACCAGGGGCAGCCTCCACCAGGCCCCCACCCATGTCTCCCAGCACCCCCACCCCCCAGCCACCAGGGGCAGCCTCCACCAGGCCCCCACCCATGTCTCCCAGCACCCCACCCACCAGCCACCAGGGGCAGCCTCCACCAGGCCCCCACCCATGTCTCCCACCACCCCCACCCACCAGCCACCAGGGGCAGCCTCAACCAGGCCCCCACCCATGTCCGACTCATGTCTCACAGCACCCCCACCCCCCCAGCCACCAGGGGCAGCCTCACCAGGCCCCCACCCATGTCTCCCAGCACCCCCACCCCCCAGCCACCAGGGGCAGCCTCCACCAGGCCCCACCCATGTCCGACTCATGTCTCCCAGCACCCCCACCCCCCCAGCCACCAGGGGCAGCCTCCACCAGGCCCCCACCCATGTCTCCCACCACCCCCACCCACCAGCCACCAGGGGCAGCCTCAACCAGGCTCCCACCCATGTCTCCCAGCACCCCCAGCCACCAGGGGCAGCCTCCACCAGGCCCCCACCCATGTCTCCCAGCACCCCCACCCCCTCAGCCACCAGGGGCAGCCTCCACCAGGCCCCCACCCATGTCCGACTCATGTCTCCCAGCACCCCCACCCCCCAGCCACCAGGGGCAGCCTCCACCAGGCCCCCACCCATGTCTCCCAGCACCCCCACCCCCCAGCCACCAGGGGCAGCCTCCACCAGGCCCCCACCCATGTCTCCCAGCACCCCCACCCCCCCAGCCACCGGGGCAGCCTCCACCAGGCCCCCACCCATGTCCGACTCATGTCTCCCAGCACCCCCACCCCCCCAGCCACCAGGGGCAGCCTCCACCAGGCCCCCACCCATGTCTCCCAGCACCCCCACCCCCCAGCCACCAGGGGCAGCCTCCACCAGGCCCCCACCCATGTCCGACTCATGTCTCCCAGCACCCCCACCCCCCCAGCCACAAGGGGCAGCCTCAACCAGGCCCCCACCCATGTCTCCCACCACCCCCACCCCCCATCCACCAGGGGCAGCCTCCACCAGGCCCCCACCCATGTCTCCCACCACCCCCACCCCCCAGCCACCAGGGGCAGCCTCCACCAGGCCCCCACCCATGTCTACCAGCACCCCCACCCCCCAGCCACCAGGGGCAGCCTCCACCAGGCCCCCACCCATGTCTCCCAGCACCCCCACCCACCAGCCACCAGGGGCAGCCTCCACCAGGCCCCCACCCATGTCTCCCAGCACCCCCACCCCCCAGCCACCAGGCCCCCACCCATGTCTCCCAGCACCCCCACCCCCCAGCCACCAGGGGCAGCCTCCACCAGGCCCCACCCATGTCCGACTCATGTCTCCCAGCACCCCCACCCCCCCAGCCACCAGGGGCAGCCTCCACCAGGCCCCCACCCATGTCTCCCACCACCCCCACCCCCCAGCCACCAGGGGCAGCCTCCACCAGGCCCCCACCCATGTCTCCCAGCACCCCCACCCCCCAGCCACCAGGGGCAGCCTCCACCAGGCCCCCACCCATGTCTCCCACCACCCCCACCCACCAGCCACCAGGGGCAGCCTCCACCAGGCCCCCACCCATGTCTCCCACCACCCCCACCCACCAGCCACCAGGGGCAGCCTTAACCAGGCCCCCACCCATGTCTCCCAGCACCCCCACCCCCCAGCCACCAGGGGCAGCCTCCACCAGGCCCCCACCCATGTCTCCCAGCACCCCCACCCCCCCAGCCACCAGGGGCAGCCTCCACCAGGCCCCCACCCATGTCCGACTCATGTCTCCCAGCACCCCCACCCCCCCAGCCACCAGGGGCAGCCTCCACCAGGCCTCCACCCATGTCTCCCAGCACCCCCACCCCCCAGCCACCAGGGGCAGCCTCCACCAGGCCCCCACCCATGTCCGACTCATGTCTCCCAGCACCCCCACCCCCCCAGCCACCAGGGGCAGCCTCAACCAGGCCCCCACCCATGTCCAGGAACAGAGACTTCCATGCTGTCATGCAATCTGCACAGGGCTCCCCATGTCACAATCAAACACATGCAACAACCATGCGGTTCACACATTACAGGTCGCACATGCATTACCATGATGTCCCTGCACACATACATGCGTACATGGCCTATGTCACACATGCAGGCAAGTATCAGACAACCAGCACACTGCAACATGCCCTGTCTCACACAGCAATGCTTGGCCACTTACCGCTCAACTTCAGACGGGTCTCCCTCTCAAGGACCTGGCTGTGGAGCGCTGGGTGTGCGCGTTCCAGGACCCTCAACTGGATGGAACTCATGCGGCCCCGGCCCCCCTCCACAAGGCGCCGGGCCTTCATGAGGGTCCTGGACCTCAAGTCCTCCCAGCGCTTCTTGACCTTCTGGATGGTGCGGGTTGCCACCCCCTCCGCGTCCTCTCCCGTCCTTCCCTGTTGGCGCGGGACGATCCGAAGAGGGCATCATACTGCCCCAGGACATGCTCCATCAGGACACCAACTTCGGTGGCAGTGAAGCTGGTGCCCCTCTGCCCCTCTGCCCCTCTGGCCGGGGGTTGCAACTGGTGTCAGATGTGGATGTGCTCGACATGGCAACCCCAGGGGCAGGAGTGGGTGACCAACTGGGTCCTGGGGCTGGGCTGTGGAGCGATGTCATTTGAGTCGGGACTCTTCTGTACCAGCAGGGGTGGACACAGCAACTGGACCCCTGCAGATGGCTGATGTGCAGGCACCAAATGGCAGGGCACGGTGGCAGCAGGCAGGCAGGCAGGCAGCAGCAGATGGCATGTGGGAGGCTGCTTGGGGCACTGGGGGCCAGTGAATTGGCCTTCTGGGCAGGAGCGTGGTCTTCCGTGTGTTTTCGCGTGGCCAGCTTCATACGGAGTGATTAGGCACGTGAAAAATCTGCACACTGCGTGTAATGCGCGTAAGCGCGCGTGAAAAACTGCACGTCCGCGTGTAATAGGAGGAAAGGGCCCATGCATAAGCGTGCGCGCGTGAAAAACTGCACGTCCGCGTGTAATGCGCGTAATCAAACGTGAAAAAGTGCACGTCCGCATGTGACGTGACGCGCGCGTGCGTTTCCCTCAGCACGGGTTAAAGGTGAGCGGGCCCAGCTGTTCGCTGTACGTGCCTTTCGTGGAGACCGACGTGTGTTGCTGCTTCCAGTTGTTTCGCGCGCCATCTACTTCACAGCTCTCAAGGACGTATCTCTTCTTTTGGCGGGGGTATTGGCTACGCGTGTTTTTCTGCATCGCGCTAGTCAGACGGTGAGTCGCAAACGCTCCTTTTCCCACTGCGGGTGCCCCTGTGTATCGCACCCATTTTCGATGTCATCGTAGCCTGCGTGTCCCACGCGTACGTGTTATACGTGTTACTGGGTGCCACCGCGTACTGCGGGAGGTTTAATCCACGCACGTAGGCTGCAGGGTTGCGTGCACGGTTTTACTGCAGTTTTGGGGTGCCTGAGCGTTGCGTGACCCGTCAACACATCACCGGGGTCACATACAGCCTTGCAGGTGCAGGGGGGCTGTTAACATCTTGCTTCCCACCCCCTTCACCCCAATTGCCCAGGTCAATTGTGCTGTACACCTCCCATTGGCACCACTCCATCTGTGCCAGCACTATTACATCTGTGCCATGGTAGGGAGGCTACCAAAGGTGAGGGGCGCCTCAGCTGGGCGTCCTCCTCGTGGCGGGCGTGGTCGGGGACGTGGCCGTGGTGACCAGGGAGTAGGGGGACTCCAGGGTGTCCAGGGCAGCCACAGAGGGGGAAGAGGCAGGGGTGCGCCACTTGAGCACAATGTTGTGCCATGTGTTGGTGCAGCCATGCCACCACCCCCTGTGGTTCAGGGGGATGCAGCTCCTGCATCTGGCACTGGCACCCGTATGACCCGGCAGTCCGTTTCATCGACTGCCACGGGCCCAAGGGTAGCGGTAGCTGCAGGTGCAGTTGTGGACACCGCCACCCAGGCTCAGGGTCTGCCAGCGCAGGCTGCGTTGGCACTTGAAGAGCCCTTGGTAGATCTCCAACAGGCCAGGGGGGAAACCATTGGGGCAGGCCGGGCTGCTCAGACCAAGACACGTGTCCCTGGGGCAGTCATGTCATCTGCTGCCCCGAACAGCCGGGTGTTGGCAAGTGCAGGGGCAGATGCACCCAACAGCACCCCGGTTGTGAGTCTGCCAACCAGGACCGTTGCGGTCAATGACCCTGCCACAGCTGATGTTGCTGCGCAGGGTCCATTAGTGGGCACCCAGCTGCCACTGACACAAGTCAGGCCTTTGGTCATCCCTCCACCTGCCACTCCCTCGGCTCAATCCACCCAACCCACTGGCCATACTGGTCAGGGCGGCATTAGCCAGCCAGGGTCTGCGCCACAGTCCAAGAGGAGGAAGGTTGCATCTGCAGCACAGGCTGGGACCCCACACACAGCCACGACCTCCTGCACGTCGAGGAAGAAGCCTTTCTGTAAGCAGGAACTGGACTTCCTCGTGGACTACGTGCGGGGACACAGCCATGACATGCTAGTGGGTGCCAATAGTCAGACTACGGCTGCCCAACGTGACACCCACTGGAAGCATGTGGCGGAACATGTCAGTTCATTCGGCCATGAGGTGCGCACGGCGCAGGAGTGCAAAAAGCGCTGGAATGACATCAAGCGCAGCACTAAGGCCAAGCGTGCCTCAAATTACAACTTGACTCTGGTGACTGGCGGTGGGCCTGCACCAGAGGAGGAAGAACTCACTCCGCATGAGGCTCTCGTTGCGGAGTTCATACCACCAGAATTGGTCGAAGGTGTGGGAGAGATGCTGGACTTTGATGCCCAGTCCAGTGAGTGTTGATGCGTAGTTGTTGAGGACGTGTGTGTTTCACTTGTGGGATGTGTTGTGCATGATTGCTGCTACATGTGACCTGTACATGGTTCTGATGTGTAAGTAATGCAATGCCACCGTCATGCGTGTCTCCTCTGCCTGCATGCGGGACTCCATGTGGCCATGCTCCCTTGCCCCTCCTCCGCCACTCTGCACCCCAGTTCCACCTTTGCACTGGTCTGCTACATTCTTGCCAATGTGTAGTTTCATGTTCATGTGTCCTGTGTAGATGCTAACTTCCAGCTTAGAAACTGCCAGACATATGCCGTGTGGTACAGCCTTAGTACTCGATGCAGGGCATCCCACTTGTACTGTGCATGGGTCAGATGTCCCGCAGGGACATGAGTGCCCCTTCATGCTCCATGTGCATTGCACACATGCCCCTATGTGTCCTTGACTGGATGATCACTGTAATATGAGTCCTTGGTTACATACATTGCCTGCCATATTATCGGCCTCCCCATGTCAACTGTGGCTCAGTCCTGCGTTGCACACATGTTTAGGCTCTGACAATCTGTGTGGCTCACAGGCCTCAGCCTGTTCAATGGCCAATGACTCTGTCCAACTCTTGTCGTGTCTTCTTCACACGTGGCCGGCCTCCGGATCTTCCATCATGTGTCCTGCCCACTGTCCCAGCATCATTTGCAGTGTTGTAATTGAAATCACATTAAGCTGTTGATGCCAGTCAACACTGCTTGTCAATACACAGGTGTATGGTCAGCCTTTTGATACCATGCTAGGCATCCCTGCTTTGGTACTGGGGTGGAGGGGTGCTTGCCTTCTAGACATGGTACACATTGAATACACAATGCACGTGATGTCTGATTTTGACATTGCACTGCCTTCACATTTCCTGGCACACACCATGGAGTGCTTGTACATGTAGGTAGTGAGTGGCGTACACATTTTCTGCACTGCTTAGACCCACTTCCATGCAAACTGCCACCTTTCAACAGGTCTGATCACAGAAGCTATTCTAAGTAGACCCAGCATGCATGCAAGGTCATATGTTGTGTGTCACATGTCTGCCAGATGCCTTTGCTGTCGGTGTGTGTGTGTGTGTGTGTTGTGTGCTTCTGACATGTGTACTGACCTTTTCCTCTCTATTTTTCAGGTGATGACGCAATGGATGCAGAGGATGGTGTTGTCATGCCAGACACAGGGTTGGTAAGACCACATCAACCCGGCACTAGTGGGGGTCGTGGGGTGGTAGGCCACGAAAACCCCCAAGTGCTGCAGTCCATCCTGTCTCTGGCTGCCTATGAGTCCAGCCTTGATGACGACTCTGACGTCCATGTTGAGTTGGATGACCATCAAGTCCATGTGTCAGGGGTGAGTGATTCTGATGTGGACACTCCTCTGTCTGCGACCCCTGCACTGAGGGATCAGACAGTCTTGGTTCCTCCGCCCGTGGTGGATCGGGACGCATGGTCACCCTCCACACCAGTCACTGATGTGCCTGGGACATCACGTCGACGGGGGCATGTAGTCGTGCAGCCGCAGGCGGTGCCAACACAGCGAGGACCCCCGGTCCTTGGGTCCCGCAGGGGTCAAGCCCGGCAACGCGGTCGCCGCGCGCAACCGCTGTATACTGAGTGGGAGCAAGACATGACTGCCAATTCAGAACGGCAGGGGGCAGCAATGGAGAACATCGCTGACAGCATGGAGCGTGTGGCCCGATCTGTGCTCCCCCCTGCTAGGCAGGTGCTTCTCCAGCAGCAGGCGGCACGGTCCACGGCCCGCTCACTCAGGCTGGGCATGGCGGCCTCAGACAGGGCACACCAGGCTGAAATGTCGTCTCTGCGTCAAGCAATTGCTGCTCACGCAGAGGCGCACATGGATGCCCTGAGGGAGGAGTATGCCTCCCTCAGATCCACTCTGGGTGTCCTTATGATGTCCCAGAGGCAGCAGGCAGAGGAGAGGTTTGCACAGCTTGAGCGCACCATCTCGGCTGAGCTACAGGCTTGCCGGGAGGTGCAGCGGTTGTCCAGCCAGGCCTTGCAGGAGGAACTCTGTGTTACACGTGCTACCTTGCAAGAGGAAGCACGTGTATCACGTGAGGTCCTGCATGCAGACCTATGTAACATCGCCACACAGAACCAGGCTCACCTGTCCGGCAGACTTGCTGCCGACGAGGGGCAAGCTGCGGGTAGGCGTGGCCAGGCTACTGTGCCACGTCCTCCTTACCAGGATGAGCCAGACTCGGACGACCATCTATCTCCCACATAGGTCGTGCTGTGAAGGCGTTGAGCCCATGGAGGTATTTTTTTTTGGCTCAGCATCATCGCATGTGGATGTTGAGCAGCACCCTGTACCTCCCCCCTCCTGGGTGCCTCCCCTCCCCCCGGGTCGTATGTGGCCATTTTTGATTTTTCTTTTAGTTTAGTTAGTTAAGTTTCTGTTTGATAGTTAGTTTAAATAGGTAATGTAGGTTTTCCATAGTTAGTGTAATTAGTTAATAGTTGAGTTAGTTTAAAATTTGTAGTCTATTGTGCTTACATGTGACAGTGCGGTGCCTTGTGGTTTTTGAAGGCATCCACTGTCTGTTCCAGCTGGGCCCTTCATGGTTGTCTTGTGTATGTGTTTGCTGCTTGGGTTCCTTGACTCACATATGCCACTCCTGCCTCCCTTATCCATGGGCTCGCAAGGATGGTTCGGTGTAACAGATTTTTACACAAGGGCTTTGGACTGTCATATCTGTGGCATGTCTGGTGCTTTTTGACTTGTGTTGACACCCCTAGTGGGGATGATTTAGGTGTAATTGTCCACTGTTCAGCTTTTGCTAGATGGGGCGTGTCATGATTAATGTGGACATTGATTGCTATGCATTGTGTATTATGTTTCATATCGTTCCTGTACACGTGCTTGTTGCAAATCATGCTGTAGATAGTGTTCCACACTTTGGAGGTGAAAGACGGACTGATGGTGTGATTTGTGATGTGACTCTCTGACATGGTCAAGTAATGAGATGCATGATGAGACACACACAGATCACGTTGATGCATTAATCATGTGTTTCATGCACTTTCTGCAGGGGGATGAGGCACCAGAGCACCTTTGCCAGCAGACATGGCCCATTGGACGACGTAATTCCTGACCCGTTTGTTGGTGCCCACATGCACATGTGTGCACAAGCAGAGCCACAGTGATTGCAGACCCACATCCTAGAACTGCTGACATGTTCCAAGGAACTCCAGGCAAGGTGAGCATCACAGGGGGGCCACGAGACAGCAAAGCTTGCACCAGGCGAGTTGCACGTGCAGGCTTAGTCACAGCACTGAGGGTGAGCTTAGACAAATATTGGTGTTTAAGCACACAATGCAGCTCAGATGTGTTTGTGGACTGATGGCTGTTGATAGTAGGGTTGTCTGGGACACATGCGGGGGCAGTGGCACATACCCTGCGGTACACCAAGGTTCATTGAGGCACTTGTATCAACCATGTAGCCTTCCAAGACATGGAAAGGGGCAGCTCACAGGGACATACAGCAAGGGACATACTCGGGTGCAGTGCATGTCTATTCCACGTACTTCATGATAAATGCACTGGCAACTTTGTTTTGGTCATGGTGGTACGCAACTTGCTCTGTAGTCATGGCTTGCCATATGGGTCTGTCTGCTTACCCAGGGAACATTGCATGTTGTGTGAATTGTGACACATTGGTGTTCCATTTGCCACGCACCCACCAGCGGCTGACTTACTGCATTAACTGTGAATGACCCGTCACAGGGGTGATGTTATATATGGGTACGAAGCATGGAGCACAGATTGTCTGTTTGTAGAGTTGTATGTTGTTATGGGGCATGTTTTGTGTTGTGTTTTTGTGTAATTGGCACGTACAGGTTGCTGACTGTGTCTCTCTTTGCAGCATTGCAGTGCTCCTGTAACCGGACCTGAGAGTGCGCAGGCAGGAGGCCAGCACTCAAAACCAGAGCTAAGTGTCTTGTTGTATTTTCTTACAAACTGCCCTGCATAGGCTTGCTGGGGAGTGTACTGATGCATGGATGTATGTGTGGTCCTATTTGGTATGTTTTTTACCCTAATCACCCGTGATCCTATGCAATTACGAAACCTGTACCCTCTACCCGGTGTTCCTGCTTCCCATGCCTATCCAAGCAATGTTCCCTGACCCTCTTTCCCCACTGGGGTTGCGGATGCCTGTGTAAGCCCCGAACTTGCAGGCGCCAAAACCCTAGAGGGGGTGGTTGGTTCGTACCACTCCTGAGCCTGGACTACAGAAGGCCATGACAATGATGTCCAAGTTTGTTTGGATTGTGCATGTGTTCATGCAGGTTGTACATTTTCGTGCATTCCCTGGTTTCATGTGTCATTCCTACTCCCCTCACCTGCCACGCATTCCAGTCATCCAGTGTGTCTACAACTGTCCCGACTGCATATCCCTGAACCTCTTTCCCCACCAGGATCTCAGGGGCCTGTGTGAGTTTGACCTTGCAGGCACCCGGGACATGGTGTGGGTGGTTGTTTCATGAGACTCCAGCGCCTGTACAGGGGATCGGTGACAGTACACATCCATTCATGGTGCATCATCCTATGTCATGTACCACACATGTCTCACATCCTGTCGTGACATTGTTTTGCTGTGCTACCTTGGTTGTTGCATCATTGTGGTAGTACTTGGCCTTTGAGACGTACTGCTATGTCAAGTCATCTACTGGAGGGTGTTTGGGTTCCTTTTCATGCCTTGGATTATGTGATTTTGGAAATGAGTGTGGATTCTGAGGGTTCAGGCATCTCTTTACACACAAGGTGGGAGATGGACACGAAGGGTAAAGGTGATCCTGTGGCCAGGTGGGAATGAGGGTTGGAGGCTCCATGACCCAGGTGCAGTTGTTCAGTGGGTCATGGTAATTTGCGAGGGGGGGGTGGTTGTTGTTGATAGTTGCGTTGCCCTGCAGTGTGATGGGAACTCTGACATTGTAATGTTGTTGTCCTATGTACATGTTGTGTTCTGCTGATCAATGCCTGTTCATGTGTTGTGTTTTCCTTTCAGGTGCGAGGGGATAGTAGTGGTTTGACATGCTGGGGTGTACACATGGTGGATGTTCACATGTGATGTGTAGGGAACACTGATGGTCACTTGAGTGCACATGCATATGTGGAGTGCATGTCCTTGCAGAACCACACACTTGCACTCGGATGCACTCCATGTACTCCCACCCTTGCATATCCACGTGTACACTGTTTGCCTTCTGGTGCCCACTGTGTCCCGCCAGCACATGTTCTGTGACCGATTATGGTTCGAGTACATGCCTAATTTGATTTTTGATGTAGTCTGTCACTTAGATGTGATGCTCAGGGTGTGCATCACACGCAATGGCTGTTCACTGTGCTGTGCGCTGAGCAGTGTGATGCAGGAGTAGGACATTGCACACATGAGCTGCAGTGTTCATTTTGCAATGCATCATGTGCATATAGCCAGGCATTCATTGTGATGTTACGTCTACGACTGTTGTAATGCATTTGGAATCGACTTATTTTTGGTGGGACATTTTGTTGGTCTGTCATTTCATCGGATTCCGGGTCAGGCATCATTGTCCGGTGCCACTGTACATTTAGGACATGGAAATGTGTACCTTATCGTTACTGGGTCGGTGTATGGGTATTGCTTGCCATGTCATGTTGATGTTTGGGAGGGTTTGACTGACATGACAGTGATGGCCATGGCCTGTTTTGCAGGTGTGTGTGATGCACACCTTGCATGTCCAGGTCATCCGCTTCTCAGAGCAACTAGCTGGGGGTAGGTTTCTCTCCGCAGCAGGGCCCTCCCCCTCGAACAGACTTCCTGACTTGAACTTGAGGGGAACCATCTCCAGTTCTGGAAGCACCTCAAGACCTTCCTCTTTGCTTCTGCTTACTCTCTGCCTCTCCCTTGCAGAATTGTTCACTGGAACTGCACAGGAGCTGCAACTGGGCCACTCTCACCAACCTCGGCCCCTGGCCCAGCCACTGTCCACTTGCACTGCCACCCTGGCAACCCCTGCACTGCAGTACTGTCTCTCTATCCCTACAGCCCTCCCTTCCCAGCACTCGTCTGCACTTACCTTAGCAGTTGCCACCAGGCGACCTATGTATAATTTTTTGGCCTACTTCCCCTGTACTGGACTCCCCCCCACCCTTGCACTTTTCCCTTCCCCCTACCCCTGCACTTGCACAATCACAATGACACCTGGCCTAGTAGTACCGTTCTCTGTGTTCCCTTGTTCCCCCCCCGCCTCATTGTGCCTTGTAATACTTGTGTATGGCTCATGTCATGTCACATGTCATGTGTGCATTTTGTTTGCACAGGATAGCTTGTGTTTAAGTAGCTAGGGATGCAGACGATGTGGCACTTCCATGGCAACTATCTCAGGGTGGTAGGGTTGTGACAGTTGACTGTCACTTTGTCATCATCGATTGTCACCTGGTATGTGCCAGGCCTGTGTGCACTCCGCAGGGGTGGGAGTTTAGGTGAAAAATGTGGCCACAAGCTGGGTCCGGGCTACCTCGCCACGTGCCCTGTCCCCTCCCATGGGCAGCGCCTGTGCCTGTGGTTGGGGATGTGGGGGCACCACCATGTCCACCGGGACGCCCTGCCGTGTTGCAACATTGTGCAGGACACATGCTGCCACAATGATCCTGCACACAACTGCTGGTGCATAGAGTAGTTGCCCACCAGAGCGGTCAAGGGAGCGGAAACGTGACTTGAGCACTCCGAATGTGCGCTCCACTATGCCCCTGGTTGCAATATGGGCAGCGTTGTATCTTACCTGGGGTGGTGTGGTGGGGTTCCGGATTGGCGTCATCATGTGGTTGCTCAGAGGGTAGGCACTGTCCCCTGGGGAGGTGATAATTGTTCAGATTATTAGGGTTGGTATATTTGTCTGTGTGTGACTTGCATGCATGTGCAAGGGCATTTGTACTCACCTAGGAGCCATGTGTCGCCATGCTGCCCAGCTTCCAGGGCCCGGCTCAGGGCTGACATTCTGTATATGAAACTGTCATGGGTGGAGCCAGGGTAGTTTGCATACACAGAGGTGATGATTCCCTTTGCATCGCATACCACCTGTACATTGACGGAATGCCAGTGCTTGCGGTTTCGGTAGATGTGCTCAGTGGCCCTAGGTGGACGTAGGGCCACATGGGTGCAATCTATGGCACCGAGCACTTTGGGGAAGTGTGCCACCCTGAAAAAATCCAGGACAACGGCCTGCCTTTCTGCGGGTGTTCTGGGCATGTATATGTGCCTGCGGACTGAGGGGCGCGCTGTCATGATTGCCAGTACCTGGTGTAGGCAGCGTGACTGCGTGGCCTGTGAGATCCCCCCCACTATGGCAGTGGTCCGCTGAAACGACCCAGTGGCCAAGAAATGCAAGACATTGAGCAGCTTCTCCAAGGGGCTCAATGCTTGGGAGCAAAGGGTGGGGGATGTGAGGTCATCTTCCCACTCCCTGACCAGGTCTAGGATGATATGGGGAGGAAACCTATACCTGCCGTAGACCTGGTCGTCAGGCATCCCAAAAAGGCGTGTCCGTGGTGCAAAAATGCGTGCCCTGGCTATTCTCCTCCTCCTGCGGTGTCCCACAATCACTGCAGCAACAAATGGGGCATTCATGTCGCTGTATATACGCGTTTGTTGTTTGCGCGCACTTTTATGCTGTGCGCGGGTGCGGGACGCCTCCGTGTGGGCGGACTCGTTGGTTTCCCGTATTCGGGTGTCATCGCGTGTGATCGGAGGGGAGCGAGCGTACACGCGATTGGCCTGGGTACGTGTGTTTCGGGGTGCGCGGGTAGTTCCACACGCGATTGGCCGGGGTACGTGTGTTTCGGGGTGCGCGGGTAGTTCCACACGCGATTGGCATGGGTACGTGTGTTTCGGGGTGCGCGGGTAGTTCCACACGCGATTGGCCTGGGTACGTGTGTTTCGGGGTGTGCGGGTAGTTCCACACGCGATTGGCCGGGGTACGTGTGTTTCGGGGTGCGCGGGTAGTTCCACACGCGATTGGCCTGGGTACGTGTGTTTCGGGGTGCGCGGGTAGTTCCACACGCCATTGGCCTGGGTACGTGTGTTCCGGGGTCCCGTGAACTTTCACACGCGATTGGTTGGGATCCACGTGTGTACTGTCATCACGTGCAATGAGGGATACTCCCTCGCACGTCACGTCACAGACACGCTCACGCGCTGAGGGCCTTTGGTCCAATGAAAATGCGTATGGGTGCAGACGCGCTTACGCGCTAAGGGCCTTTCCTCGAATTACACGCTGACGTGCAGATTTTTCACGTGCCAAATCACTCCGTATCAAGCTGGCCACGCGTAAGCACACAGAAGACCACGCTCCTGCCCAGAAGGCCGAACTACTGCCCCCCAGAGCCCCGAGCACGCTCCCACCTGTCATCTGCTGCTGCCTGACTGCCTGCTGCCCACGTGCCCTGCCATTTGCTGGCTGCACATCAGCCAGGGGTGCTGTTGGTGTGACCACCCCTGCTGGAACCAAAGACTCCCGACTGGGATTCCATCGCTCCACAGCCCAGCCCCAGGACCCAGTTGCCCACCCACTCCTGCCTCTGGGGTTGTCATGTCGGGGCAAACTCCATCTGTGACCACTGACAACCCCCGGCCAGAGAGGCAGAGGGGCACCAGCTTCAGTGCCACCGAAGTTGGTGTCCTGGTGGAGCAAGTCCTGGGGCAGTATGATGCCCTCTTCGGAAGTTGCCGCGCCGACAAGGAAGGACGGACTCGGATCTGGACTGACATCGTGACTGCCATCAACGCGGAGGGGGTGGCAGTCCGCGACTTCCAACATGTCAAGAAGCGCTGGGAGGACTTCAGGTCCAGGACCCTGACCAAGGCCCGGCGCCTCTTGAAGGCAGCGGATGCCAAGTGGCGCCGGGGCCACTTGTCGGAAGAACAGATGAGGGTCCTGGAACACATATCCCCAGCGCTCCACGTCCAGGTCCTTGAGAGGCAGACCCGTCTGGAGTCGAGCGGTGAGTGTACATGCATCCTGATTGTGAGCAGTGCGTGTGGTGATTGTTCAGTAGTGTGCAGGTTGCACATCTGTTTGTATGGGGTCGATTATGGGTGCGGGTGTACAGGGCCGTGGGGCTGACACATGCGAGGGCTGTAATGTGTGAGACATGGATGGTGCCTGTGTGTGTGGGCTTGCATGCCAAATGCAGTTGTGTGGGCACACAAGTTTGTATGAATGTGTATGTGAGTAGACATGTCCGCGTTTTCAGCTGATTGTATCAGCGCTGTGTACATGTGCATGTGTGTGTATTTGACAAGGGTGCAACAGTGATGCAACATGGATGCATGTGACAGCGGTATGTGGAAGCCTGATTGGCAGATGTGACATGGATGCCCGTCTGAACACTGCGACACTTAGCAGAGGTGTACACATGCATGCAAGTGTGGTGGTTGGTGTGTACATGTGTGGTGCACTTCCTGTGTTGCATGTGATGTCTGGCTCACCTTTGGCTGCTGATGCTGTTATATGTGTATGGATGGTGTTGGCAGTTGCAACATGGCTGTGGTATGGCTCGTGTGTGCAAGTTGTAATGACATGTGTGTTGGGGATTGTGATGACATGTCAGAGGTTTGCCAGTGCCACTCATGTACAACTGTCATGTGTGTATGTGTCCATTGTACAGTGCCCTGATGCCTGTGTTTTGTTTCTCCCTGTCTGCAGCGTCAACTGATGAAGAGGGCGGAGAAGGTGCTGTGGAGCACAGCGGCGGGGATCCCACCGCCAGCCGGAGACGCAAGGCCCGGCTCCCCTCCCAGGTTGTCATCTCGTCGGGGAGTGAGGAGTCCGGTGCCACGTCCCAGGCCGCAGCTGCCGGGGGGAGGTCCAAGAGGCGGAGGTTGCAGTTGGACTCCTCGGCAGCAGAAGGGGCAGCTGGGACCCCACAGGGCCCAATGGGGGAAGATGGCACAGAGTCATCCAGGTTGGTGGGGGGTTTGGTGGAGGAGGAGGCCGTGCAAGCACCGGAGACGGGGTCTGGGGGTGGGGATCCCACTGGTGCTAGTGGTGCAGTGCAGGACCAGGGACAGGAGGCAGCACAGGCCGCCGCGGAGGTGCCTGTGTGCAATCCTGTCCCTGATCCTGTCCCTGCATCATCTTGCACCAGCAGAGATGCCCATGTCCAGACCAGTTTTCAGGCAGGGGATGAGCTGACGTCAACTGGCCTTCCTCTGCCTGCGGACGTGACCTGCAGTCTTTTCATGAAGAGACTGCACATCATCTCGAATGGCTCGTTGACCACGTCAGCCTGCTGGGACAGGTCACCCAGGCCGGATTCCTCCGTCTGATGGGGCTTGCCACGACCCCCTCCTCAGCTGGACCCCCTACGCGCCAGTCGTCCTCTGTGCCATCTTCCCACCCATCAGTCACCTGGGTGCCCTGTGGAGCTGCCTCTGACGGTGCGGCCAGGCTGGTGGAGGAGGCATCCCTGCCGCAGTCGGGAGTCGGACGTCCAGCAGGGGTGGCCACGTCAACGACTGCACCCCAGCCGGCGGAGGATGTGCAGGCAGCAGGAGGCAGTGCAGGGGCAGAGGCACAGCAGCAGCAGCACCATGGTGGGAGCCATGAAGGCTCGGGGCCTTCGACATCGGAGGGGCAGGCATCGGCCGGAGGGCAGGAGGACCCAGGACAAAAAGTGTCTTCCGTGTGGCAGCGGTTGGGCCACGCCATAGATGCGGAGCGGCAGCGGGCGGAAGAGGCACGGCTCTCAATGGTCAGGGCGGAGAACTCCATGCAGAGGGCCCTGAGGCGGGTCGAGTGCCTCGAGGCAATCCGCAGGGCTTTGGAGGTGGACACGTCGACGGCCCTGCGGACCCTCGGGGCCATGGAGGAGGACCGCCTCCGGGACATTGAGGAGGAGTTCGATGATGCCCTGGCCCGGCACATCCAGAAGTGAGCCGTGGAACTAGCCCGCTGCCCTTGTACATAGTTATGTAGGTAGTGTTAAGTTTTCATTTTTGTTTTTATTTCATTTGGACCTTTTGGACATTGGCCACATTTTTGTATATAGTTTTTTTTATTAGTTAGTGTAGTTAGTTAGGTTTCCTTTATTTTGTTGGGATGATGGACCCTGGCTTCTTGCATTGTACATAGTTGTGGACTTGTACATACTTTCTTTTTTAACATTATCCATGGATCAATGGCTTATAATTTTTTTTTCACATTGGATTTTGTTTGGTGGACATTGACTTTGTACTACATTACTTTGGATTTCTATATTCTTTATTTTTTTTTTTATTTTGAACAGACATGCTTCTTTTCATTTTTTTCCATTCACATTTCTGTTTCTTCATTTTTGTTTCTATTCATCTTTCCTTTAATACATTATTTATTTGTTGCACTTCAATGTGTGGTGTCTCATTGTTTTCATGCATTTCATGTTATGTGTTTTGAGAATCACTGACACCCATTGGGTGTATGTGAGGGACATGTGTTTGTTTTGGAACTTGCAATTGGTGTTCTGTGATGTAATTGCAGAATATGAGTGGGTGGATGCAATACTCGGGTGGGTGTTTTGCATTTGGGGGCTGACCATAGAGACCAGGGATCTGGACTGTGATGACATGTTGGGTGGGGAACATTAGTTGGACATGGGTGGGGGCCTGCTGGAGGCTGCCCCTGGTGTCTGGGGGGTGGGGGTGGTGGGAGACATGGGTGGGGGCCTGGTGGAGGGTTCCCCTGGATGCTGGGGGGTGAGGGTGCAGGGGGACATGTGTGTGGGCCTGGTGGAGGGTGCCCCTGCACTGCTGGGGGGTGGGGGTGGTGGGAGACATGTGTGGGTGCCAGGTGGAGGGTGTCCCTGGATGCTAGGTGGTAGGGGTGCAGGGGGACATGAGTGGGGGCCTGGTGGAGGGTGCCCCTGGTGGCTGGGGGGGTGGGGGTGGTGGGAGACATGAGTTGGACATGGGTGGGGGCCTGGTTGAGGCTGCCCCTGGTGGCTGGGGGGTGGGGGTGGTGGGAGACATGGGTGGGGGCCTGGTTGAGGCTGCCCCTGGTGGCTGGGGGGGTGGGGGTGCTGGGAGACATGAGTCGGACATGGGTGGGGGCCTGGTGGAGGCTGCCCCTGGTGGCTGGGGAGTGGGGGTGGTGGGAGACATGGGTGGGGGCCTGGTGGAGGCTGCCCCTGGTGGCTGGGGGGTGGGGGTGGTTGGAGACATGAGTGGGGGCCTGGTGGAGGGTGCCCCTGGATGCTGGGGGGTGAGGGTGCAGGGGGACATGAGTGGGGGCCTGGTGGAGGGTGCCCCTGGATGCTGGGGGGTGGGGGTGGTGGGAGACATGTGTGGGGGCCTGGTGGAGGGTGCCCCTGCACTGCTGGGGGGTGAGGGTGCAGGGGGACATGTGTGGGGGCCTGGTGGAGGGTGCCCCTGCACTGCTGGGGGGTGGGGGTGGTGGGAGACATGTGTGGGTGCCAGGTGGAGGGTGCCCCTGGATGCTAGGGGGTGGGGGTGCAGGGGGACATGAGTGGGGGCCTGGTGGAGGCTGCCCCTGGATGCTGGGGGGTGGGGGTGGTGGGAGACATGAGTGGGGGCCTGGTGGAGGGTGCCCCTGGATGCTAGGGGGTGGGGGTGCAGGGGGACATGAGTGGGGGCCTGGTGGAGGGTGCCCCTGGATGCTGGGGGGTGAGGGTGCAGGGGGACATGTGTGGGGGCCTGGTGGAGGGTGCCCCTGGATGCTAGGGGGTGGGGGTGCAGGGGGACATGAGTGGGGGCCTGGTGGAGGGTGCCCCTGGATGCTGGGGGGTGAGGGTGCAGGGGGACATGTGTGGGGCCCTGGTGGAGGGTGCCCCTGCACTGCTGGGGGGTGGGGGTGGTGGGAGACATGTGTGGGTGCCAGGTGGAGGGTGCCCCTGGATGCTAGGGGGTGGGGGTGCAGGGGGACATGAGTGGGGGCCTGGTGGAGGGTGCCCCTGGATGCTGGGGGGTGGGGGTGGTGGGAGACATGAGTGGGGGCCTGGTGGAGGGTGCCCCTGGATGCTAGGGGGTGGGGGTGCAGGGGGACATGAGTGGGGGCCTGGTGGAGGGTGCCCCGGATGCTGGGGGGTGAGGGTGCAGGGGGACATGTGTGGGGGCCTGCTGGAGGGTGCCCCTGCACTGCTGGGGGGTGGGGGTGCTAGGAGACATGTGTGGGGGCCTGGTGGAGGGTGCCCCTGGATGCTGGGGGGTGGGGGTGGTGGGAGACATGAGTGGGGGCCTGGTGGAGGGTGCCCCTGGATGCTAGGGGGTGGGGGTGCAGGGGGACATGAGTGGGGGCCTGGTGGAGGGTGCCCCTGGATGCTGGGGGGTGAGGGTGCAGGGGGACATGTGTGGGGGCCTGGTGGAGGGTGCCCCTGCACTGCTGGGGGGTGGGGGTGGTGGGAGACATGTGTGGGTGCCAGGTGGAGGGTGCCCCTGGATGCTAGGGGGTGGGGGTGGAGGGGGACATGAGTGGGGGCCTGGTGGAGGGTGCCCCTGGATGCTGGGGGGTGGGGGTGGTGGGAGACATGAGTGGGGGCCTGGTGGAGGGTGCCCCTGGATGCTAGGGGGTGGGGGTGCAGGGGGACATGAGTGGGGGCCTGGTGGAGGGTGCCCCTGGATGCTGGGGGGTGAGGGTGCAGAGGGACATGTGTGGGGGCCTGGTGGAGGGTGCCCCTGGATGCTAGGGGGTGGGGGTGCAGGGGGACATGAGTGGGGGCCTGGTGGAGGGTGCCCCTGGATGCTGGGGGGTGAGGGTGCAGGGGGACATGTGTGGGGGCCTGGTGGAGGGTGCCCCTGCACTGCTGGGTGGTGGGGGTGGTGGGAGACATGTGTGGGTGCCAGGTGGAGGGTGCCCCTGGATGCTAGGGGGTGGGGGTGCAGGGGGACATGAGTGGGGGCCTGGTGGAGGGTGCCCCTGGATGCTGGGGGGTGAGGGTGCAGGGGGACATGTGTGGGGGCCTGGTGGAGGGTGCCCCTGCACTGCTGGGGGGTGGGGGTGGTGGGAGACATGTGTGGGTGCCAGGTGGAGGGTGCCCTTGGATGCTAGGGGGTGGGGGTGCAGGGGGACATGAGTGGGGGCCTGGTGGAGGGTGCCCCTGGATGCTGGGGGGTGGGGGTGGTGGGAGACATGAGTGGGGGCCTGGTGGAGGGTGCTCCTGGATGCTAGGGGGTGGGGGTGCAGGGGGACATGAGTGGGGGCCGGGTGGAGGGTGCCCTGCACAGCTGGGGGGTGGGGGTGATGGGTGACATGAGTGGGGGCCTGGTGGAGGGTGCCCCTGGATGCTGGGGGGTGGGGGTGGTGGGAGACATGAGTGGGGGCCTGGTGGAGGGTGCCCCTGGATGCTAGGGGGTGGGGGTGCAGGGGGACATGAGTGGGGGCCTGGTGGAGGGTGCCCCTGGATGCTGGGGGGTGAGGGTGCAGGGGGACATGTGTGGGGGCCTGCTGGAGGGTGCCCCTGCACTGCTGGGGGTGGGGGTGATAGGAGACATGTGTGGGGGCCTGATGGAGGGTGTCCCTGGATGCTGGGGGGTGGGGGTGGTGGGAGACATGAGTGGGGGCCTGGTGGAGGGTGCCCCTGGATGCTAGGGGGTGGGGGTGCAGGGGGACATGAGTGGGGGCCTGGTGGAGGGTGCCCCTGGATGCTGGGGGGTGAGGGTGCAGGGGGACATGTGTGGGGGCCTGGTGGAGGGTGCCCCTGCACTGCTGGGGGGTGGGGGTGGTGGGAGACATGTGTGGGTGCCAGGTGGAGGGTGCCCCTGGATGCTAGGGGGTGGGGGTGCAGGGGGACATGAGTGGGGGCCTGATGGAGGGTGCCCCTGGATGCTGGGGGGTGAGGGTGCAGGGGGACATGTGTGGGGGCCTGGTGGAGGGTGCCCCTGCACTGCTGGGGGGTGGGGGTGGTGGGAGACATGTGTGGGTGCCAGGTGGAGGGTGCCCCTGGATGCTAGGGGGTGGGGGTGCAGGGGGACATGAGTGGGGGCCTGGTGGAGGGTGCCCCTGGATGCTGGGGGGTGGGGGTGGTGGGAGACATGAGTGGGGGCCTGGTGGAGGGTGCACCTGGATGCTAGGGGGTGGGGGTGCAGGGGGACAGGAGTGGGGGCCTGGTGGAGGGTGCCCCTGGATGCTGGGGGGTGAGGGTGCAGGGGGACATGTGTGGGGGCCTGCTGGAGGGTGCCCCTGCACTGCTGGGGGGTGGGGGTGATAGGAGACATGTGTGGGGGCCTGGTGGAGGGTGCCCCTGGATGCTGGGGGGTGGGGGTGGTGGGAGACATGAGTGGGGGCCTGGTGGAGGGTGCCCCTGGATGCTAGGGGGTGGGGGTGCAGGGGGACATGAGTGGGGGCCTGGTGGAGGGTGCCCCTGGATGCTGGGGGGTGAGGGTGCAGGGGGACATGTGTGGGGGCCTGGTGGAGGGTGCCCCTGCACTGCTGGGGGGTGGGGGTGGTGGGAGACATGTGTGGGTGCCAGGTGGAGGGTGCCCCTGGATGCTAGGGGGTGGGGGTGCAGGGGGACATGAGTGGGGGCCTGGTGGAGGGTGCCCCTGGATGCTGGGGGGTGGGGTGGTGGGAGACATGAGTGGGGGCCTGGTGGAGGGTGCCCCTGGATGCTAGGGGGTGGGGGTGCAGGGGGACATGAGTGGGGGCCTGGTGGAGGGTGCCCCTGGATGCTGGGGGGTGAGGGTGCAGGGGGACATGTGTGGGGGCCTGGTGGAGGGTGCCCCTGGATGCTAGGGGGTGGGGGTGCAGGGGGACATGAGTGGGGGCCTGGTGGAGGGTGCCCCTGGATGCTGGGGGGTGAGGGTGCAGGGGGACATGTGTGGGGGCCTGGTGGAGGGTGCCCCTGCACTGCTGGGGGGTGGGGGTGGTGGGAGACATGTGTGGGTGCCAGGTGGAGGGTGCCCCTGGATGCTAGGGGGTGGGGGTGCAGGGGGACATGAGTGGGGGCCTGGTGGAGGGTGCCCCTGGATGCTGGGGGGTGAGGGTGCAGGGGGACATGTGTGGGGGCCTGGTGGAGGGTGCCCCTGCACTGCTGGGGGGTGGGGGTGGTGGGAGACATGTGTGGGTGCCAGGTGGAGGGTGCCCCTGGATGCTAGGGAGTGGGGGTGCAGGGGGACATGAGTGGGGGCCTGGTGGAGGGTGCCCCTGGATGCTGGGGGGTGGGGGTGGTGGGAGACATGAGTGGGGGCCTGGTGGAGGGTGCCCCTGGATGCTAGGGGGTGGGGGTGCAGGGGGACATGAGTGGGGGCCTGGTGGAGGGTGCCCTGCACAGCTGGGGGGTGGGGGTGATGGGTGACATGAGTGGGGGCCTGGTGGAGGGTGCCCCTGGATGCTGGGGGGTGGGGGTGGTGGGAGACATGAGTGGGGGCCTGGTGGAGGGTGCCCCTGGATGCTAGGGGGTGGGGGTGCAGGGGGACATGAGTGGGGGCCTGGTGGAGGGTGCCCCTGGATGCTGGGGGGTGAGGGTGCAGGGGGACATGTGTGGGGGCCTGCTGGAGGGTGCCCCTGCACTGCTGGGGGTGGGGGTGATAGGAGACATGTGTGGGGGCCTGGTGGAGGGTGCCCCTGGATGCTGGGGGGTGGGGGTGGTGGGAGACATGAGTGGGGGCCTGGTGGAGGGTGCCCCTGGATGCTAGGGGGTGGGGGTGCAGGGGGACATGAGTGGGGGCCTGGTGGAGAGTGCCCCTGGATGCTGGGGGGTGAGGGTGCAGGGGGACATGTGTGGGGCCTGGTGGAGGGTGCCCCTGCACTGCTGGGGGGTGGGGGTGGTGGGAGACATGTGTGGGTGCCAGGTGGAGGGTGCCCCTGGATGCTAGGGGGTGGGGGTGCAGGGGGACATGAGTGGGGGCCTGGTGGAGGGTGCCCCTGGATGCTGGGGGTGGGGGTGGTGGGAGACATGAGTGGGGGCCTGGTGGAGGGTGCCCCTGGATGCTAGGGGGTGGGGGTGCAGGGGGACATGAGTCGGGGCCTGGTGGAGGGTGCCCCTGGATGCTGGGGGGTGAGGGTGCAGGGGGACATGTGTGGGGGCCTGGTGGAGGGTGCCCCTGGATGCTAGGGGGTGGGGGTGCAGGGGGACATGAGTGGGGGCCTGGTGGAGGGTGCCCCTGGATGCTGGGGGGTGAGGGTGCAGGGGGACATGTGTGGGGGCCTGGTGGAGGGTGCCCCTGCACTGCTGGGGGGTGGGGGTGGTGGGAGACATGTGTGGGTGCCAGGTGGAGGGTGCCCCTGGATGCTAGGGGGTGGGGGTGCAGGGGGACATGAGTGGGGGCCTGGTGGAGGGTGCCCCTGGATGCTGGGGGGTGAGGGTGCAGGGGGACATGTGTGGGGGCCTGGTGGAGGGTGCCCCTGCACTGCTGGGGGGTGGGGGTGGTGGGAGACATGTGTGGGTGCCAGGTGGAGGGTGCCCCTGGATGCTAGGGGGTGGGGGTGCAGGGGGACATGAGTGGGGGCCTGGTGGAGGGTGCCCCTGGATGCTGGGGGGTGGGGGTGGTGGGAGACATGAGTGGGGGCCTGGTGGAGGGTGCCCCTGGATGCTAGGGGGTGGGGGTGCAGGGGGACATGAGTGGGGGCCTGGTGGAGGGTTCCCTGCACAGCTGGGGGGTGGGGGTGATGGGTGACATGAGTGGGGGCCTGGTGGAGGGTGCCCCTGGATGCTGGGGGGTGGGGGTGGTGGGAGACATGAGTGGGGGCCTGGTGGAGGGTGCCCCTGGATGCTAGGGGGTGGGGGTGCAGGGGGACATGAGTGGGGGCCTGGTGGAGGGTGCCCCTGGATGCTGGGGGGTGAGGGTGCAGGGGGACATGTGTGGGGGCCTGCTGGAGGGTGCCCCTGCACTGCTGGGGGGTGGGGGTGATAGGAGACATGTGTGGGGGCCTGGTGGAGGGTGCCCCTGGATGCTGGGGGGTGGGGGTGGTGGGAGACATGAGTGGGGGCCTGGTGGAGGGTGCCCCTGGATGCTAGGGGGTGGGGGTGCAGGGGGACATGAGTGGGGGCCTGGTGGAGGGTGCCCCTGGATGCTGGGGGGTGAGGGTGCAGGGGGACATGTGTGGGGGCCTGGTGGAGGGTGCCCCTGCACTGCAGGGGGGTGGGGGTGGTGGGAGACATGTGTGGGTGCCAGGTGGAGGGTGCCCCTGGATGCTAGGGGGTGGGGGTGCAGGGGGACATGAGTGGGGGCCTGGTGGAGGGTGCCCCTGGATGCTGGGGGGTGGGGGTGGTGGGAGACATGAGTGGGGGCCTGGTGGAGGGTGCCCCTGGATGCTAGGGGGTGGGGGTGCAGGGGGACATGAGTGGGGGCCTGGTGGAGGGTGCCCCTGGATGCTAGGGGGTGGGGGTGCAGGGGGACATGAGTGGGGGCCTGGTTGAGGGTGCCCCTGGATGCTGGGGGGTGAGGGTGCAGGGGGACATGTGTGGGGGCCTGGTGGAGGGTGCCCCTGCACTGCTGGGGGGTGGGGGTGGTGGGAGACATGTGTGGGTGCCAGGTGGAGGGTGCCCCTGGATGCTAGGGGGTGGGGGTGCAGGGGGACATGAGTGGGGGCCTGGTGGAGGGTGCCCCTGGATGCTGGGGGGTGGGGGTGGTGGGAGACATGAGTGGGGGCCTGGTGGAGGGTGCCCCTGGATGCTAGGGGGTGGGGGTGCAGGGGGACATGAGTGGGGGCCTGGTGGAGGGTGCCCTGCACAGCTGGGGGGTGGGGGTGATGGGTGACATGAGTGGGGGCCTGGTGGAGGGTGCCCCTGGATGCTGGGGGGTGGGGGTGGTGGGAGACATGAGTGGGGGCCTGGTGGAGGGTGCCCCTGGATGCTAGGGGGTGGGGGTGCAGGGGGACATGAGTGGGGGCCTGGTGGAGGGTGCCCCTGGATGCTGGGGGGTGAGGGTGCAGGGGGACATGTGTGGGGGCCTGCTGGAGGGTGCCCCTGCACTGCTGGGGGGTGGGGGTGATAGGAGACATGTGTGGGGGCCTGGTGGAGGGTGCCCCTGGAGGCTGGGGGTGCAGGGGGACATGCGTTGGTGGGCAGTAGTGCTAGTTGATATGTGGGTTGGCTGGTGGGCATGGCCATGGTGGATGCGGTGCCTGCAGGACATGTGCTGGGTAGGCCCCTGTGGTGTGAGCCACCTGCAGGGGCCGTGGAGGGTGTAGAGGGTACACCTGGGAGGACCCACACGTGCAAATCACGTGTGCTGCTCCCCGCGCACCCCCGGAATACACGTACCCCGCTCAATCGCGTGTGGAACTTCCCGCGCACCCCTGAAATCCACGTACCCGGCCAAATCGCGTGTGGAACTTCCCGCGCACCCCTGGAATCCACGTGCCCGGCCAAATCGCGTGTGTCACTTCCCGCGCACCCCCGAAATACACGTACCCCGCTCAATCGCGTGTGGAACTTCCCGCGCACCCCTGAAATCCATGTACCTGGCCAACTCGCGTGTGGAACTTCCCGCGCACCCCTGAAATCCACGTACCCGGCCAAATCGCGTGTGTCACTTCCCGCGCACCCCTGGAATCCACGTGCCCGGCCAAATCGCGTGTGTCACTTCCCGCGCACCCCCGAAATACACGTACCCCGCTCAATCGCGTGTGGAACTTCCCGCGCACCCCTGAAATCCACGTACCCGGCCAAATCACGTGTGGAACTTCCCGCGCACCCCTGGAATCCACGTGCCCGGCCAAATCGCGTGTGTCACTTCCCGCGCACCCCCGAAATACACGTACCCCGCTCAATCGCGTGTGGAACTTCCCGCGCACCCCTGGAATCCACGTACCCGGCCAAATCGCGTGTGGAACTTCCCGCGCACCCCTGGAATCCACGTACCCGGCCAAATCGCGTGTGGAACTTCCCGCGCACCCCCGAAATACACGTACCCCGCTCAATCGCGTGTGGAACTTCCCGCGCACCCCTGAAATCCACGTACCCGGCCAAATCGCGTGTGGAACTTCCCGCGCACCCCTGGAATCCACGTGCCCGGCCAAATCGCGTGTGTCACTTCCTGCGCACCCCCGAAATACACGTACCCCGCTCAATCGCGTGTGGAACTTCCCGCGCACCCCTGGAATCCACGTACCCGGCCAAATCGAGTGTGGAACTTCCCGCGCACCCCTGGAATCCACGTACCCGGCCAAATCGCGTGTGGAACTTCCCGCGCACCCCCGAAATACACGTACCCCACTCAATCGCGTGTGGAACTTCCCGCGCACCCCTGAAATCCACGTACCCGGCCAAATCGCGTGTGGAACTTCCCGCGCACCCCTGGAATCCACGTGCCCGGCCAAATCGCGTGTGTCACTTCCCGCGCACCCCCGAAATACACGTACCCCGCTCAATCGCCTGTGGAACTTCCCGCGCACCCCTGAAATCCACGTACCCGGCCAACTCGCGTGTGGAACTTCCCGCGCATCCCTGAAATCCACGTACCCGGCCAAATCGCGTGTGGAACTTCCCGCGCACCCCTGGAATCCACGTACCCGGCCAAATCGCGTGTGGAACTTCCCGCGCACCCCCGAAATACACGTACCCCGCTCAATTGCGTGTGGAACTTCCCGCGCACCCCTGGAATCCACGTACCCGGCCAAATCGCGTGTGGAACTTCCCGCGCACCCCTGGAATCCACGTAACCGGCCAAATCGCGTGTGGAACTTCCCGCGCACCCCCGAAATACACGTACCCCGCTCAATCGCGTGTGGAACTTCCCGCGCACCCCTGAAATCCACGTACCCGGCCAAATCGCGTGTGGAACTTCCCGCGCACCCCTGGAATCCACGTGCCTGGCCAAATCGCGTGTGTCACTTCCCGCGCACCCCCGAAATACACGTACCCCGCTCAATCGCATGTGGAACTTCCCGCGCACCCCTGAAATCCACGTACCCGGCCAACTCGCGTGTGGAACTTCCCGCGCACCCCTGAAATCCACGTACCCGGCCAAATCGCGTGTGGAACTTCCCGCGCACCCCTGGAATCCACGTACCCGGCCAAATCGCGTGTGGAACTTCCCGCGCACCCCCGAAATACACGTACCCCGCTCAATCGCGTGTGGAACTTCCCGCGCACCCCTGAAATCCACGTACCCGGCCAAATTGCGTGTGGAACTTCCCGCGCACCCCTGGAATCCACGTACACGGCCAAATCGCGTGTGGAACTTCCCGCGCACCCCTGGAATCCACGTACCCGGCCAAATCGCGTGTGGAACTTCCCGCGCACCCCTGGAATCCACGTACCCGGCCAAATCGCGTGTGGAACTTCCCGCGCACCCCCGTAATACACGTACCCCGCTCATTCGCGTGTGTAACTTCCCGCGCACCCCCGGAATACACGTACCCCGCTCAATCGCGTGTGTCACTTCCCGCACACACCCGGAATACACGTACCCTGCTCAATCGCGTGTGTCACTTCCCGCGCACCCCCGGAATACACGTACCCCGCTCATTCGCGTGTGTAACTTCCCGCGCACCCCCGGAATACACGTACCCCGCTCAATCGCGTGTGTCACTTCCCGTGCACACCCGGAATACACGTACCCCGCTCAATCGCGTGTGTCACTTCCCGCGCACCCCCGGAATACACGTACCCCGCTCATTCGCGTGTGTAACTTCCCGCGCACCCCCGGAATACACGTACCCCGCTCAATCGCGTGTGTCACTTCCCGCGCACACCCGGAATACACGTACCCCGCTCAATCGCGTATTTTACTTCCCGCGGCGCCACTTTTTTGATGCGCTGGGACTCTACCGCCTGCCTTCGTGTGGCGGACGTGTTTCAGCTTGTGCGCGGCTTTGGCTGTGCGTGGGTTTGCACTATTCCATTCCATGAATACGTGTGGTTCGTGTGCGTGTGGGCGTTACCTCTGCTTCCGTGCAGTGCATCCCCAGTTACGCCCTTATTTTCGCGTGTTGTTCCCCATTCCGCGCGTTACGCCCCATGTCCCGCCCACTTTCTGCTGTGTGCGCTGAGGTTGTGCGCTTTCACTGTGCGCGTCGCGCACCGTCGCGCACGCCTTTCGCGATGTTGCAGTGACTTGTGCGCCATGCACGGGTTTGGCGCACATCCCGCGGTGAACACGCGCAGGGACTTCCATGAATCGCACGCGTGCGCGTGCGCCTGTTTTTTTCCGCTTGCGCATGCTTGCGCATGCTTGCGCCTAGATTTTCGGCGCACGTTGGTTCCATGAATCGGCCCCTTAGTGTGTACGCCTGGTTGTCACGAGTTATGTATACACTAAAATCTGAAATGCCTGGTTTGTCGGCCCAAGTTTCATGTGACAATAATGGAAGTGCCACTTCTATCGGTTCATTACCAAATAATGTATGCATAACCCCAAATAATAGTTCATTGTCCAAATTGAGTGATGAAAAAAATCGCGTATCTCGTACATCTAAGAAATCTATCACTCTTACCCCAGTTAACAAAACCCTTCTTAAAATCGCGACATTAGAAACTTTTATGAAAAAGTAAGTGAATCCTCAGCATCAACTCAAGCCCTAGCGCAATCTGAGCTGGTTTTTCCACTAGTGGCCAACTCCATCCCGGAGTCTACAACTACTTATAACACTGATCTTAACGTGATGATTCCTTCTGTCATTATTTCCGATCAAACAATACTGACAATTCCTCAGACACCTAATAAAATCATGAAGCGAAAGAGAATGGTTTCGGTAGTTGAGGAAGAAACTTTGAGTTGTATTGAAGTAACTACTAATGTTGAGTGCGATGCTGATTGTGTTGCGGAAGCTGAAGCTCGAAGCTTAAATGTCTCTGCGGTGATTGTTGTATGTGATGAAGTGGTCGAAATTGCAGATGTGAGTGCCAAGGAGACCCCGATGATTGATGCTCCTTTGCACCCTAGTGTTAACGACCTAGAAAGCTCTAGACTGTCTGTTGTTGTGGACTATAATCTTCCGTGCTCCATGGATTCTACAAGACATGTTGTTGAGGAATCTTTTATTAAACCAACATCGCGGCATTGTTTGTCTACTAAGAATCCTGGTGATGCAGATTCTAATTCCGCGCTCTTAGAGATCACTCTAAATGCGGTCAATACAACTATAGCAAGTCTATTTAAACTCTTTGAAGCGATGGATCGTAAGATAGCTCACCAATCTACAAAAATAGATCAGATTGTTGAATGGATGAAATGCATCTCGCATGAACTGTCCTCCACTGAATCCATTAAGAACATTATGCAGAGACTCTCGGCACTAGAAACCCAAAACACCTCTGGCCCTATGTCTTCTGAACATTTAAGATTTAACATCGCAGAGAGATTGTCAGTATTGGAGAGTAATTACATCTCTGGCCCAATGACCTTAGATACCTCCAAGACAGTCTTACCTATGTTCACGAAATTCATCCGTCCTGTGGAGTATGTGGAGGTCACAAGTGCTAAGAAAAATGATTCTTGGGTCAGTGTTGATTCGCCTGAAAGAACTGTTCATAATGAACCCCCGAAAGCTAACGTAAGCGAAGAGACCTCTTCGCAGTTCCAAAAAAATGACAAGAAAACATTGGGCCTCATTCCGAGGCTGGCGCTATCCATGGAGTAAATAGCACCATGGTAAGCAACCATGGAGCTATTTACTCCATGGAAATCCGGCATGGTGAATGGAGTAATTACCGGTCCATTCCAAGGTTGGAGGGACCGGTAATTCCCCATTCACCATACCGGTTCCCCATCCCCATTCCTGCCCCCATAGGGCTCAATGGGAATGGGGAAGGAGTGAATTACGGCACCGTAAATTACGGTGCCGTAATTTACTCCAAGGTCCCTTTGCGGGTTGGATTTTTAACGCCTGCTAAAAGCAGGCGTTAAATGCCAACCCGCAAAAGGGAACTCGGAATATGGTGGTAAGTGTTAACGGTCACCGTTGCCATCAACGGTGACCGTTAACCCTTACTGCCAGCCTCGGAATGAGGCCCATTGTTCCTAAAAAGAGCCAAAACTTCGACACAAAAAGGGTCTGCAGTGGGGAAGACTAGCAAACTCAATACTAAAGTCCAACAGACTCCAAACCCTCCCACAGCTGCTATTATTTTGTCCAGCCATTCCGCAGCCATGCCTCCCCAGGCAACAGAAGGGACTAATGACAATGTTACGACCCTCATGCCTCCTGCAGCCAAAGACTCTACCACCATGCCTCTACCTAACCCTCCAGTGACAAGTCAGTCTCAGGCTCTGCCCTTCGGATATGCACCATTGAACAAGCTTGTTGAATTGCTTGATAATAACTTGTTCATGGTTCCTTCCCTGCAGAATCAAACTTCTGCTGAGGACCCTTCATCTATTCCGACTCGGGTAACTTCACTGGGTCTAGATAGACATCATCTCCCCACATATGCGCCAGATTTTGAAGATCGTATGTCTACCTTGAAATCGGCGGTGGATGCCTAGCTACTTAGAAGGCTCTCCGAGGTGATCCTGGAGGTCAACGGAGTGACTGATAAATCCTCGATCACACAAACGACTGCTGCCCCAAAGCCACAAGATGACTATTCCTCTAGAGAAATTACTATGGCTTGCTCAAAAAATACAGCTCCAATGAACCCTCATACCAATCGTGACTCCTCCTGTAAAACATTGAAATCCCTAATGAGAACTTTGATTCACACTCCAAATCGCAGATGAATAATCAAAAAAATGCTAATATGCAAAGATTTAACTCTTTCCATACCCTGATTCTGCAAAATATGATCTGTGTCGCTCAAGTGTGTGAAATATTTTTGCTGAAATCCAGGCGTTACAAGATCTTTCCTCGAGTGACTTTGACCAAATTGAATTCCTTTGTGAGAGAAATTTATCAATTGTAAGGTCAAATCTGGGCTGGTTCGCAATACATTATGAAAAGCGAAAATTGATCTCTTTCACATGGGTTTTCTGCTAGCCTTAGATCCAGCCTGTCAAAATCATCAGGAGGCTAATCAATTGGTTGCAAATGCAGTCCCATTACCAGTCTCTGATTGTTTTTGTCCATTTTGCGTTGCTGACAATAGCTCACAGAGAGCTTTAACCTCAAAAAATCAATCGTGACCATTAATAAGCAATAAAATCGAGACAATTTCGCTGGCAAGTTGGGACACACGCGGTTTTTCTCACCTCAAATGGGCCTCTAATGATCAATTGAATTGCTTTGACATTGTGGCCTTACAAGAAACTTGAATGTTACAATCCCCCACATGGGATGATCACGACCTCATCTTATTACCTGCACTAACGTCAGGTAAAGGTAGACCAACTGCTGGCTTGCTAGTTGCAGTAAAGTCTAGCAGGGGCTTCCAAATTTTTGATTGGTTTTCGCCGAACAGGTTTATACAATTGGTCAAGGTCACTCATGGATTGCAAGTATATGCTCTTATCAACCTTTACCATAATCCAGCGGGTATTACTGATGATGCTTTCTGTCGTGCCCTATCTTTGGTTTTCAAAACAATTGCTCAGCATAAGATCTCTGGCACTATATTGGTAGGTGATCTGAATCGTGCGTGTCTCCCAATAAATGATAAGGGAGTGTGTAACGCAATTCGGAGATGGAGCATGTTTGTTAAAGATTTATACCTAAAGATGGCTAACGGGGCTATCCTGGGTGACAACCCTCCAAAGCACACGTGGGAGAGGGGATATTCTAGATCTTTAATTGATTATATTTTTGTGTGTAGCAATATATTCGTGAATTCCAGCAAATTCGAAATTGTTAAGCAAACAAGTAGTGATCATCATCTGCTCTCCTTGTATTGGTCCATCCCAGGTCCAACTGGTACCATACTTCAAAAGTGGTCCAAACAAATGCTGTCAGTCAATAATGGTAATGGTAAAAATCGCTTCTGTTGGTCATCCGATAAGCTCTCATCTTTAAATATGGCCATTTTGAATAATCAGAGAACAAATGATGTTGAATCGTATGTAGATGTGCTAAATACATTTAAAAACATTTTACCATCGAATAATAGAACGTCTAGCTCTCATATTCATGGCTTTGACCTTGCCTTACAAAAGTGGAAAAAATCCTATAAAAACGAGATACGCAAATTACGCAAATTGCTTTTGATTGATCAGCTCCAAGCCATTAAAACAGCGAGATGTTCTTATCGAAATTGGACTCGATCCAGAAAAGCTCATCTTTTCCAAATTGACAGTGAAAATGTCATGTCTGCTTATTATAATAAAAACTCTGCGCAAGTTTGGCAACTTTTAAATAAATGTAATTTCACCACTCAAGTTGGCTCTCAATTAAACGGGGTCTCAGAAGCACAATGGCTAATGCATTTCACTAAATGATATGCTGACAACAAAATGACTGATTTTGAGTATTTTAATAGATCTGGTTCGTGTTGGCAACTGACTTGTACAATAGACATTGTTAAAGATTTTATAAACAAATCATCCTCTTCAAGAGCTGCTGGTCCTGACGGCCTCACGAACCACATGTTCAAGCAAAATCCATAAGAATGGGCGACTATATTAAACAACACCTTCCAACACATTTCGTTATCTAAAACCATACCGAGGTCCTGGCACGCATCACTAATAGTGCCTATTTATAAAAAAGGTAATCGGAAGGATCCTAAATGTTATCCCCCCATAGCACTGTTAGACGCCCCAGGTAAGATTTTTTCTCGCCTGGTTCTGAGAGAGTTTAATCAATGGACGACCAAAGATAATCAGCGTGATCCTACCCAGACCGGCTTTGTAGCAGGGTTGGGCACCGCTGTCAATTTAATCACTTTACATGCCATCAAACAGCATGCACAAACCACAAAACAACCTATCTACTTTGCATTTGTGGACCTGCATTCCGCTTTTGATTCAGTTTCAAGACCTAAACTCATGGATAAACTAACCAGAGCGAACTGCCCTTCAACTTTGAGTGATATCATTTTGGAAATGCATTCACGCACTGCTGTATTCATAAGATTGATCTCAGAGGGGTTGTTGTCAACAGCAGTATCAACTGAACGAGGATTGAAGCAGGGATGTATTCTCGCCTCAGCACTGTTCAACTTTTTCATCAACGATGTTAGATGGATCTTTAATAAGGTTTGTGCCGATCCTCCAAAGTTGAATAGTATCGAGGTGAAAGCTCTCTGGTATGCAGATGACCTTGTTTTAATATCAAAAACACCCATCGGTCTTCAAAACCTCTTGACAGCTCTATGTACTTACTTTAGAGCCAATGAGCTGGTGGTAAATAGCAAGAAAACCCAAATTGTTGTGTATACACCAAAAGGCTCTCGTCGACATAAAATGGAGTGGAAATGAATACACAAGCCTAGAAGTGGTTTCTGACTATGTATATCTAGGCCTCATATTTGATGGTCCACCAACGCTCCACTTCCAACTAGCCAAACTTGAACATAAATTAACTGTTGCAATACGTCAAACAAGACTAATTGTGTTCAAATATGGTAAATTTTCTATAAAATCAGCAATCATATTTTGGACACAGAATGTAGTACCAACTATACTGTATGGTCTGGAGACGTACAGTGTTATTCAACCAGCCTTTCAAAGTTTTGGCGTGCGATTCTTCATCTCCTGCAATGCATCCCAGGGGCCATGATTCGTTATGAACTAGGGTTAACATCTCTAATTGCTATGTATAACTGGCGCTTGTGTAGCTCATTTAGGAAATGTCTCTTGTCCACTCGGAATTAATCCACCCTAGCCACAGTGTCCAGTTATCTATTGTCATCAACACATGAGTTCCCCAAAAAATGGTCCATTATCCATAATGTTAAATGCTGAAATTTCAACTGATACTCTTGCATCTAACCCTGATAGAGCAAAGAAAAAGCTCTGCATGATGGACTGGATCGACACTAGGACTACTTGTCTAAAATATAAAGATTTTGATACTTCTGTGTTTGGCCCTAAGCGATACAGAGAAACAGCTTCCTATCTCTGTAAAGCACCATCTCCTACCATCAGAAATGGGATATTACGCTTTCGTTTTAACTTATGCTCCACTCGTGAAGTTGAAGCACGAAGGAAACAGATTGACCTTGAAGCTAAAGGGTGTTGATTCTGTAAAAACCCTGCAATTGTAGAAACATTAGATCACATCATTGCAGATTGTCCAGATCTTATGTATTTAAGACAAATCCATTTTATTAAACATCTGGCATATTTCGCTCAAATGAAACATGAAAATAGATGGGTTGCAATAGCAGCCACTAATAGCATGAGTATAAGAATAGCAACAATTAACTTCTTGCATGCTTTAAAAATTGAATAAATGTCTCAAAATTACGTGGAAAAATTCCAAAAGAAATTTTATGTGAATTATGATTGCAGTTTGTCTCTTGAGATTTATATTTTGAGCTCCCCTAATCACTTTGTGTCCTTATGATGTCTCTGTATGCAAATTGCAGTTGTGAACCTCACAAATTCTAAATTGTTAATGAAATCAATTAGTTTTGTTGATGTCTGTTATCTTTGGTTCTAAGTTTTATCGTGTTGTATAAATGAATTTTAAATTGTTCTTGTTAAATGTCATTTTTGAGGTATTGTAACTGCAAATTGAAATTGTTCAATGTTTTTATTTTAGTTGTGTAAATTGATTGATGAATTGTTACTTTTATAATTGAAAAAGTTGATTAATTTCAGCTAAATTCAATAAAAAAAAAAGAATATACTCCCCATTGGGTACTATTCAAACGGGGTGATTTCTGTTCGCCAGAAGCAACGTTTTATTTTACTTATTACGCATCCGCACAGGTCCTGCAGCTCCCCTCTGAGAGCAGTTGGGTGGCTGCCTGGTGTGTAATTGTTTCAATGTTAATAGGGCTATTTATTTATTTATTTATGTAAAGTTTGTGGATACCTGTATATTTATTAATTTATGCAAGGTTTGTCGGATACAAGTATCAAATCCTGCATAAAAAAAATAAATAATCTGGGTCCATGGATCCGACAAACATTACATAAATAAATAAATAAACCGGGTCGTGGCCGAGGACTGTAACTTCCACAGTTATGCTTGTCCTGCAGCTATGACCTGAATCAAAGTCCTGTGGGGGGGGGGGGGCAGCTCAGCAGCTCATTGTCGCCATGAGCGTTCTGCCGTCGCGTGCGTTTTCTTTTCTTTTCTCTTTTACAAATTTGTTTTTCCTTGTAACCCAAGCGCAGAGCATGGGTTTGGGGTTTCTGGTGCCTATTCTGGTCGGATCCCGAGATCCGGCTACACATCTGGTGCCGGATCTCGGATCCGGCGAGGGCCGGCCCAATGACCAGCACTGCTGTGGACACGAACCATTCTGCGCGACAAGGTCGGATCAGAAAGGAAAGCAGACCTTTCTCCTTTGCTCAACCAGGGGCATGTGGCATGGTGGCCGTTCTTCCCAACTCCCTTCTTAAAACCTATAAGCAAAATGACTCGGTTTGCCCCATCATCCTGCAAAAGCCCTGTGGTGGCGCTAGCGAACATCATCTACCCAATATAAAACGCATCGAAATCAAAAAACCCAATCTGTGAGATTAGGCGGACCAGAAAGGACACCGACTTTTCTCCCTTGCTCAACCTAGAGCACGTAGCACGGCAGGCGTTCATTCGAACAAAGAAACATGTGATACATTGAAAGCTTCCTTGCCCCTTAAATTGACATGTAATCCTCAGAAAAAGTTAATGGAAATATCTGGCGCGATGCGCACGGACCACGCAAGCTAACACCAAAACATTTCTCGTTTAAAGCTTTTGTTACAGTTACATGCACAAGAACTTCACCCACAACACCCGCTTTTGGGGAATAACCAAAAAAACAACCTAGTGATAGGCAAATGCGTGATACTTCTTTCGCCACAGAGGCTGCTGCTTAAAGGGGCAATAGAAATGGGAAGGTCATACATAATAGCCGCATAACTTGCACAAACTCATACAAATGTAATAAATGAACCAAATGCATTTCCATTGTAAGATATCGGTCGCAGTACCTTGCTGCACAATTGCACCCGCTAAAACATGGTCATTACGATGTTATGTTATGTTAAAGGTATTTATAGAGCACACCGTCACCAACGTAATTGGTCCCCAGGCGCTCTGGCGGATCTGTAAACGAGAAGGTGGTGTACTTTTGGCAGCTTCGACTCAGTAGACACCGGGTGCTGAGCTTTGGTGCAAATATTGGATCGGTGTCAGTCCGCATGAGCTGTTGGTGCGTTTTATGTGTTTTTGCAGTGTGGTGAAGTGCCTGCAGCTTGTTGTGCGAGAGATGGTTGTGTGAGTTTTTTAAGTGAGATAAGTATGCAGAGAGTTTGAGCTTATATTGCTTAGTGGGTTATATGACGTTTAACATGCTAATATTCACAGTTCTGTCTAAGTGTAGTACTTGCTGAACTCCATAATTCCGTCTGAGTGTGGCACTCCCTAACCTTCACAATAATTATCTAGATATGAGGCAGGCTAATGTTCTCAATTCTAGGTGTGGCACATGCTAACATTCACAATCCTGTCTAGATGTGATGCAGGCCAAAGTTAGGAATTCCGTCTAAGTGTGGCACATGCTAACATGTATAGTTTCATCTAAGTATGGCGCATGCTAACATTCACAATCCTATCTAGGTGCAGTGCGGGCTAATGTTCTCAATTCTAAGTATGGCGCATGCTAACATTTCGAATCCTATCTAGGGCCGGCGCAGGCTAATGTTCTCAATTCTAAGTATGGCGCATACTAACATTCACAATCCTATCTAGAAGCGGCACAGGCAAATCTTCTCAATTCTAAGTGTGGCACATACTAACATCCAAGTTCCATCTAAGTGTGCGATATGTTAACATTCACAGTCCTATCTAGATGCGCCGCAGGCTAAAGTTCTCACTTCTAAGCGTGGCACATGCTAACATTCAAGTTCCATCTAGGTGTGCCATATGCTAACATTCACAGTCCTATCTAGATGCAGCGCAGGCTAATGTTCTCAACTCTCAACTCTAAGTGTGGCACATGCTAACATTCAAGTTACATCTAGGTGTGGCATATGCTAACATTTACAATCCTGTCTAGATGCGATGCAGACCAAAGTTAGGAATTCCATCCAAGTGTGGCGCATGCTAACATTCAGAATCCTATCTAGGTGCAGCGCAGGCTAATGTTCTCAATTCTAAGCGTGGCACATGCTAACATTTACAGTCCTATCTAGATGCGACTCAGGCTAGCATCCACAATTCCCTCCAGGTGTGACATTTGTGTGTCATGAATAGGTTCAGGCTGGTGGTCACAAATCTTTCCAATTATGCCTGGTGTAAGTCTATGACGGTCTATGTTATCGGTCGGAAGGTAAGAGAGTGGCGGGGCATTCTGGAGTAGAGTGATTGCTCTTCACCCCACCCATGCCACACTTACAGTTTTTGTTGGTGTCTGTTAGCTGCTGGCTTCACTGGCTTCCCCTGCTGACACCTGCCAACACTGTTCTGAGCCGCCATTGTTTGAGCCGCCCTTTGCCTTGGGGCCCTTAGCCGCAGGGGCTGCCGGGCAGAGGGCTGCCCTGGGTATCCATTATAAGGTGTGCTGGGTCAATCAGGTCCGGGTTAGGGAGGGAGGAAGGCGGGCTCAAGGGAATGAGGGAGCAGAGAGGGAGTCCCAAGTGCGTGTGGCGTCTGCCATGCCTCCAGCCATGGAGTATTAAGTAAAGGGAACTACATAAACACAGCTGGGGCATGGGTCTGGGCTCTCTGGGCACTCCCCTGGGCATGGATTCTTGGTGGAAATGGCTCGGGTTTCATTCCGGCGCTCAGGTCATTATTCCTGTGTTTACTATCGGGTTAGGGGAGCCAATCAGGTCCGGGGAAGGGAGGGACGAAGGCGAGCTCAAGGGAAGGAGGGAGCAGAGAGGGGGTCCCACGTGCCGTGAAAGGCCCCTATCACATGCGACAAATGCTAGTGACTGGTGCACACAGCAACCATCGCAGTCGTAAGAAGTGCATGTCATCGAACCAATATTTCAATTAAAGAATTGCAGTACACATGTGAAAAACACAACCTCTCAGAGTAAAACCGAAGCTGCATGGCGGCAAGAGGTGCATGCCCACCAACAACACCAATATCAAACGCATGGAGAAATATGAACAATCACACATCTGAGGCGGCAAGTCTGCAGTCCGGCACACTCAGCCCCAGTTTGGCCTTAAATGTTCAATTGTACCTTAAGTTGCCATTTTACTGTCTCATGTCTGAGAGGTGGCGTGAATCCTGCATGTTGCTACTGGTAGACGCATGCTCTACCTGTTGAGCTATTGGAATCCACAAAGGCATTCTTGAAAATTAAGAGGTCTAATGACCAAAAATCCCCGCTCCAGAAACAAATGGGTATAATCACAAAATTAAAAACCGCTGACACTACTTGGCTAGAAATACAGTTTGAAATCACACAATGCAACCCTGCGGCACGGCGGACAATCCGGAGACAAAGGCCGTGCTACTGCACCGCATTACGGGTGAGAAATTAGCTGACCCAACATAACAGGCATCCACTTTCACTTATTTTACCCCTATTGTCGTGCATGCCCGTACTTACACATCCATCGGACGACCTTGACCGAAAGGAAAGCTGTTGCTCCCTGGTGCCGGCCGTCCAAGCCCGTGATCATACTTATCACAAACAAGTGGGGGACATTTACCCTGGTGCGATCACAGCTCTTCACTTCCGGCAGGGCGGGGGGACTGGAAAGAGGCTGAGCTCCGGCTCATCTTCTTCTTCTTGCTGACAGATTTTTATCCATCAGCTGTGATTTTGGATACCGAGGCTTGAGCCTCATGACTGCATCTTCTCGGGTTAAGTGTGTTTTCGTGGGTTAGGATTCGATCAGTGGTGATTTTTGGATACCGAGGCTTGAGCCTCATTACTCCATTTTCTCAGGTTGAGTGTGTAGTCGTGGGTTAGGATTCTTCTTGGTCTCTGTGGTCTTGTCACAGTAGGGCTGGTTTCACAGGGTCTTCGCTGTGAAGGGCCGTGGGTAGCGGTCAAAGGTGTTTGCAGTAGTGGCAGTGAGTCTTCTGATCAGAGGGTTTGGGTTCTGATCCAGTCCTTGGCAAAAGTTCTTACTCAGCTTCGCTAGATGTTTGTCCAACATCTTGATGTCCAGTTTTCTTTTTTTAAATTTTTTTTATTTATTGGTGAACGTTAACAGCAAGTACACATAGCAAGCATTGTCATTTACTTACACAGATATAGATAATTTACAATAATGGATAATACATACAAACGTGTTTGCTTAGCACATACTAGTTTGCTGAATCCGGGGTTCAGATTAGTTCTTTATGGCCGGCGATTCAGGGGATTCTGGTTCTCCTTCAGACTGTCTGTTAAGATAACTACAGAATGCAGTACAGATTATATTATAGCCCACATAAATTAACTAAGTTTTCCCGGAGCCAGATACACACCTGCCCTAGATGCCATTCTGAAAGCGCCGACCATATACACATGCTTTGGTCATGTAACGCACTCAGTGCCTTCTGGGGTGAGGTCCTGGGGGCTCTCTCTGAGATTGTGGGAACTGCAGTCGACCCAGATCTGATTGGTGTGTTGTTTGGGGTATGGAGCGGTGATGAAGCAAAGAAAATGTCTATGTTTTTTAATGTAAGCAGCATGGTGGCCAGGAAATGTATACTACAGTGCTGGAAACACCCCTCTCCTCCTACATTTAAAATGTGGCTGAATACACTCACCTTGACGCAGACCTGTGAAGATGAATTCATCAACTACCTCCCCACGCACTCTCACCCAAAAAATGTCTGGACTGCATTATGTAGTTATCTTAACAGACAGGCTGACGGCATCTAGGGCAGGTGTGTATCTGGCACCGGGCAAACTTAGTTAATTTATGTGGGGTATAATATAATCTGTTTAGCAATTTGTATTGCATGCAGCAAAGACTAAAGTTAAGTGAGACTCTGCATGTATTTTAGCACATTTTCCTCCACATGTCGTTCGTGATCTCGAGGTCAAGCTCACCAGCCCATTCATTACGTGCTCTAGGGGGTTGGTCTGGAGATTTTGCTAAAAGTATTTTGTAGAGGGAGGCTATTACTAGAATTGGCTATGTATTGTATTTCGGGTGTATCTAGGGGCTCGTCCGGATATGATGATCACATGGCACGGACTGCAGCCCGTAGTTTATAGTATTGCAGCATCTCCAGTGGCGATCCATAGTGGCCAGGGTGCCATGTCTGTGGAGTGATAAACTTCCCCACGGGAAATAGTGCTTGGTATCCCAATTCTAGCCAGTGCTGAGAAAGAAGTTCATCGTGTGTGGGCGCGAGCCCCGGAAACTCCCAGATGGGGAGCCATTTGTAGTAGGGGTGCGATTCGGACCCCGGATGAAGTAGCCGGCTCCACGCCATCAATGTGGTCGCGATGGGGTCAGATGGTGCGTCGACATGTTACTTACGATGGAGGACAAGTGACATGATGTTTACCTCGGCCGCTGCAAGTCTTTCCAGTTTGACATGGGGTGGAGCAGTTGGGTTCTTGTACCAGTATGTGGCATATTGAGCTTGTGCTGCAACCCAGTATAGAGTCAGATCGGGGGCAGTGAAGCCCCCCCTCTCATAGCGTACAGTCATGTGTTGCCATTTTTTGTGGACCGCGCCGGCATGCCAAAGGAATTGTGTGCATATTTTATGTAGATTGTCGAAATATTGTTTCCCTGGATAGACTGGAACATTCGCAAAGACGTACAGAAGTTTAGGGACCAACATCATCTTAATCAGCGAGAGCTTACCTGCCAGTGAGTGCGGGAGAGAGTGCCATCTCGTTATCTTTGACTCCATGTATTTCTCCGACGCAGTATAATTGTTGGTTATCAAAGTCGATTTGGATAGTGATATTTGGACCCCTAGATATCTGATACCGTCCGGGGACCAAAGGAGAGGGTATTTACATGTTGGTTGCTGGGATGCGCAAGGGAGCAGGAATATCTCAGATTTGGAATAGTTAATGGTGAAGCCGGAAAAGGTTCCTGTCTTTGTTATGTCCCGTATAATTGGGTCATATGTCTAGTTTTCTGTGAAGGTCAGCTGTCCTTGTGAATATTGGAGCTCCAGACCATATCCACAGTGCCTTGTTCTGTTCTGGTGTCGCTCATGGCAGGTCATCCATGCTGGGGAGGCATTTGTCACGGTAGGTCTGATGATCGCCTTCTAGACTGTGATCTTTGCCTGCAGGGGCGTGGACTTGGTCTTCAGGAGTGGGTACAGTGCTGCCATCTTTCCTGTTGCCTTCTGCTGAGTATTCTCGATATGGCTTCCCCAGTTGAGTTTTCTGTCCAGGGTCACACCGAGGTGGCGACTGCTGATCTCCCACTTGATGATCTCTCCATTGAGGCTGATGTGCGGGTGCTCCTTGATCTTCTTTCTGGTGAATAGTTTTGCAGTAGTCTTGCTGGTGTTAAGTTTTATCTGCCAGTCGCTGTACCAGGTCGAGATGGTATCCACTGAAGCTTACAGGTTCTTCACCACTTCCTTTTCGCTGAATGACTGGGAGATGACTGCAACATCGTCCATATGCAGTGCAATGTCAGTCTTTTGGAGATCTGTCGGGGTGTCGTTGGTGAAAATGTTGAACAGGAAGAGTCTGAGGTTTGATCCCTGTGGCACACCTGCTCGGATGGGGTGTGATGAGGACATCTCAGACCGCATGGCAACATGGAAGGTGCGGTCTCCCAGGTAGCCTGCAATAGTCTTCACTAGGTAGTTTGGAAATCCCAGGCCAATCATCTTGTGCAGCAGTACCTTGTACCAGACTCAGTCAAATGCTTTGACGACATCCAAGAAAACGATTCCTGTGGACTTCTTGATGTTGAATCCATGGCTGATGGTGTCCACCACTCTCAGCAGCTGACGGGTCGTTGCATGCTCCTTTTCAAATCCAAACTGTTCCTTTGCTAGTATATTTCTTGCAGAGGCGAAGTCACTGAGTCGAGCGAGGAGGACCTTCTCCGGGAGCTTCGATAACCCAGAGAGCAGGCTGATGGGGCGGTAGTTTGCAGGATCCCTCAGTGGTTTGCCAGCCTTTGGGAAAATGATTACTCTTGCTTCATTCCAGGGTATCAGAAAGTGCTGGAGCCTCATGCATGCATTGAAGATCTCTGTGAGGTGTTCTATTGATGTTGGCGGGAGGTTCTTGATTGCCAGATTGGTTATTCCGTCGCTCCCTGGTGCCTTGCTGTTTGCCTGCTTCTCTGCAAGTCCTGCTACCTCATAGCTTGTGCACTCCTTCATTTCTTCTGCTTCCAACCCAGTTAGGTCTTCTGCAAGATGCTTCTCAACTTCTTCCTCCACTCCGCTTGAGAGCCTACTTACCTTGTTCGGGGTGAACGAAGCCTCCAGTGTCTCTGTAAGGACCTCTGCCTTGTCCGTGTTGCTGCATGCAAGGTGGTTTCGTCCCTGGATTGGTGGGCTTGGCTCCTTCTTCCCAGTCAGGTGACGAGTCATTCTCCATATTGAGCTGTCCGCCTCCTTCAGCTTAGCTGTTGCGGCCTCCCACTTCTCTCCATGGTGCGGTGTGATTTGTTCCCGCAGGAGTCTTGTGACCGTGTTGTACTTCTGCAGGAGATCAGGTGTGCAGAACTTCTGCCACTGGTATCGGTGATCGACTGTTGGATGATATCATATGATATGATATGGCATTTGTAACGCGCCTATACACAAGTGTTTCAAGGTGCGACGAGACAGGGAGGGGGAACAAGGGGAAGACAGACAACGATCCTACTAGGCCAGGTGTCATTCAGATCGTGCAAGTGCAAGGGTAGAGGGAAGGGAAAAGTACAAGGGGAAAGGGAGGGGGAAAGTGCAGTACAGGGTAAGTAGAATAAAAAATAAATAATAGGGCCAGCTGGTGGCAAGTGCAAGGTAAGTGCAGACAAGTGCTGGGAAGGGGGGCTGTAGGGATACAGAGACAGTCCCGCAGTGCAGGGGTTGCCAGGGAGGCAGTGCAAGTGGAGGGTGGCTGGGCCAAGGCCTGAGATCGGTGAGAGTGGCCCAGTTGCAGATTCAGTGCAGTTTCAGTCAAGAATTTAGCAGGGGAGAGGGGGAGAGAAAGCGGAAGCAAATCGGAAGGTTTTGAGGTGCTTCCGGAACCGCAGATGGTTCTACTCAAGTTTCAGGGAGGTAGGAAGGCTGTTCCAGAGGGAGGCCCCTGCCGCGGAGAGAGATCTACCCCCAGCTTGTTGCTTGGAGAGGCAGCTGACCCTGAGGGAGTTGGAGACGGATGAGCGAAGAGCTCGAGAAGGAAGATATTTAGGAAGAGAGAGTTGAAGCTATTTAGGCCCAGGCCCCAGAAGGCCTTATGGACAATGCAGAGGGTTTTGAACTTAATCCTCACAGCCACTGGGAGCCAGTGTAGAGATTTCAATCCTGGAGAGATACGGTCCCTGGGCTTGAGGCCAAGGACAAGTCTCGCAGTCCTGTTCTGGATGAGTTGCAGAGGGCGGAGAGTAGAGGCAGGCAGATTTAGATAGAGGCTGTTACAGTAGTCCAGCTTCGAGAGAACCAGGACTCGGGAGACAGTGAGCTTCTGGGGGAAGGAGAGGAAAGGAATAATACCTCTGAGGAGGTGCAGCTGGTAGTGTGACATCAGATATGTGAGAGAGAAGGAGAGTGTTGAGTCGAAGATGACCCCGAGGTTTTTTGCATTGCAGGTAGGAGCAGAAAGAGGGCCAAGAGAGGCCGGCCAGAGAGCTGCAGGGAAGGAGGGAGTGGCTGAGCCGATGAGTTGAATCTCAGTCTTACTGGCATTAAGGCAGAGGTCATTGGCAGCACACCATTCCTGGATAGCAGACAGACAGTCAGAAATGAGGGAAGCAGAGGAGGAGGCCGAGGGTAGCCTGAAAATGAGCTGGGTATCATCCGCATAGCACTGAAAGTTGGGGCAGAGAGCAGCGATGCGATGGGCCAGGAGTGCCAGGTATTGGTTGAACAGCCAGGGAGAGAGATTAGATCCCTGGGGGACACCACAGGTAGAGAAAATGATGTCAGAGAGGATGCCTCTCGGTAGGTCATAGATGGAACATCAGGTTGTCTTCTGCTTCAGAACAATGCTCTGTATTGCCTACAGGACTGCTGTCATGAAGTCTTCCACAGCCCTGTCAATATCTTTGTTGGTGCTCAACGGGTTTGGTGTGACCTTGCTGTTCAGCTCTTCCTTGTAGCGGCTCCAATCATCTCTTCTGAAGTTGTACTTCTCGGCCTGCTGGTAGGGTTCCATCTCATCTTCCACTGTGATTGCAACTAGGTTGTGGACCGAGGTCAGCTCCGCCCATGTTTCCAGCTCCACAGAGTGTTGCAAGTTATTCAGTAGCACGATGTCCAGCACATCTAGGTTGTGACTTGCTACACCTGGGTAGTGGATGGGCTCAGTCAGGCCTGCTACCACACAGTCGTTCTACCTGGAATACGCCAGCAGTGTCCGTCCCCTCTGGTTGGCAGTCCTGGAGTTCCAGCATCGATGTTTGGCATTGAGGTCTCCTCCGATGATTATTGGAACAGTGGAATCCAGCAAAGCATCAAAGTCTCCAAGGTACAGCTTTGCTTTCGGAGGGTAGTAAGTTGCAATCAGACGGAGTGGTCCTGTCGCAGTCTTGACTTGCACTCCAGTGGCTTTGATGCTTCTGAGGGGTGGGAGTGCAATTTCATGGTGGTCAATCGTCATCTTCACTATCATTGCTGCCCCACTCCTTTGGCTCCTGCAGGTCGGTCGGTCCCGTACACTCTGTGGTTCGCCAGGCTCAGCTTCTGATTTCTTTGCAGGTGGGTCTCTGAAAGGAAGGCACCACTCACCTTTTTTGTTTTCATCAGATGAAGGAGTCTGTCTGTCTTCTTCTGGATACCGTTGGCATTCCACATCACGATGGCGTAGCTGGGTTTAGATGCCATGTTGCTTTGTTTCCTCACCCGGCAATAGACTCAGGATGAGACTTGCCACCATCATCATGGTGGGGTCAATATTCAGCTCTGCAACAAAATCTGTGATCTTCACAATGATGGTCTTCCAGTGGATGGAGCTTGCTGTTCCCTCTTCCTGCGCTGATGCGGCAGCTTGTGGCGGGGTGGGTGGTCGAGTCAGAACTGCAGTGTAGCTCAGCCCGGATTTAGTGGGTGTCCTCTAGGTCTTCGCTGGGCCTTGGCCTGGTGGCGGGTGAGGTGGGTTGTTCCTCTGTGTGGCAGCTGTTTGTTTTGAGTCATGGCGATGTGCAGTGGTTTGGTGTGGTGGTGTTGTCCACTGCTTCTCTGTGAGTCATTTGCAGTGGTTGGTGGGTTCTGTGGAGCTTGCAGTGGTTGTGGTGCCCCCCTCTACTGCCCATCCTGTTTAGCTCTGTTCAGGGCTGGGCATCCGTGGTAGCTGGCTGGGTGTGGTCCCTTGCAGTTGGTGCAGGTTCTGTTTGGGCTCGGGAGCAGTGTTGTGATGCACATCGCACGCAGCGTGGCTCCTGGTGGCAGAAGGCAGATGTGTGGCTGATGTGCTGGCAGTTGAAGCACATGATGCGTCCTCATCTGCCCTTCAGTGCTTCTGTGGTGACTGCACAGCTGCAAAACGGCGTTATCTTTGTCAGGTCTGCGGGTTTTCCCTCGCTGGGTGGTGCCAGGGTGGCAACAAATAGAGGGAATTTTCTGCTCTTGTCTGCTCTTCACTGGGAGGCAGTGCTCTGCAAGTTGCTCTGCAATGTCTACAACGCTGGTGTTTGCTGGGAGGCCGCGGATCACGAACCTCTGGACCTCACTCGCTCCAGTGGGAAGGTGTAGTACTGCACGCCCTGTTCAGTGAAGGCACCCATCATGCTCCTGTAGTCCTTCACATGCTCACCATGATGCTTAGTGGTGAAGGTTGGGTCGGCGCACAGGTGTCCGAGCAAGTCAGCCAGGTCCTTGTGCATCTTCAGGCTCTTCACAAACACTGGTGGGATCCGGATCTTCTTGGGTGGGAGGGACGCCTGTCCGTCCACCGCGTTGTCAGATTCTGTGCTCGGTTGTTCATGCTCTAGAGCATCATACCTGTTCCTGGTGCTCACGCCTGTAAAAGATGGTTCAGTCGTCTTCTTAAGCTCTACTGGCGATGCAGCTGGTGATGTGTTTCCACAAGTCTTCTGCTTGTTACGGACTACTTCCATATCTTGCATCTCGCCGTCAGTGTCTTGGAGGTGGGGAGTCTCGAACATCTGGGCCACCATGCTTGATCTAGGAAAAAAAAGAGAACAGTGGAGAGAAGGGAGAGAAAAGTGGAGAGAAGGGGGAGAAAAGTTGGAGAGAAGTGGAAAGCAGGAGGAGAGAGAGGTATAAGATAAGACAAAGAGGAAAGAGGTAGAGTGCCTTGGCCGCCCTTTGTAGAGGCTAATGCATGCTCTTATCAGAGCAGTTAGTCATAAGTTTAAGCATCTCTTAATTACCCTAAAGAAGGGTAAGTCCAAAAGAATCAGCTCAGGTGTGCCCTAAAAAGGGCAGTTTGGAGGTGCATGTGGTGTGCAAAAGGCTCTTTTGCGGGTTGCAGCTCAGTGAAGGAAGCGGGCTACAAGAGCACCACTTCTCACCACTAGATGGAGACAGAGACCACAAAAGCCCGGCTCAGACCCTCTGCCTTCGCACAGTCATCTCCTGAGGCAGACTTGCTCCCCGCCTTATATCCCGCCGACAGGCACGCACTGGATGTGCTGACCCTGGGGACGCCTCTTCTTCCCAGGGAAGAAAGGAGGGGGTTTCCCTGAACAGGGGAGGAGGTGGCCAGAGGGGCAGACCGCTATGCGAGCTGTCCCTCTAGCGACCCCGGCTGGGGCTTGGACATACCCTGAAGAGAAGGGAAGAAGAAGAAGACATTTTTTAAATATGATAATGCTACAAACTACTGACAAAATATGCCCCTGAAAGGAGAAGGAGGAATTATAAATGAAACCTAACTTACGGGCTGGAGCGATAACAGGTATCCGAGGAGGGGGGGAAAGGACATAGATAAGGCACTAGTGAATGAAGATGTAGCGGGGCAAATGAAGGATTTGGGTTTTCTTGGGGTTTAAACGCAGAGGATGCGCGACCATCCGGGCATCAGTAGAAGGGAGGCAGTGAGCCATGATGAAGAGACTCTTCAAGCGGAAAACACAATCTGAGTATCATCGACATAAAAAAGGGCTTAAAAACCAAACAATAGGATGAGGCCACGGTGATAAACTCAACTTGCCACATGTTTGTTGAAATTCTGCGCAACTGCTTAGATGAACTTCTTTGTCTTTTTAGAATGTGTGTTTTTTTAACTCACTTGTTATCATCGTATTTTTGTATTTCTTGATGATTTGTGTTCCTTCTCCACTCTCGATGTCTTCTTATTGATGCCATGTTTTTGTGAGTATCATCCTCTGGTGCTTTTGTCAGCATATCACATTTTTCCTTGAAATCCAATATTTCCGATGCGCTCTTCTTTAGCCTGTCTTGATATGATATGATATGATATTTTATTTATATCGCGCTTGTACACAGGTGTTTCAGAGCGCGTCAGCTTTTTTTGTTAAATGTGTTTCTTCCAGTTAGTATTTCTTTGAGTTGTCATAATCCCGCTTGCTGCACTTCACTGATGAGGCCACACTGCAACTGAACGATGGCTGTGGCTGTTTGTGTTCCACACAGGAGGGACATGGCCTAGCAGTCCAGTCTGGACTTGTCAAGGCCAAGATGGATTCACTTGGGACTTCTCCCTGTGAGTAATGCTGCAGATTGGCCGAAAAGCGTAGACAGCCTCATGAACGCCACACAGGACACGGAAAGACTGCTCCCATGGTATATATTTGAAGAGGAAATCCATGGACACAGATGGGCAATACGACCCCCCAGAGCACCCTCCGCTTCACTCCATGGCCCTCATTACAACCCAGGCGTTAAGGGGTTAACGGCGCCGTAAAAGGTGGCGGCGCCGTTAAACCCTTAACGCCTGATTACGAGGTCCCTTTGCGGGTTGGAGACTTTAACGCCTGCTTTTTGCAGGCGTTAAAAACCAACCTGCAAAGGTACCTTGGTGCTAAGTACGGTGCAGCAATTTGCGGCACCATACTTAGCGCCTTCCCCATTCCCATTGAGCCCTATGGGGCAAAAATGGGAATGGGGAAGGGCCATGGTGGCATGGGGAATTACCGCCCCGCCAACCTCGGAATGGGGCGGTAATTCCCCATTCCGCCATGGCAGAGTCGGTAAGTTACCGGCATGGACCATGGTGCTACTAGCACCATGGTCCAACTCCAGGGTCGTAATGAGGGCCCATGTCTATCATCCTCTCTAGAACCTCCCCACTACCTTCCTGAAGACTCGAACACTCCCCCCTCAGAAGGTTCTGCAGTTGCCAACCTGGACAGCACGGAATGATGACATAATAACACACCTCCCCCAACATATTTGATTGGAAGACCTCAGTACACACACACACACACACACACACTCACACACCTAATAGAACAGGCTGCTATTAGAGATTACTCTAATGTTGGCAACTTTCCCCAGTCCAAACTTTTGTATCCTCTTTGACAACCACATCTTCAAACTCCCTCACAGTCCTCTGCGGACCCCAGAAGCATGTCTCACCCTTGACCACATTCCTGCTCTTCCTCACGCGAACCTCATCCCCTACCACAAAATCTCCCCTCCTGACATTCTTGAGCCCATCATATCTCTTCTTTATGTCCTCAACCTTCTCATGCACCCTACCACGGAGCTCCTCCTCATCCCAATCCGATTAACGCGTCCTCCACATCCATGGAGCGCATACTTTTGTGTGGGGGCTTCCTCCTCCTGAAAACCTAAAACAGATCTAACCCCGTCGTCGCTTAATGGGCCAGATGATAGGCACGCGCTCTCCTCACCACAGCCTCCTCCCAGTCCTCCCCACATCTCTTCACCATTTGAACTGCTTGCATTAGTGTGCGATTGAATCGCTCAAGCACATCATTGCTTTCGGGGCGGAGCAATGACGCCTTATGATGCGACACGGCCACCCCTTGCAGGAAATCTCCAGCCAACCTTGAAGTAAACTGGAGACTATTGTCTGTGAGCAAATTGGACGGAAACCCCTCTATCTGCACAACCTCATCCAAGAAATCCCTGACCACACATGAATCCGCTTCTCCAACAACCGTTACCTCCACCCACTTGGAGTACAGATCTAACAACACTGATATGTATCTTCTACTCCCTCTCAAATCAAGCAAAGGACCAAAGGCATCCACTGCAGCATACTTCCACGGCATGGAAGGCAAACCCAAAGGCCTAAGAAGTTGAGCAAAGTTTGTCAAAACCGTATGCGCCTCTTCACATGCCACACAACACTGTACCATATTCTCCACCTAAACATCCATTTTGAGCCACCAATAAACCCCTCTGAATCTCACCTAAAACTTTGCCATCCACAGATATCTCTCAGACACCAGCTCTAACATCCTTCCCCACAGTCCAGCAGGGGAACATAAGGTTCTGAACCTTATGGAATTGTTTCAAAGCCTCATTAGCACCACCTTCCTCCCTCCACGCATCATGCACTCTGCTGACAACTTCAATAAGAGTGGTATCCTCCTCCAAAGTCTTCCGCCACTCATTTCTACCAATTGTCCCCTCACCAACCAGAAACACCTCCTCCTCTCCCTCAACATCACAAATGTCATCCTCTCCTACCATCACAGCATTACCTTCACTTGACAAGAAATCGCCATTATCTCTCCCTGAAACTTGTTCAAGCTCAGAATTGTGTCCTTGCATAGACACTACCCATTTCATGATTCGATGCGACACACTGTCCAGACGTTTGGTCATGAACACACCCACAAGGGTCTTGTTGGCAGTGGGCACTTGAACTCCCTCCCCCAGAAGAATCATCAGAAATTCTTCCATGGGCCAGATCACACTAAGGACCATTTTCTCTATACCTGAATACTTCCTTTCAAACTCTCATAGAGGCCTCAAAGCAAACATCACCACTATGTCTACTCCCTACTGCCTCTGCAGCAGCAGCACCCCCAGTCCTGTGTCACTTACACCTGTCGTTCTCCAGATGGGACAACTAGTATCAAGACTGGCCAATTCAGGAGCATTCGTAATAGCCCTCTTGATATCATCAAACCCTCCTTAGACTCAAAGACCATGCCCTGCTTACACAAACCTCGAATCTCCTTGCAGCTGTCTGCAAAATGTGGAACAAATTTAGCATAGTCTTTAAATAAACCCAACTTTTTTGTCATGGGGCCTGCTCACACCCTGGTTTGCTGCAACCAACTCCCCTTTGGGTTCGACACCTGCACCACTCAGGGTATGTCCAAGATAATCAATCAATGGGCCTCATTACGAGGCGGGTGGTAAGAGATTACCGGCACCGGTAAGGGCACTGGTGCCAGTAATCCCTTACCGCCCTACTACGAGTTCCCTTTGCAGGTCCTAAGGACGGGACCCGCAAAGGGACTCTGGAGCTAATACCGGTACCACAAATTGCGGTACCGTTATTAGCGCCTTCCCCATTCTCATTGACCCTTATGGGGGCTCAAATGGGAATGGGGAAGGGCCCTGGTGAACGGGGAATTACCGGCCCCGCCAACCTTGGAATGGGGCGGTAATAGCTCCATTCACCCGGGCGAAGTCGGTAAGGTTTTGGAGGCAGCCATGGCGCTAATAGCGCCATGGCTACCTCCAACCTTGTAATGAGTCCCAAAAGTCCTCCTAAATCAACACTTGTCTTTCCCCAATGTCAGACCAGCCTCTCTGATGATCTTGAGAACTATCCCCAGCCTCACTTCATGATTCTCCTCTGTGCTTCCCACCACCAGAATGTCATCCTGAAAGCAAAACACCCTTCTCTCATCATCAAAAAGAGCATTTATCATCCTCTGAAAGAATGACACCACTGAGATCAAACCAAATGACATCCTGCGGGACCTGAAAATCCCTTCAGGAGTTATGAAAGCTGCTAGCTCTCTGAACACAGGGTGCAGATTTAAGTGGTGGTATGTAGCGGCTAAATCCAGCAAACAGAAAAGGTGCACAACCCACCAGACTCACTGGGCCTCATTACGAGGTGGGCGGTAAGCGATTACCGGCACCGGTAAGGGCACCAGTGCCGGTAATCCCTTACTGCCCTACTACGAGTTCCCTTTGCGGGACTTCCCTTAACGCCTGGTTTTTACAGGTGTTAAGGACGGGACGCGCAAAGGGACTCTGGAGCTAATAACGGTACTGCAATTTGTGGTACCGTTATTAGCGCCTTCCCCATTCCCTTTGAGCCCTATGGGGGCTCAAATGGGAATGGGGAATGGCCCTGGTGAATGGGGAATTACCGGTCCCGCCAACCTTGGAATGGACCGGTAATTGCTCCATTCACCAGGGCGGAGTTGGAACGAGTTTGGAGGCAGCCATGGCGCTAATAGCGCCATGGCTACCTCCAAGCTCGTAATGAGGCCCACTACCTCACTTTAGTTGAGCAACAGAGACCTGTCAGCAACTATATTCCAGTTCAGCCCCCTCAGGACTACCCAAAGCCTTACCTCTCCACTTGTCTTTCCCACTACAACAATGGTAGAAACCCACTCCAAATGCTCTACCCTCTCCATCACACTCTTCTGTTCATCTTCCACTTTACAATTTCGAATCCCTGTTGACAATAGACACCATCCCGTGCACACTGGGGTCCAATATGATCCCTAGCTAAGTTTGCCAAAGTTGCCAAACAAGTAAGCAGCCTCTGCACCTTGACACAAACACATCAGTGTCAGTGCATTCCGCTTTACTCCAACGTTTAGATCTGAACTCCTCAACAATCTTAGTATTGACACCATCATAGGCATTCACTCACACTTCTGGGCTTATTGAGCTTCTTCCCCCTACAACCTAACCAATTCTCTCATGTCTGTCACTCTACTATGGTATATTCAAATCCTGAATCTATCAGCATCAATCCACCGCACCCATTTACGTAAACCTTAGTATGATGCCTACACCCTCTACTAGCCTTCGAGCCTACCCTTCCAACAGAGAAAATCACATCATCCTCTCTAGGCTTCACTACAGTAACAGCCTCTCCTTAAATCTGCCTACCTCTACTCTCCGTCCTCTGCAACTCACCCAGAACTGGACTCTGGGACTTTTCCTTGGCCTCAAGCCCACGGAATTGTATCTCTTCAGCACTAAAATCCCCCCCATTGGCTCACAGTGGCTGCAAGAATCAAATTCAAGACCCTTTGCATTGTCCACAAAGCCTTCTGGGGCCTGGGACCAAAATATCGTCAGCTTTCTGTCCTGAAGCATCTTCCTACTCGAACCCTTCGCTCCTCCACCTCCAACCCCTTGAGGGTCAGTCGCTTTTCCAAGCAACAAGCTGGAAGCAGATCTCTCTCTTCGGCTGGCACCTCCCTCAGGAACAGCCTCCCTGCCTCTCTGAAACTTGAGCAGAACCACCTAAGGTTCCGGTAGCAACTCAAGACTTTCCTCTTTGCTTCTGTTTTCTCTCTTCCTCTCCCCTGCTAATCTCCTGTCTGATACTGCACTGGTTACCTGGCCACCCTCTGAACCATGGACACAGGTCCATGCCCTCCCAGTTGCAGATCTGCACTGCCTTCTGGTAACCCTACACTTGGGGCTGTATCTGTAATCCTACAGTCTCCCTATCTGCACTATATAGCAGTTGTTGTTCTGCACTTAACTTTTCACTGCCACCTGCTGACCACACTTCTTGTTTCTTGATATTTAAATCCCATGTCCTTCACTTCCCCTCCTCCCCTTCCCTCAGCACTTTCCCCTTTTCCCCTCCACTGCACTTGCACGATCTCAATGTCACTGGGTCTAGTAAGATCGTTGTCTTGTCCCACCTTTGTTCCTCTCCCCCTGCCTCATCACGCTTTGAAACACTTGTGTATGGGCATGCTATAAATAAAATATCATACCATATATCATATCTGCATCTTAAATTTGCCCTCACCCTTAGTACTCATCTTCCTCACAATGAGAAATGTCTTTAACTCCTTTGGAGGAGAAATTGCTACAACACATGGCTTAATGCTCTTTCCTCTGATACATTCTGCAATCAGCACTCAAACATAGACACTTTCACGAATTGGCAAAATGGAATGTGCTCCGGCACCTAAAACATCTCTGGTATTGCCTCCCCTCCTCCCTTGCCAGTCTCAATGCCTTCTCGTATTCCCTTCCTTTCCTCCACTCCTTTGTTGTTGCAAGATGGTCCAGGCGTAGCACGCATCCTCTCCACCTCCCCCAGCACTTTTACAGCAGCACATTTTTTCTTTTCCTCTTCCACAGCCTTAGTCTCAAATTCCCTCACACATTTCATCATGTGCTCAACCTTTTTGGCAATGTCAAGCACTTCATCTAAACTGGGATCACCCTTACTCCATATGTCCTCCCTTATCTTATGTTCTCTCACACGCAGCATGAACTGATCTCGAACATGTTCATTATAGGAGTGACTAAAGTTACAACGATTCGCCAACTCTCTTAGCCCGGTGACAAAATACTCTATGGAATTCTGTTTCCCCTGCTAATGCAAGTCAAAGTAGTAACTTTCCAACATCGGGCTGGACTTCTTTTCATAGTACAAATCTAACTTGCGCAGGTTAGTCTCATATTGGTTCAACGATTCTCCTGAGGCAACAACCTCTTGAGCTGCGCCACCAGTCCCTGCTAGTTCAGGCAGACCCTTTAGGACCCTACATCAAAACCCAAAGTGAACCGTTATAGGTCCTTTAAGATGAGGTAACACTCTACAGAGTGGATGGGGATGGAGAAATTACTCAAACATCAATAATTCAACCGACTCAGGAAGTTGGCAAAACACTTTTTTGTCTGTTTTAATCCATCATCCAACATCCGACAGTAAGGTCTTGTTCGTATTTCAAAATGATTATATTGTAAATATTCGTCATCAGTGACGTCATCCTATGTGGCAAACTAAGAAACCGATGAAGGGTTGTGGTTGGGTAACAGGAAACATCTAGGTATATTTTCTATGAGGGTTGGTGTTGTGATTGGATCTCTACTTTTAGGTGGACAACTCTGCCCACCCCTAGTGCAAGTCATTGTGAGCGTCATAAAATACACAACATCTTATTAGGTCTCTAAACTAAAGGGCTCCTTGATACGTGGCCCTTTAAAATTGGTTGGCACATAATCTGCCCTTCTGGAATATTCAACTTGTTAGCAGCATGCATGCTGGTACCCCAGGTGCCAGTGGTTCGGGTCTGACCATGTCTCCCCACCAAATCAGCCCATCACCCATCATCACTCAAGCTGTCTGCCATGAGAATAGTCTTTGTACTCGGCCTTGTAAAATAGCTCTGCTCCTGAGAATAAAAGGTAGTGTGGGTATGACTTTATCTTCTGGTCTCGGTGTATCCTGTCCAAGAGTCTATTTTCATCTGACCATGTGACTGGAGACCACGTTTGAGCTTCCTCGCCGTATTTAATTGTATTAAATTAATAGAACTTGGCACCCAATGTCCTTCCGCCGCACATTAAAAGGAGCTTCGCTTCTCGTACATTGTATCATTCCATTATAATTGACTTGTTTCTTGGCTGCTTCACCCCTTGACCCTCGGCTAAGTAGGCCTCTTGATGCTCCTTCTATTCTCAGCTGAGTTTATCTTGCTACACCACACTTTTCCAGCCCTTCTATTCTTCGGGTCCAGTTTGCTCAAAATACAATGTAGAACGTCCAGATTCCTAAGCATATGTATACATTGGCACATCGCAGCAATCTATTCACTACGTATAGCCAGCCTTACGATTACTTTGTCTACTTGTGTTACTGCATCTGTACAATTATAAAATGATTGTCATTTTCTTCTGTGCTTCTTTACACGTGTGATCTTTATTTTCGCATGTGAACCTTTACTCGGTTCTTACTTCGTCATCAGATTCTATATGGTCTATACATCTTTTCTCTTGTCATCTCTTCTGAGGTGTGTCACTTTCTTCATATGACATCACCAATCTCTTCTTTCATCCATCTTCACATGCTCTTCAGTGATATTTCCCAAAAGGCTATCAGTTCTTCGTGGATACATAAAGAAAGGTCTTCTTAATGAATACTTTGCTTCAAAGGCTGCTTGTGTTATAGGCATCATTACAGGTGTCTTGCTTGTCACTATTTCCGGTTCCCAACATATAGGCAATTTAGGGGGCGGGACTCCTGGTAGAGGCTTTTGGCTCGTTCTCTACACTGCCCCTTCAGTTTGATTCATCGACCACTCTCTCACCAGTCTCCACATCTAGACATCCTCTCTTGAAGAAGTGCTTCTTAGGAGTCCATATCTTCATCACACCTTTCAAAGATCCTGCTGATTTTACATGCGGTATGACTTCAAATGACTCCTCATACCTGGCGCAGCCATGTACTGTCATTCGCCACGCTGAGTGGTGGTTACTTCCGCGTTGGCGGCTTCATTGCAGACAAATGCATCACTAATTCCGGCACGTTCCTTTTCATATTTGCGGTGCAGGTATAGTTGTTGTCCAAGATGGCGGCTGCCGGGAGGTACTTGTTCTTCCTTCTCCCGGCGACCGTTTGCGTTGCAACCCCTTAGCATAGGCTTTCGCTCATCTTTGGGTAAGACGCTAAGTGTTCCTTTCTCCTCTCATCCTTCCGCCTTACCTTCTCTTCGGCTGTCCTCCCTTGTCCGCTCGGCTCCGCCGTTGTGAGTTCCTCCCCTTCCGCCTTCTGTTTGTTATTGTCCTTGCCGCCGCCTCTTGCAGTACCGTTCCGCTTGGAAACTGGTCCAGTCCCGCTGTGGTTCTCCTATTGCCGGCTCCGTGACCTGTAGCTGGTTCATCTCACCTCCCGAGAACTTTGTTGCTGCAAAAAGGTTTTTTTCTGCTGTTACGGCTTTTTCCCTTTTTTCTTGCTGGCCACGGGAACGGGGCTGCAGGACTGCTGGTTTGTTAGCAGTCACTGTGGCTTCCTCTCGAGGCAGGCACACACCACCGAAGAAAGAGAGAGATTACCTGACACGTCGTCACCTCAGCCCCGGAGATTTGGAGATCCACGACGCAGGTGAGGAGAGTGGGGAGGAAGAAGGGCTTGAAGTTACAGAACAGGACATTTACATGCTCACCCTCTACCATGGGTACAGCTACTAATGTGGCAGGGTTCACTATTCTAGACCTGACTATCTTAATTTCAGGATTCGATATGACTACTTCATATGCAGAGGCTCTTTGAGGTGTCAACGTACCCTTAGGTTTTTCCAAAATCGCAAACAAAGCATGCTCAACAAACAATGTCATGGAACACCTCATCACTTTGGTCATAGACTTTTCAATGGCGAACCCGGCTGCAGCCAGCTATTGTACACAAGGAATTCTTCCTCTCATAACTGGATCTAGAATCCCACTATAATATGCCAGAGGTTTATACCCAAGTGCCGTCCTCTTTGTAAGCACTGCTGTCATAACTGTCCCATTTGTGTACGAAAACAGATAGAACTCCTCCGAATAATTGGGAATTCCTAAAACTGGAGCTGTACAAATTGCTTTCTTTAATTCATCAAACCCTTCCTCTATTTCCCTCAGTCCATTCTATTTTCTTATTATTCACTTGTGCCTTTTTTGCCGCTTTTAGCTCCTTTAACTGATGCAGTCCTGCATCTTCTGCACTATTGCCATTTGCTTCCAGCGGAGTAAGGGGAGCAGAAGGATCATCCCCTTCCTCCCTGCTCTGATTTAGCATCCATTCCTCAGAGGGAGGATCCTCTCACTCCTCCTGGTACATCTTCCAAAGCACTAAAATAGATAACTTCTTTTCTAATTGCCTTCCCTTGTATGCTGCATGCAGGTATGTGGTCATGTTTGTTTGTTTGGTTGTTTATTTATTTATTGTGCGCACCAGACCCTGAGGTAGCAGGGCGCATTTGACAAGAGGGCTTACAGCTTGGCTACAGAAGTTACAGGTTTACAGAAGTTACAAGTTTACAGAACATGGTAGAACAAATTTCTTGGCTCCACAGGATGAGGGTTAGGCAATAGAGTACAAGTACAAGCGGTATGCTGACAACAAGTCAGAAGGCTGACGTAACATGATAGCAAATCTATATCAGGTACAATACATGCGGTCGGTGTGTGGGGAAAATGAGGGTTACATAGCATTCTCAGTGAGCCATTTTATTGTGTTCTTTCTGAATTTGTTGAACGTTAGGTCAGATCTAAGTGCGTGAGGTAGGGAGTTCCACAATTGAGCTGCCCTAACTGGGAAACTGGACCCTCCAATACTGGACCGTTTAAATCTGGGCACTAGAAGGCAGTTGGGGCTGGTTATTCTTGTTGGTCCAGTAGAATTTTTTCTATAAATCGTTCTGTTAGGTAGCTAGGGGCTTTGTTGTTTAATCATTTGTGGATGAGGGAGGCAGATTTGAGGTTGATTTTTTTTTGGGTAGAGAGCCATTTATGTTTCCGTCTTATTTCAGAAATATGTGCTCTTCTGGGAATACTTAGGGCCGCTCTAAGTGTATTATTTTGGAGCACCTGTATTCTATTGATGGTTTGTTTAGATCCCCCTATGTAGAGGGAATTACAATACTATAAATTTGAAAGGATAAGAGCTCTGGATAAAATTAGGCAACTGTCATCTGATAGGAATTGTTTCCCGGCTCAAATTAATATCAAGCCGGGAAACAATTCCTATCCGTGGATGAGGCCAGTGACCTTGATGGTGTTCCCATCGATGATGAATCCTGAGTAATTAGGGTTGAGTTTAGAGATGCGAGCTGTGGTACCCAGGAAGGTGAGCTCTGTTTTGTCATCGTTCAAGCATAGGCCATGGTTGGCCATCCATGCCTGAACGATGCTATAGACTCTGTTCACCAAAGCCAGATCTTCCACATAATCCCCGGTAAGTGGTAGGAGAATCTGGGTATTGTCTGCGTAATTGGTATAGGTGATACCCATATTGTCAAGATCGCCAAAGAGTGGCTTGGTGAAGATATTGTAGAGTGTTGGTGAGACACAAGATCCCTGGGGCACTCCACAAGTGATAGCTATCGAGTCTGCTGCCGCTGAGGGGGAGAACACCCTCATGGTCCTGTCACTAAGGAATGACTGTATCCAGACTATAGCCTCCCCTGAAAAGTGGGCCGCAGAGTCCAAGTTATTACACAGGACTTCGTGGTCCACCAGGTCAAAGGCGGCTGAGAGGTCTAGTAGGAGGAGGAGTGCTAATTTACCCTCGTCTCTGAGTAGGTCTATTTGGGCCCTTAAATTGATAATGGCAGTCTCTGTGCCATATTGAGATCGGAAACCGGATTGGCAGTCGCCAAGGAGATGGTTCACCTCAAGGAAGTTCTGAATTTGGGTATATGCTACCTTATCTAGTATTTTAATAAGAAAGGCACCGTGGTGATGGGCCTGTAGTTTGTGGGAATGTTAGGGTCCAGTGTTCGTTTTTTCAGAAGGGGGAGTACCCAGGATTCCTTTAGGTTACGCTGAATTGTGCCAGTAGTGAAGGAAGCATTGATGAGTTTGGTGATGAAGGGAGCTAGAGCTCTAGCAGCGTCCTTGATCAGTTGTGCTGGGCATTGGTCGCCTTTGCAATTGGATGGTTTAAGTGCAAGAATAGTTTTCTCTACCTCGAGCACTGAGACCTTAGAGAAGTTAAATTGGGTGAGTTATTTGGGTTTAGGTATAGGTGTTTTGTTCAGGGGAAATTGGGTTTGGGCTGATAGTGTAGCTTTCTTTAGAGCAATTTTAGTTTGGAGGTTGGCCACTTTGTTGGTTAGTGCCAGCTGAATGTCTGTGCACCAGGTTTTATCTTTAATAGAGTCATCCTGTACTGCAATAGGGGTTTCCAATTCTTTTAAAATAGAGAAGAGCTCCTTCATACTGGAGTTGGCTTGGGTAATCCTGTTGTTATACATTTCTTGTTTGGCCAGGATGATATCCTTTTTGTATTGCGTGGAGATATTTATTAGATTAGTTTTATTTTCTGCGGTAGGATGTAGGTTCCATACCGTTTCGAGTTTTCTTTTCTATAGTCTTAGGTTTTTTAGGTGGGGTGTAAACCAGGAGTTGAGATGTTTTTTTGGTTTACTGTTCCTAAGTTTAAGTGGAGCAATGTTGTCGAGAGCATTGGTCATAGCATTATTGAATTCCTAGACTAGGAGGCCTGGGTCAGTATGGTCTGGTAAGGCGTTGAGATTAGGTAGGATATGGGGCAAGATATTGCCGCTGAGATATTTTTCTTGTTTCTGGATAATGTTGGTGCGGCGAGGGGGGGTGTTAGAGCAGTGGGTCTTTTAGTATTGAGAGTAAAGGAGATTAAGTGGTGGTCAGTCCTTATTTGGGGGGCGATGGATGTAATGGAGAGGTTACAGTTGTGACTGGCAATCCAGTCGAGAGTTCTCCCTTTGGTGTAGGTGGGCATATTCACTTTCTGCGTGAAACCTAGTTCTGTCAGGATGTTGGCTACGGAGGTGGCCTGGTGATCATTGATATCATTGTACCCTAGGTTAAGATCTCCTAGCACTAGAGTTTGTGAGGAATTTTTTAGCTTCTCAGAGATAACAGTGGTAATATCTTCATTGAAGGTGCTTATTGGGCCTGGGGGCCTGTAGAGGAGATGGATATTTAATGTTTGAGAGTTGGCGGTGGGTAGATTAATGGAAAGAGACTCGCAGGATTTAAGGTTAGGTGTAGAGGTGATTCTCATGGAGAGATTGGTTTTGGAGATGATCGCTATTCCTCCACCTTGTGCATCTAGTCTGTCAGCTCTAAGGATAGTGTGTTGCAATACTGCCTTTGCCAGGGATCCCCCTTGTGGACACAGCATGAACATTTTGTCTGCTGTTCCCTTTACCCATTCTGCACTGTACTGTTTGATCTTGAGCATATGTTTCGATAATATCTTGCACATGTGCATCAGTGGTGTAACCTCTCCCATTATGACAAGTCTCAATTGACTTTCTGTACTTACCAGTGATTTTACACAAAACAAGTTTCAGAAAAATAATAAACATGAGCGGGCACCAACAGTCACCGCTCAAAGACTCTACTTCTCAATAATCCCAATCTCTATAGTCGGCACCGACAATGACCTAAAATAGAAAATGACCTTTTTCTCTTCATAGCACAGCCTACCTTGTCGCTCTTTGACACTCTTTAAATACAAAAAATATAAAGACAAACAAATAAACTAGTCGACTCCTTACATGCACACCATGATATATACTGTTCTTCCATTAGCCCCGAAAATTCTCCGATTGGAGTTTGGATTGTCTTCTCTCATAGATTTATCTGTGTGCAGCCTAGTTTTACCCCTTTGGGTTTTAATACAACTCCTTCCCCTTCTAGAATTCCTTGAATTCAGGATTCTGGGCTTTTCTTATGGAACGCTCCTCATCCAACGCACATTTTCCCCTTGCCACGCCTCGTCTTATATCCACCTACCCTACATTACTTGATCATGTGTGTGTGGTACCATAATCCTGCTCCCACAATTTGCCAGTTTCCTCAATCTACTCACCATTCGTCTTTCGGCTACGGACTCGCTGGACCGCTACCTCCTTAATTGGCCACCGTCTCCTTTACTTTTTAAAAATGTTTACAGTTCTTATACTTTTATTTTAAGAAGAACGTGTTCTGGAATGGTTTCTTCTTCAAATTAAAGTATGGGAAGAAGTCAAAAAGTACAGTCAGCGCAATGCGTCTTCCGAGGTGGTGCTGCAGGTCCAATGTCTGCACATTGTTCAGCGGATGTTGGTGGCATGTGCACTCAGAGTGTGCAGATGTGGGCTGAGCTGCAGTACATTTCATGAGATTCCATTGATTATGCAGCATGCAAGCATGATGAGAAACAGATGCTAGAATGTCATTTGGGGGTCACCAAGGGTCACAACTGCGACCCTGGCAACTTCCATGCGACACCTGGCACTGCCTCTGCAACCCTTTGTAAGGGCCTTGGATTTCAAAAAGAAATGTCTTTGGGAAGTCAGTGAGAGTAATTTCAAAAATAAATTATTTCATTTGGAAATCCGAGCCGCCCTCCAGCCCCCAGGACATGGGTGGATCTCGCTCCTGTGCTCTGTTGCGCATGACAGGCCATGCATATGTGCTGGAACATGGGAGCCAGAGTCATGTGTGGAAATATACATTAAATGAACACCTGTTCTTTTCTCTCTGTTAAAAATGTTACATGACAGTTTTGCCTGTGGTTCAAAACAGCGAAGTCCCAAAAGAATGTTGTGTGCCAAACTGCAGGCACTGCTCTTCCCAGTGAAAGGTTGGCAGCAAGGAAATTGCCTGCGGTTAAAAGAGCATGCACAAATACCAGATGGTGGTGACCCTCCCCCCTGATCACAGGCTAAGAATAGAAAGGAACACACGTTGAGTCTCTGCCTGCATGTCTTTATTTGTTCTTCACTACAATTACTCACCAAGCTGTATGTTTACCCTGCCAGTGATTTATCTTCCAAGGTCCCTGTGCCATTTATGTGTCATGCTATTGCAGCTGAAAAAACTGTATTTAAAGATCAAAAGATTGTTAGTAAGTCAGAGAGCACTAGCGAACCATATGCTGTCACCTTTCTCCGCTCGGATGCTTTGTTTGATGCTAATAAATGTATCTATATGACTATGTTATTCTGTGCAGGAGTCTCATTCTTTGTTTATATTCCAGGCAGTAAAACCCTTGAGGAGCGGCTCACAGCCTTTTCTGGAAGGTAAGGACATGTATGATGTGTGTGTGTGTGTGTGTGTGTGTGTGTGTGCGCGCATGTATTATGTGATGTACATGTGTGTATATTTCATGTAATATGTGTGAATGAGTGTTGATGCTTCTTGCAAACGGAAGAAGCACCAACAACAACATGGCCACCAATCTTACAAGCTTACACCAGTTCCCACTGCTCCCACCATAGACAATTACCACGAAAGGTACCCTGCCAGCAGACCATACAACCCTGCAGTAAATCAAACCCTATCTAGAGTGGACGAGGAGAGACAAGACAGAGCTGAGGACGATTACATGGACAGAATTGACTAAAAGCACCAAGAAGCCATGCCTCAGGTCATTAGAGACATCATGATGACACAACTACGTTAGACAGCACACATGTAATCCGCACATTCAGGAAACTCACACACCCAATCTACATGAAGAACACATGCGTACAGCCCTATGAGTTGGAGGACAGTGGGCCTCATTACGAGGTTTTTGGAGTGGGTTTACCGGTAATGGTGCCGGTGCCGGTAAACCCATTCCGCCCTATTACTGGGTTCCCTTGCGGGACCCGCACAGAACGTCTGGTCAGACCATACATCCTTTGTGGGTCCCGCAAGGGGACCAAGGATCTAATAATGGGCCTGTTATTAATGGGCCCTTTATTAGCTCCATCCCCATTCCCATTGAGCCCTATGGGGGCTCGAATGGGAATGGAGAATGAATTTTTGAATGGGGACTTACTGGGTCCTCCAAGGTTGGGATGACCCGGTAAGTCCCCATTCAGGGAACCCGGACCCGGACACGCGTTAATAGCACCATGGCTACCTCTAAACTCGTAATGAGGCCCAGTGACATGTACATACTGTCGGCACAGTTATTATTTTGCCAGTAGACTTGCTACAGCAACGCAGAAACTCAAGAAGACAGAAGAGTTTGTGTACATGCTTGCAAATGCTTACATGCAATTAACCCTATGGAAGGACAGGAGCACTCAAGGGACCTGAACCGCCATGACGCCCACTAACCTATGGACACTATGGAGAACACATAATAGAAGCCAGAGCAGGCCTTAGGAAAATACAGTAGCCCATGATCGTCCCAGAAAAGCCTCAAGCCACAAGATGCGGTGCAAGCAAAACAGCCATGGCAGGAGCAATGACAGCCAAGGCCACAATGTTGCTAACGACATTCCACACACAGAGCCAAGCTATCACCGGCTGCAGCAAAGAATATTCCCTGCAAAATACAAGCTAATTCGAGCAATTGAGCCTGCAAGAGTGGTCTCCAACCACGTGACTCGGTCGAGCTGACAGTGGGCCAAGGCTCGGAGACTTGGAACAAGTAGCCATCCCACAGCTAGACAGCGGTTCGCAACATACTCACTATTCTCCCGCTACCTCGTACGATGGGAAATGGAATGCTCTCATGGCATTAGTCTTCTACACACTATTGTATAACGCAGACACATAGTTACACCTCGCTGACACATAGTATACATGTAGCACAAACAGGAGTCTGGCGGGCTGGAAATAGAGTTTGTCCCAGGCTTGGGGGCCTGCGGCCTAACCATTCAGGACACTGGGGTCTAGGGGCAGATGGCAGGGGTTATTGACCAATCACAGGGCTTACCTGATGTAACATTTTCAGAGTAGCAATTTTTAGAGATTATCTAAGTACACCACCTGATACAACCGCATCCACTAATATCTCTCTTTGACGTATTTGGGCGCACGTGTATGGTGGTAGGGATCGGAACAGAGGTTGCGAGGCAACAGGTTCCTGTGTAGAGTAGGACTGGTCGCTCAATAGCCTTGGATCGTGAATGTATATGTTGATGTATTGGATAAGTCAGGCGTTTTAATTTCGGTGCATAGATGATGTATTCCCTTAAGAGTTAGCTGGAGCTATCTTCCCTGGTGTGAGGCGTATCACACGTCAGGCGACGCGGCGGGTGTAGTTTAATCACATAGAGTTGACAAGCATACTCCACTCCTGGGAGGTGGGAAGACAGCTGTGGGGGTTTTTGAGTTGTTGATGTGGGGGTGAAGTAACGGGTTGGTGTCCTGTGCACGCACAAAGTGTCTCTTTCTTATGTGAACTTTAGTTTGGTGACGTCACCCATAGGTTGCTGCATACTGTGTTGTAAATGGTGAAGGACTAGCAGTATGGCATTGAGATTGCTAGACAGGTGCACACGTGGTGGTGCTTGGATGGTGCATGCGCATGATTGAGGTGGTGGCCAGACAACGGCAGCTCTGGTGAACGCGGGGTGGTACACAGAGTACACTGTGTAAGGTACAGAGCAGCGGAGACTCATAGACAACAAAAAGTAAATCACAATTGTATGATACATTAAATGTTTCTCCTCCTGTGACAGCGTAGTATCGAAATCCTCAATTCGAGGTCAGGTAAAATAATACTGGAATGTATTCACACGGAGGGCTAGGGGCAATGTATAGCGGATCAGTCACTCCCATCCAACACATGTGCAAGACACTGCCCTCCTATAAAGATAAAATAGTAAAATATAGTATACAATGGTCCAAGAGCATGGAAGGAAAGATAGCCAGACAATGGCCGCCTAACGACAGTTTCTACAAAGACATGCTGCAATCACTGCTGGCCCACTTAGAGAGCACATATAAGGGAAAGAAGTTGCCTAACCGTATGGAGATATTCAAACTGTGGGGTATGTTCCAGGAGGACAGGCTATGGATGATGTGCTTGCAGGGGGTGAAGGAGGAGGGAGCGGACTCCACAGCTCCGCCTTCCGCACCGCCTAGCATAACATCTGATGACGTGGAGGAGGAGGAGGAGCAGGGCCTATACCCGTTACGAGAATTAAAAGCAATAGAGGAGTCACAGGAATTAAAAGCAGCAGAAGGGTACTCAAACCCTACGTACAAACCTCCCCCATATGCCCCAAAGGTCTATGCCCCAAATGTCCAACAACAAGGGATGGGGGAGGAGGCCGATGACCCAGGCCTCGTCGAGGAAGGGCTGCAGCGTGCACAAACTGAATTTGCAGAAATAGGTCCGGAAGATTGGGTAGCGGCAGAGATACTCTTGAAATTAAAAGGGGTCACCACAGGGGTGGCGGAAGGTGCAACAAGGGCAATAGAAGAATTGGAGCTGGGACATGGGTGCAGGGGAAGGGAAATGCATGTGGTAGGGGAGGAGTAACTGCAGGAAGATGAGGAAGCAAAATTAGAAGAGGAGGTGAGGGAGCTGAAGAGGGAGTTAGCAAGGGAATTAGAGCTGCAGGAGCAGGGGTGGGAGGAGCGTTTGTTACTGTTAGAAAAGGAGCAGTGAGACTTAATAGAGAGGAACATGAAGGGAGCGAAACAACACATGGAGATGGAGGAAAGGGGGCAGAAATTGAGAAAAAGAGTGAAGAAGAGAGGGAGAGGGAAATGGCGTTATGGAGAAAGAAAATATTGTTACAACAGACAAGTAAGTATGAAGAGAAGAGGTTGAAGGAATTAAGGATGGCAAGGGTGGTAAGGGAACATGATCAGAGGGACAACGATGAGTGGGAACTCCAGTAAAGGAAGAGCGACACAAGAAAAGGCGTGACGAAGAGCAATGGGGAGGACGAGACAACAGAAACACCTCTAAATGATGCCCCATAGGTAGCGCGAATACATTTAAGGGACATACAGCAAGGAGCGACAGCGCACACACAGGGACATGGGAGGAGGAGAATACATGTAACTTCACAAACATTGATCTCAACGCAGTAATGGTACGCTATCCAATGGCACGCAAAGTGAGCTTTTCTAATGGATTCTGAAGAAATGTGGATGAGGAGTTGGATGGGGATGGTAACATCAGTGACGAAGGAAGGAGCCTGGTAATCTCTATCTAACATGGCCAGGGTGCGGGACGTCATGGGAGTGCAGAACATGAGAAGATAGGGGTGGGAGACAGGACACTGATAACATAACTCAAGATGTAACAGAAGGAGTAGCCCCACAGACACCTTACAATCACAGGCTCCAGAATCTCCCAGGGCGCTGGAGGGATGGGGCCACGATCATACAAAATAGAGGACACTCATGCCCGCGGGGAGAGTTGACCAGGCCACATGGCAAACCACATCTGTCCCACGCAATAGGACTAACAGACATATGTGTAGAATTTGAGGATGAAAGGGGGCCCATTCAGATACGGCAATACAGGCAGACACCTGATGAAAGGGCAGCGTACTCGCAGATGCCCTTACCAGAAAGGGGAGGGACACGGCCACAGTACGTGCTCTGGAAACACACAGATAAAGAAAACATTAAATGCAGGTTACCATCATTAGGTGAGGGAGCAGGGAAGTGGATTTACGAGATGGCGAAATGAATGGCGGGACACAGATTGGCAGTGGTTGACGTTAAGGGCCTACTGTCTCCATATTGGGTGACGCAGCAGATGACATTTGGAAGCGGGTGGGGTTCCCAGGAGTAACCACCCAAAACACAGCAAAGGACGGATCACCATTTGCAAATTGCAGACACGCAGTCTGGCAGGCATTGCGAACACAATACCCTGTCACGTAAGATATAGGAGCAATTACATCATGCAAGATGCGTGACGACGAAGATCCCGTTAGTTAAATCCAAGAGAGTCAAAAGCTTTGGCGCCTCGAAACTAGAGAGCCCTGGGATAAAACAATAGTTATCTTTTATCATATCTTGTTGCAAGGGTTACCAGTGCCAGTACAGAGACATTTAAAAAAATGGGTAGGGATGGAGGCTAAGGCATGGTCAGAAATACAACTCAGTAAAGTGCACCAGTGTAGGCTATGGCAAGAAAAGATGAAGCAAAAGGCAGAAGACAGGAAGGCAGATGAAGCTAAATTGATCCAAAAGAAATTATCCAACTTTGCGCTAGAAGGCGCGCTCATAACAAGCCCAGCCCCACAAGCACAGATGGCAATTTCCCAACCCCAACCTCAGCTCCAACCCCAGCAACAAAACAACACAGTGCAACAGTATGCACCACAAATGGGAGGAGGATACATGTGAATGGGTAGTTACCAGAACAGCTATTGGGGAAGGGGAGGGCAGGATTCCAATGGGGGTGGGGCTTTGGACAACAATCACACCAACCAATGGGAGGGTTCAAATGCAACAGGGGCAGGGCAAGGGAGGAGGAGGATTTCCATGGCAAGCATGTGAACCACCCCAATGCTGGACCTGCGGACATCTAGGTCATATTTCCAGCACATGTAGGAGCAGAGGGATGCAACAAGGGTGGGGTGAACAAGGGCAACAGAACTACTAGAGTGGGCAGACATGCTACTACACACAGAACCTTCAGACAGGGCAACAACAATCTATATCATAACAAAACATACATCCAACATAGACACAACAGAAGATAATGCCAATGACACAACAAACGCCAGCACCCCAACAAACAACACAACAAATAGCAGCACAGTTGCTCCAAGAGCAACAAAGAGCATAACAGTTGACACAATACAGGATAACTCACCACAACCCATGGACACGATGGCAACAGTACAAGTAACGAGGATGGGAGGGGTAAGCATATTGGGGCATACCATGCACAGGAAATGGACAGTCATTGTACCCACAATAGGACAGCCCACAGACAAAGTTGCTGTGTCCAATCCTGTCAGTCACACCAAATCCTCCTGGGGAGGAAACTTGCATAAGGGTGGTGATAGGTGACAAAACGTTTTCTTAGGTCATGTATACGGGAGGGGAAAGACACAGTGTCAGGCGATGCCATGAACACTCAGGGATTCTCTGTGGCTTGGGAAGTGGTTCCCTTTACTGATAATATTGATAATATCTCCTTATCTATAGGAGATCACGACTTATATTTACCTTTACTTTACTCTAAGCAAGCACCTGTAAACATATTGGGACACAACATGCATACTGAACATTCACAGACAAAGGCATAGTATACACCACCCCAGGAATTCACATGCTCATTGCTAGGCAAATACTTCAAGCATATTGTGGCAAAACTGTACAGAGGGGGGAACCAGTTGACTGAGAAATGTTCCAATACAGAACAGACATGGACCTTGCATGGCTGCCGGGCATCACATGGAAGGTGTGGTGGAGGCCAAGTGAGTACCTATCCAAACCAGTGACACCAGCAGATGAGAAGGAGGGGGACATGTGTCAGTAGACATAGAGGGGATTGTGGCAAGAGGAGATTGGGTTGCTGTCCACACAATTGACGACGTTGGTAAAGCATGGAGAGCAATCATCGCAGTGGCAGAGGGATGCAGATTAAAAGATGTATCAGATGAGGAACCGTTTACAGCGGAGAAAGGAGAAGCAGAGATGATGTTGGGGATGAGTGTGTATGTCTGGTTGCATAACACCTACAGAGAAGTACCACAGAAAATGGCCATGGCATTAGAAGCACCACCTCCCCTCTGCAAAGAAGATCTAGCTAAGGTACCTGACACATTATGGACGACTAGGCCCTATGATGTGGGGCGCATAAAAAGCGCAGGGGAGAGCAGATAAAACTGAAACCTGGAGCTTCCAAGAGTTAAACAATACATCCTGGCCAAAGAAGCAGATGATGATATTTATGAAACAATCACTGCCCTCATTGACAGAGGCATCTTAGTACCATCAGAATCCCCGTGCAACAATGCAGTGTAGCCCGTCCGCAGGGCGAACAGGGGGTGGTGGCATTTCATTCAGGAGTTACGGCCCCCTTAACCACATTGTAGAAGCAGAGTACCCTGTAGCAGCTAACCCTGCCATGATCATCTGTGGTATCCCAGCTGAAGCAACATGTTTCACTGTTATCGATGTTAAAAAATGCATTTTTCTCAATGCCATTGCATCCAGATTCACATGACTTGACAAGTTTCATGTACTGCAATCAGAAATGGAAACACACTAGACTACCACAAGGATACTGTGAATCACCCTCTGTCTTTAAGAGAGTAATACAGATGGACTTGGGTAATATCCAAACAAACAGCACATTCTTACAGTATGTAGATGATATCCTCATCTGCAGCACTACTGAGGAAGAATGCAGAAAAGACTCAGTACACATGTTCACTGTACTAGCAGAAAAAGGGTACCAAATAGACAAGGCCAAAATACAGTACTGCCAAAAGGAAGTACTGTATATCGGACAGCTGATCCCTCAAAATGGCAGACAGATAGCACCAAAACGAGCACAGACAATGCTTGACACACCCCAACCTATAAGGGAATTTCAGCGGTTCCTGGGGTTATGCAACTATTGCAGAGCATGGGTCTTTGACTCCAGCGCTTACACATGACCCCTTCTTACAGCACTAAAGGAAGCCCAGAGGGAAAGGGGGCCACTAGATTGGACTAGGGAAATGACAGAAGCATTCAACGAACTGAAGGAAGCGATCTCCGCTGCTCCAGTTCTAAGGACCCATGACTATAAAAAGGAATTCTTCCTGTTCTCCCACTCCTATGGTATGGTCATGAAAGCAGTACTGACACAAAAGACAAGCATGGGTCACAAGCCAATTGCCTAGTACAGTGGGCAATTAGATACTGTAAAGAAAGGGCACTTCCCATGGGAATAACATCTGGCTGCTGCAGCTTTCTCAGTAGAGAGGCTTCATCAATAACAATGGCGCGTACAACCACCCTCTACGTTGAGCATGCCCTCTTTGTGATCCTGCACAAGCCTAACAATACAAAGAGCAACTGGGTATGAAATAATCCTGTCAAGGCCAGAATTAAAGATAGTAAGGTGCAAAAATGTAAATCCAGCACAGTTTCTGGCAGATACCCACCAGCCTGAGGAGTGGCTCCACGACTGCACTGAAAGCATAGAGTTTTACACAGAAACACGAAAGGTAGAGGAAGACGTGCTTGAGGGGGGGAGAGGTGCTGTATATCTATCGATGGATCATCAACAATTGATCAAGGTGATGGCATCAGGAGAACCAGTACAGCAGTGGTTTGATTGAAGGAGGACGACTGGACAAGCGCAGTAGTGAAGAGTGTTCAATTACCCCCACAATATTCAGCACAGGTAGCAGAATGAGTGGCACTGATGCTACCCCTCTGGGAATGTGAAGGGAAGACGGTTACCATTTACCCTGACAGTGCCTATGTAACATCAACAGTACACTCTGGGTTAGCAAAATGGCTGCGAAGATGCTTCAGGAGAGCAGATGGGACACCTGTACAACATGCATTACTGTTGGGAGAATAAATAGAGGTTGTAACCTATCCAGTGGAACTAGCATTAGAAAAGTGCCAAGCCCACACTAATGGGGAGGACCCAATCTCAAAGGGGAACAAAGCAGCAGACTAACACGCAAAGTGTGCATCATATTTTGTAGAGATGTAGGATTTGAAAGAAAAACAAAATGAGAGGGGAGGGTGAGACAAATGTTAATGAAAGAAGGGTTCAATCACCTACCAGAAACTCAAATATTGGAACTACAGGCAGCTGCAAAAGAGGCTGTTCAATGTCCACTACTGACACCCTATGGCGACAAAATAATCCAGGGAAGGTAGTGATGCCTCTGGCTTTACTGAAAAACACATTAACACAACTGCATCACCCTACACATACAGGGAAAGAGGTCATTGTGACACGCATTGGAGAATCATGGTTCTGTCCCGACTTAAATGTACATGTTGCTAACTTCATCAGCACTTGCCTAACGTGCCAGCAATTCACAGTTGGACACACACTAAGAGTGATAAGAGGAGCAATTCCTTGTCCTGAAGGCCCGTTCTTACAACTCCATATTGACTACGTGGCTATGATCAGCGTATGTCAATTTTACTGATGCATTATTGTGGTGGTCTGCCCATTCTCAAGGTGGATAGAGGCTGGGCCATTCTCCCATGCCGGTGCCCTCAGAGCAGCCAAATTCCTGGTCCGCAAAGTATTCCCAAGATGGGAATTGTGTGAGGTCCTGCGGTCTGACAATGGTCCTCACTTCGCCAATGAAATGTTCTAACACATAACTGCACTGCTAGGGATAAAACACAAGTTTGCATGTGCCTATGACCCGCAAGGAAATTACGTGTGCGAGTGCCTCAATGCACTCCCGAAAGAAAGCATAGCCAAAACTCAGCAAAGCACCAAAAAGAACCGGCTACACTACCTGCCTCTGGCCTTGTTCGAATTACGAAACAAACCAGGGTCCATCCACTATCTGACTCCTCACGAGATGGTGACAGGATGCTGCATGCACCTCCCACTAGCGCCACACACGAGGGCTGTAAAGGATTGTGAGGGTGCTTCTGAAGTTTTTAGAAAATAAATGTATGACTATGTGAATTCACTTGTTTCTAGCGCTTCTTTTATCTCTCACCAGATACAACAAACAAGGGGGAGGTCGGATGACAACGCACAAGACGATGACAATATATTTGACACACAGAAGGAACTGCCCATTAAAATAGGAGACAAAGTTCTCCTAAAGAACTTCACAAGGCGCTGAAACACGCCTCATTTGACAGGCCTCCATACATTTGAGGCGGTCGCAGAAAGTGCTGTTAAAATTTAAGGAAGATCTGTCTGGTTTCACATGCAAGACATCAAGTGCTACAAAGCATCGGCCTTGCCCCAACGCACCTCCACAGAAATCGGCAGGGCCAGCGCTACAGCAACACACAATCTTTGAAAAAGCATCAGCTCCCTAAACGCCCCTGAATTTGAAAATGTCTCGCCAGAAATGGAGACTATTAGCCCCCCTATTGTCAGACGCTCCCAAGCTCCTATTAGTCCCACTGCAACACTGGTGCTGATTGAGCAGTAAAATAACATCCTACCCATATTTGAGAACACTCAAAGGCGATATATACATATATTGTATGACATCTCTTCCATTGCCCCAAATGCGATTTTGTAAACTATTGCAGTACTCTATGTGAATCTGGTCATTCTGCATGCACAGTCTCACGGTTCACTACACTGTGTTAACAGTATCTTAACATTCTTCTTATTCGCACATGCAGGGTTTGGTGACTGTTGATTGTAAGTGTATAAGTGTGATAAACGTAGGTACAAGGGACTGATAGATGTTGCCTCCTATTCAACACTCTGAAGCACTATCTCTTCAATTCATCCATGCAATAAGAAGCCCCACACATTTTAGACCCCGATCACCACGAATTTACTACTACGCATTTCATGAGTATCTAGTGCACATATACCCACAACTTGAGCAGAGCGCATACCCTGTCCTGCCCACACTAAGACATTGTTCCATACAGAAAATTTGGGAACAGATATTTGCAAGGGCATTAAGTGATTATTTAGCACACAGATCTTAAAGGTACTTACCAATACTAAAACAATAATGCTTTTTATCGCGATTTTCATGTGGGCAACTTTATCACCTTATCAGCTGCTCAATAGCAGAGTAAGTGAAACAGAAAAGTATGGTTTTGTTAATAAAAGTCATTACAACAACTGTGTGTTTACTACTGTCAACTGGTCTCTTAGCAACTACGCTCTAGGAGTTGTACTTCGCTTTGCATGTCTCCGCTGTACCCAATCATAACATTTCCCCAACCCAGGCGGAAAGGACTACTCTGTCAGGTGATACAGAAGACAGTGCTGATTAGGTAAGGAAAGGTAAGCACAGTATTGGCACATACATTAATGGAGTTGACACATACCTCACTGACACTGCACTAATAACAAACACCATGTGGTATAAGCACATGTCAAAAATTGGTAAGGATACAACTGGGGAGAGCTGCTATATCTGCTCACTGATCCCATATGCCATGAGCGCCTCCAGGACATTTGTAGCAAAGGACATACCAGTAGCAACAGCACAATGCCTCTTGTACCTTGCAATGTTCCAAACACGGGGAAGATTCCAAGGGAAGCCAGCCATGTTCAGATGGAGGTCTAAGACAAAATTTCCCTGCGAAGACAATTTCATTAAGACGTTACCGATGATGGACAACTACTGGCAGCACAATGAAACTCTACGATACATAACTGACAGTCCAGAAAAGGGTGAAACTAAACAAGTGACATTGGAATACTTACCCTGCAAATGGAGAGCAAAGGAGATAGGCAGAGAACCCGGTTGCTGGGAATGACCGCAGATACTGGTGTATGGGAAACTTTATACAAAAGACGGATGGGAGGATCGAGTAGTGGGGAGTAAGGCACTGACGTTAACAAAAGCCGCAGGGAACAAGGTTCAAGAAGAAAATCATAAGTGCCTCAAGGAATGTGCCAAGGGTGCAAGTCTACTGACTTGAGTAGACAAGGAAGACGGACCACTAACAATAATTCCCCTAACAACACCCGCCTAGTGTTACCAGCATGACGCCGATGATGAAGTAGGCAAAAATGGTTCCATATCATTTCATCGCGGGATGTTGAAGGCTGCAAAAGAATAGAGAAGATTCCGGAAATGGGAACAGGAACAGCAGTGCTGATGGATCACTATTGGGCCTGTGGTTCCAAGGCATATGGCAAAATCCCACTGAATTGAGGAGGAATATGCTCCCTGGCACACGTCAACATACCCTCCTTGGTAGTGCCTAGAAAAGATGTGAAAATAGACGACTTGCACAAAATCGACGAAGGCAACAGTAGGAAGAAGAGATCACTGCAATCAGCACAACATCCTCAAAATGACTCCACGGACCAGAAGGAGATGCTCAGGAGATTAAAAAGAGAAGGAAATTACTTTTGGGGACGGTCAGAGGTGGCACTTGATGAGGTACCGCCATCTCACAGACTATTCAGCAGAACTTCGATGTTCTTCTCAGCATTTTTATATCCCAGATTTCAAACTTATGCGAACACCAAGTGGCTCTAGATAACGCACTGGGAGCTAATGATGACTATTCAGAAGTGAACAGGTTTAACGCAATAAAAGAAGAACTTAGAGCAATACGACTGGTGGCACTACAGAACAGATGTTCTAGACCTCCTCACAGCCATGGAAGGAGGCGTTTGCACCAAAATAGGGAGTTCCTGCTGCACGTTCACACCAGCAAATGACGAGGACAACAGGACACTTTCAGAAGCAGTGGCACAATTGGCCCAGATGCACTCTAAAATGGAAGAAGAATCAAAGGGGACGAAGAAAGACAGAAGCTGCTTCTCTTATATCTGGTCATGGATGCCTTCCTGGCTATCCAACAGTCTGATAAACGGGGAAGCATCATTGTGCGGGATAAAGGTATGCTTGGCAAAATGCAAGACAACAGCAGAAGAGGTGGTTGGAATCAAACTACTCATGGCCATAGATAGCGATCAGCAAATGGACAATATATTAAGGGAACCAGAGAGGATAAGTCAACAAATAACAGAATCAGATATGTATCCACCTACAATGAAATTAGAGAATCCATGTGACCCAAGAAAGTACGTAGGGAAGTGGGTTTACTGCAGGCCCAGAGGTGGATGTGTCTACATGTATTGTTCATTTGAGGATCATGTCAACTAATATGGACATTTGTCTGGGATTACCAAAGTGTGGTGCCTGATGGGCGACAGACGAAATCATAATGTTGTGGTTGACAAGTCAGCCAGAGGGGGGACTGAAGAGGGAAAATCCGAAACTGCCTCCTCCCATCCTGAAAGACCCCCCAACAGGAAGCTTACACCGGTTCCCACTGCTCCCACCATGGACAATTAGCTTGAAAGGTACCCTGCCAGTAGACCATACAACCCTGCAGTATTACAAACCCTAGCTAGAGTGGACGAGGAAAGACAACAGAGCTGTAGATGATTACATGGACAGAATCGACTAAAAGCACCAAGAATCCATGCTTCAGGTCGTTAGAGACATCATGACGACACAGGTATGTTAGACAGGAAGCCCACGTGCAATCCACACATTCGGGACACTCACACACCCAATCCACATGAAGAACACATGCGTACATCCCTACGAGTTAGAGGACAGTGACATATACATACTGTCAGCATGGTTATTATTTTGCCATTAGGCTGGCTACTGCAACGTAAAAATGCAAGAAGACAGAAGAGCTTGTGTACATGCTTGCAAATGCTTACATGCAACTAACCCTATGGAAGGATAGGAGCACTCAAGGGACCTGACCGGCCATGACGCACACTAACCTATGGACACTATGGAGAACACATAATTGAAGCCATAGCAGGCCTTAGGAAAATACAGTAGCCCATGATCGTCCCAGAAAAGCCTCAAGCCACAACATGCGATGCAAGCAAAACAGCCATGGGAGGAGCAACGGCAGCCAAGGCCACGATGTTGCAAATGACATTCCACACACAGAGCCAAGGTGACACCAGCTGCAGCAAAGAACGTTCTCGGCAAAATACAAGCTAATTCGAAGCAATTGAGCCTGCAAGAGTGGTCTCCAACCACGTGACTCGGCTGAGCTGACAGTGGGCCAAGACTCGGAGTATGGGAACAAGAAGCCGTCCCACGGCTAGACAGTGGTTCTTAACATAGTCACTACTCTCCAGCTACTTCGTACAATGAGAAATGGAATGCTCTCATGGCATTAGTCTTCTACACATAATATACATGTAGTGCAAACTGGTGTATCGCGGGCTAGGAACAGAGTTTGTCCCAGGCTTGGGGGCCCACAGCCTGTTCAATCAGGACACTGGGGTATAGGGCAAGATGGCAGGGGCTATTGACCAATCACAGGACTTACCCAATGTAACATTTTCAGAGTAGCAATTTTTAGGGATGATTCAAGTACACCACCTGACACCGCCGCATCCACTGATATCATCTCTCTATAGGTTCCTATACTGGAACCACCACTCATCGGCCTATCCTGAGTGGTGTTAGGTTTGTGGGGAGTGAACCAACGAGTGGCGCAGGATGTGATGTCACATGTCATAAAAAGTAGGCTGAGAGCCAGAACGCAGCAAGATGTGCCTGGACCTTCCTCTGTGCATATGACCTCTGTGTATTTTGTTGTCTACAATAAAACCGCAGTAACCCTTTTGCTACTTCATTGGGACAAGGGAAGGAGTTCGGGCCTTCCGTGAGCTGGGAGTCCGCAGGCCCTTAGCACGGCTATCCCTGCCCAGAAATTCCCCTAACAGATGTTTGGGTAGCTAGGCGTGTTTGTGTGAGTGAGTGATGTAGTTTAGTGAGTTCAAATGGAATGCCCTGCCCGTCGAGCGAAGAAACTGCCCCTCCTTGGAGTGCTTTAAGAAACAACTTAAAACATATCTTTTCAGATAATGTACAGAGGTAGGACTTCTATGCTCTCCCCCCTAACACCCTCTGCTTTGTCGGCGCCCTTATGCCTTCGGGCCACTTTGGTTGCTCCTTGGGAATATGCTAAAGTAAAGTAAAGTAAAGTGAATGAGTGCATGTGTAAATAAGCAAGTAGTGTGTGAATGTGTGTGCTTGTGTTAATTACCTGGAATACTTACCATTAATCTTTATTACTCCTTGTCCCACTCTTCCTTGCCCCAGTATTTGACTATGAAGCATCTTGCCTCATACATAAGTACTGGGACAAGGAAGAGGGACATTGTGGTAATACTGGGCTAAGAAGTTGATTTTGGGGGTTGGAGGAGAGTGTGAGGGAGAGGGGATGTGTAGGAAAGGTGGGGCAGGAGAGGGGTGCGCTAATGCATAAAGGTCATCAATGATAAAGCAGGCATGATATGTATCAGTGGCTAGACTCCCAATTTGGGAAAGCCAGTCTAGTAATTTCTTACTGTGGCATGACATTTTTACTGGATATCTATAATAAAGTAAGCATGATAAATGTTATTACCTGTCTAGCTTGGCATTTGGATGCAGCCAGTATAGCCTTTTCTTACTCTGTCATGTTTCTGGGCATATATAATGAATTAAGCATCATAAGTGTTACTCCGTGGCTAGACTAACATGTTGGTGCAGCTAATCTAGCAATTTCTTACTGTGCATTTTGGTTCAGCTGGTCTAACAATTTCTTACTGTGGCTCGGCATTTTGTATTGGGCATCGCTGATAAAGCAATCATGATAAGCGTAATTACCTGGCTACACTGGCATTTAGTTAAAGCCAGTGTAACCATTCCTTACTCTGTCATGGTATATTTTTCTGGGCATCTATGATAAAGTAAGCATGAGAAGTGTTGTTAAGCGGTTAGATTGGCATTTTGTATAGTATTGTATTGTATTTGGTTAATTATATAGCGCTGTTTCCCCATTTGTATGGCCCCAATGCGCTTTGTGGTTGGAACACCATTGGTGACGCTAGTCAATGCTCTGGAGGTTCTAAGAATTTTAGATTGGGTGATGCGTGTGTGCATTTTCTCGCCGATCTAAGACTTAGGTGGCTGGCTAGCCTCGACTATGCAGCCCAAAGAGGTCAGGCACCTGGGTGGTTGCTGTTGGAGGTTGATGACAGAATGCTATTGTTGAAAAAGAGTCGATGCCTGGCCAGCTATATCAAATTTCTTTTTCGTGGCAGTCGCTGAATGCTAGTGGCAGAGGTGTTGAGGTACGTCAGGTGTTTCCGTTTGAACGGCTATATGCGCTGCTAGACAGGAAGTTGCAACCCATCTTGGTATGTTTTACTGTGGCATGGATTTTTGTTTTACTGTACATCCTGAAGGCTACAGCAAACATGATAAGTGTTATTATGTGTCCAGCCAGTTTTGATATGTTTTTATTGTAGCATTGCATTTTTAATAGCAATGTGGTAAGATAGCTCAGCGGATTGAGCTCTCGCTGCTGCAATCTATGTTCGATTTTCACGTTGCAGGTTCCGAATCCCAGCAAGGCCATCTCAGGCTTTCATATTTCCGAGGTTGATAAATGAGTACCTACTTTGGTTAGAATGATAATTGTATTTAATTATGTGATATGTCTAGTGGTTGGCCGAACGCGTTATACAAGTAACAAATCATTATCATGAATCAAAGCATTAATGCTCCTGTGCATTGGTGGTGGCTTGCATCTATTGGCTACTGTAACACCACAGCAAGTGGCAATATAGGGGCTATGCTTATCATATAATGGCAATACCTGACATGCAGATATAACTGGTATAATACGGAAGTATCTGGCCATACAAAGCTGATGTGGCATATCTATGGCAGTGCCTCTGCCTATGTTGATTCTATTGGGCCCAACCCTATCATGTCATGACCCCACCTATGGCATGTGAAGGCAGCACCCTTGTTAAAATGTGGTTGGTTTCTAAGATGTTCTTGTCTGCTTCAGTACCTATTTGGTATTTAAAAAATTGTACACGAATCTACTTTTTTTAACACGACTTCCGGTGATGTCACCAGGGTTAAGGAGGAACTGATGCCATCCAGGTCAAAAGCCATGTGCCATCACTTCTTGTGATGTCATCAGGTGTATGATGACACTTCCGGTACGTTGGAATTTGAGTGAATCGACGTCCCAGAACAGAAGGCGCTCTCACTGTCAAAGCAGGCAAGTTCTACTGCCAGTTCACAGTGGTGATCATGAGTGAGCGGGGTTTGGGGGAGGGGCAAGTGTATTCGTTTTCTTCAGCATCGTGACTTGGCTGAACTTCATGAAATTGGGGAGCGCTGAACGGGCTTTGCTGGAGCCACATTACGGCATCGGGCCTCGGCAAGTGCTTTGGTGTGGTTCCCCTGTATTGATGCGTGTCTCTCTCATATTTCCCAATCTGCACAGACTTCCTGTGATCTTCCTGCCTTTGCATTTTTGTCGGTCAAACCCTCTGTGCCAGAGGGCAGACGGATTGCAGGTGTTAATCTGACTGGCATTACTGTGATATATAATCGAAACCGAAATGACCAAGCAGAAATAACTAAAAGTTCGTTTTTCAAAAATAACTTTTGTTTTTTCCTCCCGCTGTAATTTCAGACAAAAGCCGTCAACCCACCACCATACCTGCTGGCGGCACACAGCGAAGTGTGCCACCTCCTCGCCATCCCTCGGCGACGCTGGTTCCCTTCACACACATAGAGGGAACCGGCACTGCAAGGTCCTTTCCTTTTTTATTTTTTTTTTAACTTAACTTGTCCCTCGCTTTCCTTTTTATGGAAGCAGGGGACACCCCCGCCACCCCTGAATTTCGTTAATGTCAATCAAGGGGACTGGGGGACACCCCTGCAACACCCACTCTTCCTATTCAACATTTTGGCCTTTGGTTGTTTTGTTTACCGTGTCAAATTCAGCATTTTCTCTTGTATAGTTTTTTAAATTATTTTCGAGACCTTCTACAGATACCTTGATTTATGTACTATGGGATAAGGCATTTCAGAAACATGTAAAAAAATTTACAAAATTCCATACACACAAGACCCACAGCTCACCCAGTGTCATGATATGATAACGCGCCTGTACACAAGTGATGATAGCAGAAAGTACTTGTGTTGGGAGTTATTGGCTGGGCTCATAAAAAACTCTATTTATCACATGCCTTGTTAAAATTGCTGTATCAACTGAAGCATTATAAACTCTAGGAAATAACTGCTTAGCTATCCATTTAACACATTTTGTGTTCTCCCCCTACACTGGTATCAAGTACTGTACCCGACTTGTTTTTGTGAGCGTTCTCACTGCTTAATTCCTTTCAGTGCCAAACACTCCAGGATACTATACTATCAATTCAGACTTTCCCCCCCATTTTTCGAAAAGTTAGTTTGACCATTTCATACTACTTTGTGTTGCCAAGCGGGTGCAGATGCAGCGCTAGGACATATGGGTGCATAACCCGATTTATTTGCATGAGCTCCACTGACTCAGAGCGGGTGTGGGAACTGCAATTGGCAGGCAAACTGTGCAGTAAATGGCTGCGCTGCTTTCCATCAACACTAGAGGGCGTTCAAGGGCTGTCACACTTTTTTTTACCCAATAAAAAAATGGAGCTTTTTCTTGAAATAAATCATTTTAGCCCATCCGTGAAAAAAAGTTTTAAAAACGGTGTAAACAAATTAATTTGAAATAAGGACGAATCAAACAAAAGTAAGTAATGTTGGGGTTCAAAAATTAAACATGAATTGAAAACAGCCCTCTAATTCATCTTGTGATAAATAGACAGATTGCAAAACATCAACCTAACTTCTGCAGATCGAAAACAGAGAAAAAGCAAGGTTTTGCATGCCAATAACTTTGGCTTTTTAATAGTTATAGTGTTAATTTTGTTGCCAGGCGTTGACGTCATTTGACTAAGTATTCGACATTAGTTGACACCCACTGAATTCACAAGACAATGTGACTGCCATCCTTGCTTGAATCAGTCCAAGAGAGCTGATAAAACGTTTCTATTCAATAAAAAAAAATTAATTAACTGCCCCCACTGTTACTGGCCATTTTTTTGTTCGTTGTTGGTTCATTTTTGTGTGTGCTTGTGCGCCCTGGGGCATACGGCTGTGTGACGCGTTACAATCGTTAAATGATAATAATATTTTGCCAGGTTTTGCTACTATATGATGGAGCACAAACTTCATACGACAGGTGTTGCAATGATTAACAAGGTATTGCAATTATTGGGACATGTTCTCGTGTCATTGCAGGCTGTTGACATCATGTTGCACTAGGTGTGCACACAATTTGCTACCAGACCGTCGGCCAGGTATTTACTAAATGTGCCAATGTATACGCTTTTATTTGCATATTTAAAGCGCTCACACAGCCCACGGGTATCGAGGCGCTGTTACAGGAATTGTTTGTTTTGCATGTTAGCATTTAGTACCCATGAATATTTGCCAGATAATTGCATCATAAGCTTGGCTACTCACACATTTTATCTGCATGCCAAGGTACACCATTTGTCAGGTGGTCCCATTATCTGACAAGGTACCCACACACCTTCTGCTTGAGGCGTTTGCATCATATGCCGAATGAAACAATTTGTTAGATATTGCAATTGTTTGTCTAAGCACTTCCATCATAATAAGCTCGATTTTTGCAATTATATGATGTAATTGTTTATTTTTTAACGCGCTTAATACTCAGAGATTTCTAATGGTGGACCCAGGTATCGAACCCATGTTGCTCTGCATCGTCTTGCTTCCAAGGCGAATGCGTTGCCCCTGAGCTATCCTCCTGATACTGGTCAGCTGCATACACAATTTTCAGCGTATTGCTCTAGTATGCCCGGGGACAGCATATTTTCCCTCCTGGCATTAGTCGGTCCAATCGCACAGCAAAGTGAACGCTCATCCCTGTCATCAGTGCGCAGCTTGCTGTGGCAGGTTCGAATCCCGGCCTTCCAAGATCGAAAAATGGAGTACTGGAATAGTACCGTCACCCGTTATTTCTGCGCTCTGAGCCCCAAGGGTGTGTCACACGCTGAGGAATCACCATTTTAAAGGCATTACCTTGACTTGTAAAGATACAAGTATCATGTTCCGGGTACGCACATGAAATGTCCTTACTGCGCCATTTCCCAGGGACTGGGAATGGCTGCGAGATTGCAGGGATAATGGTATCTTTCTTGGCAGGGAGAGAAATGTGGGACGGAATCCCTGTTCTCTCCTGGTCCTGCTATCTCCCCTGCAAAGGTAGTGAAAACAGGGAGCAGGGCGGGCCATGACAGAGCAGGGATGCTGCGCTCTTTTCTCTCTCCTTTTTACTACTGCAATATCAGCACATGACTGTCTGTGCCCCAGCCCCATTGACGAGCTTTCAGAGGAGTCATTGCATTAGGAAATATCTCGTTTACCCTGCGTGCCAGCAGATCTGGGACAAGGTGTATTCTAGTATCAGGTGTATCAGCGCCACAAGGCCTCTGGGCCGGTGGGCGCTTTATAAATCCAAATAAATAAATAAATAAATACTGGCAGCCAAAATCAAGCCTTTAATTGCTTTAAAGCAATTACACACATAGCCCTTATATTAGGTATATTTATTCATTAAGGATTCTTGTACCCTCGCGCCTCATGCCCGAAGGCCTCAGGGCGCGCACAATCCAAGTAAAATGCCCACTGACAGAATATAACTCCAGAAAGACATGTGTTGCATGAGCGAGCCACACCCATAGCCTGTCTCCTACAAGCAAATCCTTTTTCCCACAAAGTCCAGAGTGCCCTTGCTTTTCTTTTTCCACTTCAATCACTGCACAGAAGACACCTCCAGACAAGTAATTCTGCCACAGACATGGCACCTACTTTTAAAAAAAGTTTTGTTTCTTTTTTATTGCAACGTTTGGTCTATTACAAACCTTTTTTCCAGTTAAAAACAACCATCCCTCCAGCCCCCAATGAAACTGATACAAAACATTGGGCCTCATTACAAGGTCAGCGGTAGCCTTGCCGGTAAAACCGGCAGGCTGCCACCAAACTTGCAAAATGTTCTGGGGCCTGGCAATGGGGAATTACAGGGATATTACAACCCTGGCGGACCCTGTATTCCCTCGTTGCCAGGCGCCGGGATGCATTACTCCCCATTCCCATTGAGCCCCATAGGGCTCCCATAGGGCTCAATGGGAATGGGGAGGCCAGAAGCACTGACATCATTAGTGAATGGTGCCGGTGCATCCGACATGCTCTGCTTGCGTGTGCCGGTACAAAGGCACCTGCGAGCAGAACTCGTAGTTTTCCGGTACACTATCAATGGTACCGGCAAGGTTACCGGTACCCTTGTTACTGTACCGGCAAACTTGTAATGAGGCCCATTGTCTCATTTTGCATAAAAACATCTTTTCCCCCTTTCCACATCCATCCCCTCCACATTTGCTTAAAAATAGCATCTAAGAATCGTACAGTAGCCAACACTAAAGGAGTATTCTCCCCACTTAATAACAAATGCCAGCATTCATCTGGGGTTAAACAGGCAGTGGATTTTAAAAACGAGGTTGCAAAGTGCCTGGTCCCCAGGTCAGTCCATGCGATACAAAATAGCAGCGTGTGTTTAAGCGATCCTACAACCCCCTGAACCTCGCAGTCATTTCATTCAGCCCCGGTTGGGCCTGGGTTCCATCTAACCGATAACACCTCTTTTGTCGGCATCAGGTCTAGCCGTATCCTGACCCACTTGGCTCTAACATACCTGTTGGGAAATGTCCTCAGATATTTTGGTAGATGCCCATAGGCCGTGACTTCCCGTTTCAAATGATGAAATGACTTGGACTTGCTTACTTCTCCAGTCCAGATCCAGTCCGCCTTCCATAGCTTTGTTTTTACCAGGATTATTTCTCAGCACGTCTTCTGCAGAGCTGACCCTCTCCAACAGGTCCCGGCATTTTCATACCCTTTTTGCAGTTTTGTTTCATGACCCTCTTCCATTTCTTTCCTCAAAAGACACAGAATCAGAGGAGAATCCTCCACAATACATTTTGTATAAAAGCCCAGTTATAATTATAATGGTTATAATTGGTTATTTACGATGCGCTTAATACCCTGAGGTTTCTAAGCACGGACCTCGGGATCAAACCTGCATCGTCTTGTTTCCAAAACGAACGCGTTGCCTCTGAGCTATCCTCCCAAGACTAAAGTGAGGCCCAGTCGGTTCTTGCCTTCAGAGATATCAACCCCAATTATTTCCTAACGATCTGCATGGGGATTACCTTCGGCAGGTTTTAGGAAAGATTTTCATTTCATGGGTAATTTTCCCTCCAGTTGTGTACCCCCCAACTATTTGCTGATGTTTAAACACCTTAGTCCAGAGGAGCACAGCCTTCTGCTGCACTTCCTTGGGCTTTTCGCTCACTTTTTAAGGGGAAACTGACATGCCCATAGGACAGTCAGTACTGGGAGACTTTGTTTCCCTTAGTCCTTGTTAATGTTGCAACTTTTCTGCAACATGTAGCAAGTGCACAATGTACCTTCCAGTATAGTGCACTTGGGTCTTCCTGTCATTTCTAAAGGCCCTAGTAACTCTTGAAGGACTTTTTAGGAGTAGTGCAGACATGCCTTGGACATGGCTGGTGGCAGCTTATCTTTTCATATATTTTTAACCCTTTCCTGCCAGGTAAACTGTGATTACCACGTTTGGCATGGTTAGGTGGCTTGGCTCCAAAATGGCCATGCCACGAGGTTCTTTGTCCTGTCCTTTGGCCATCTTGCCCCTTCACCTTCCCCAGGTTGAGTCGACCCGGGTCAGTCCTTATTTGATCATGCATTTTTCCACGAAGCGCCAAGCTTTCACAGGCTTCTGCATGCCTTGTGTGCGCACCGCCAGGATGTAGGCTGGACCGTCTTGTTCCAATACACATCCTGGCTGCCAAAGAGTCTGGAGTGCTGTGAATGCCTGGGACCACCATGGTCCATGATTGGTCCACGTATGGTGTGCTTGTATGCAAGCAGATTTCCAAATGGGTCCACTTCGCTTTGGCACGAAGGAGATCTCTAAACACTGATGCCATGTCGATCTTTAGAGTTCTCACTGAACGAAGGATAGGATCCAAGTATACTGAAACTAAGAAGCCGAGTCGAGGAACCGCTGGTGACCCGCTGGAAGGTTTGCCACCCTCAGCCCGCTGTTGTCCCGCTGGACCCCTCTGCATCTGGTCGTCCTACAAGGTCTGCGAAGACTCTTCAACCCATTGGAATAGTGGGATCAACTTTTTTCGGCACCTTCATCTTAACCTGCAGGTAAGCCTTTTCGGAAGTGTCCCTGGGCCAACCAGTGGGCTGACCTGCTTGCGCAGATGTTTTGCCCTGATACCGCTACCGTTTCGCAGAGGCCCTTGAAACTTGGTACATCATAAGCTCTGTGTTCATGGCACTCTCACACTGAAGTTCGTACACTTGGCATTCCGACGGCTGGAGTAAAGTGAGTGTGCCTGAACCGGAGTACACGCGGTTACCCTGTCGCCCAGCCGTGTTGATGAACTTTGCAAGTTCATTGTAGCTGTGGTCCTCTGTGCTCTGAAGCCTGCTGCCGGAGAACTGGCCTGATCCATCTACCAGGAGTGGAGAAATCGCCACTGTCCCGTTTGAGAATCAACGCTGTATCTTCGTCGCTGAAAGCCATAGAGCTGCGTGATTGCCGCATTTGAACCTGCAATCGAAGTAGACACAACAGCCGAAGTTTAGTCTGGAGTGCGCTGGGTGTCAGTGGGTAATTGCCACCCTTTCCGGTGGCCCCTAGCGCATCCATCCATTTTTACGCACGAGTGGCCCCTGCAGGCCCCTCTCCTTTACACTGCTAGTGCGAACTAGCGAACTATTCCCAACTCTTGTAATCGAGGCTGCCCTCAAGTGGAGTTCCTCCTCAAATAGTGGGAACCTATTCTGCATCACCTCACATACATTCCTGAGCTGCTACAGCCCCTACAAAAGACCCCGTTTTGCCCATTTTTAACTACCGCGTGGGCCAGCTTCGCAAGTACATTTGAGCATTAGGCTCCCCTCATTTTAGGGATTGGACTGCTTTTCAGTTAGGACTGTGTTTGATGCAGAAGGGCCTAAAGACTTTTTGCACTGCCTGCTTCCTTCCCTGTTTAGGTTGTAGACCCATTTGGTGCATTCATACTTAGGACCCCATTGGTCTTGTATATATGTGTATAGATAGTTTTGCATTGGTTTAATAGTATTGCTGTGATTTTCTTACTGTGTGTTGAATTGCAAAGGCCTTGGAATAAATGTATTGGTATTTTTGATATAAATACACCTGACTGGGAGTGATTTGTAATTGTCTTTTACTCTGTGTGCTCATTGAGGTCTTTCAGTCACCCTCATCCCTCCTGAGACCTAGTCTTGACCGCCGCCATATCTACCCTGATTGGTCTGGCTTGTCCAGAAGGTTACACTGTTCCAAGAAACTAGGCTGGCCTTCTGAACCTCTGCCCTCCAGTTCAGAGTTCAGAAATCCATCTTAACAGCAGGTTCAAAACCCTCTTCTAGAACACACCTTCAGCAATGCGCCACAATGAATCTGGAATATAAAAAGTGCCTCTGCACCATATATCACTCTAGCACTGACTTTCCGTTTATAAAACTCCATGATCAGAATTTGGGAAAATCGACAGAACTTCATGCACCTTGGCCTCGCTTGATTTGCTAGCATCTTTACTTTTTTTCTGATCGCCTCGACTGTAATAACTTCTGTCTTACTGTTATTAATCGAAACATCCAGGTATTTGAACTCAGTCACCTGTTCACTACATGATGGACCCAACCACCAGTTGGGACTGGCTCTCCCCCTATACTGAGGTTTCTCAAGGACAAGAGTTTTAGTTTTTCCTCCATTTATTTCCAACTCACTGCCTTCCACTTATTCTTACAGTTGTTTTAAAGATCTTTGTAGGCCGATCGCCTCCTGTTCTGTTAAAACTAGATCATCTTCATAAAGTGGATACCCAATTGTACTGTTTCCCAATTTGCACGGGAAATGTTCGGCTTTGGCCAAGCTAGCTCCAATATCAGAGATGAATAGATTGAACAGAGAGGCGGCTAAGGGACATCCTGGTTTTGGCCCTCTCATGGTTGTAATTTCTTCTGAAAGATGTCCCTCTCTGTTCAATCTAACCCCCATAGAGGTCCTTGAATAGATGGTTTGTACCTGCTCTCTTAGGACAGCCGGACAGTTCCATTTCACAAGTTTGTCCCATAGTCTAGACCTACTTATGCTAGCAAAGGCGGCCACTAGTTCCACAAAGGCTATATAACATTTCCCCCTGCCTTCTAACACTCGACCTTTCAGAATGGACAATACCGCAATATTAGGGCTGGTGCCCAAACCCTGTACAGTTTGCTGTATATCATTCCGCTGTTCCATAACTGACCACCTGTTCAATCGAGTAAGCAGCAAGGATCCAAAGATCTTACCAATAACGTCAAGTAGGGCAATAGGGACATAGTTCTTTGGATCCTCCCTATTGCCCTTTTTGAAGATTGGAATCACAGGGGCCTTTCTCCACGAATTAGGGATTGTTTTTAAGATCACAATCTGTTCAGATAATATACACATAAAGGTCGTCCACGCGTCCGGATCTTGCTTAAGAAAGACATTCGTTAAACCGTCTGGACCCGGGGCCCTCGATGTGCTAGCTTTAAGCATTTTAAACCTAATATCTTCCTTATCGTAGAGAGTCTCCCATTTCCCCTAAAAAGTGAGATCAATGTCCAGCCTTTGATCCCCACCCTCAAGGTAGAGGTTTTTAAAATGGTCCACCAAGGCCACCTCAGATACATTATTTGACTGGAGAAGTGTTTTAGCAGAGTTCTCACCTTTTCGGAAGCCCCATATTTCACGAGGGTCTTTCTTGCATAGGACCTTCAGCATGCTCTCTGCATCATGCTGAAGCATTCTTGCTTTGTGTCAACGAATCCAGGACTTGTGTTTCTTTTTTAACACGATGACTGCTGCATCCAAATTATTTAGAACCCCCGACCCCCCCATCTTCTTTGCATGTCTATCTCTTTTATCCTCTCTGGAACCTTCCAGAACAGTAGATCACTTCCTGTTCGGAAGGTTGTGAATTCAATTAAATAGAAAATAACAAACATCATAACAGCTTTGTAATCACAGCTAAGCAGCATTAATTACATTTTATAAAAACATGATCGAACATCACATAATTAATACAGGAAAAAAAGCCAGAAGTTAAAATAGAATTAAGGAACATATCAAACCGAATTTAGAGATAAGCCTTACCAAAAGTCAGCTTGTTCCTCTCAGGCCAAGCTCAATAAAGTGAAAATGCATGAAAATGCAGATAGATACAGCTCAATGAGAAAAATACAACATATCCATATTGACAAAGGAGTGTGGGAGCCCGACTACTGAGAACGAACATGGGTCAAATGCACTGTATTTCACTCAGGACGGTCTGCAACTATGATTAGCTCACTGCATTCTTCACAGAGGTGAAATATCCATGTGCATATCAGTCTTTGTCCCACTCACAAGGATAGTCCAGCACCGAAATGACAGAAATGAACAAAAGTACCAACAGTAACCCCAGACACGCGTTTCGGCCTAGTTGGGCCTCATCAGTGAGGTGAAGTGGTGTCTCTCTAAGCAGAGTGAGTAAGTGGTACAGCCTGGATTACCCTGGGTTACTTAGAGTGAAACCCCAAGCTTTACAAAATTTCAAAGGAGTGTGGGAGCCCCTCTACTGGGAACGACCATGGGTCAGATGCCCTGTTCTATGGAATTTCATCCACTCAGGAGGTTCTACTGATGGTACTCTTGTTCAGAGGAGAATTGCCTCACATTCAGTGCTGGACTGCCCTTGTGGGTGGGACAAAGACTGATATCCAAATGGATATTTCACCTCTGTGAAGGGGGCACTGAGCTAAACTGTGGTTGTAGACCTTCCTGGCTGGAAGAAATTCCACAGAGCAGGGTATTTGACCCAGGTTTGTTCTCAGTAAAGGGGCTCCCACACTCCTGTTTAATATCCATATTGAATTACTATAATCAACAGTCAATATTTCTGATTAATATGTGAAATCTAGGCCCCAACTAACTGCTTAGATATATTGTCCTCCTTTTAAATGCAACAATTGAAAACAAAGAAACCGCAGAGAGCACTGGAAAAGAAGGGCAAGATTTCATTAGTGTGAGGGCTTCACTCATAGATCTAACACCAAATTGATTCAGCGTTGGTTTGAGCCTTGTGCGCCTGACAACGCCATACAAAGAACCCATGAAATATAGGGTGGAATTTGTCATCATGGATGGCACAGAGGGGGCACACTGTCGAGGTATCCTTCCCCCAAAGAGCAGCAAACCTTGCGAGTGGAAGGATGCCAAGACGACATTTTGTATAGATACATTTCATCTTCCTTCATACTTGGAAATCAAGTATGATATGATAGGTTATTTAAAACACACTTAATACCCAGAGATTCTAAGCGATGACCCGGGGATCGAACCTGTGTAATCTTGATTCCAAGGCAAGCACATTCCTCCGGAGACAAGGTTCCACCACCAAACTAGACTTAGCTAAGATATTGTTAGCTGATTTCCGACCTGCGTAACAATTGTCCAGCCTTATTCTCAACACCCAATCGTGAAAACAGATCTTCAGAATAGTCTTGGACTGAGCACCAAATTTAGATGAATCGGACCATAGTGCTTCAAGGCCGTGGTTCAGGAACGTAGATTTGACATATGTAAACCACAGGGGAGATTTTCCACCATTCCAGTCTAGTACCTTGATGAGGCCCTCTCTATAGGGCACAAGCGCATCAGAATTGTCCATTTCAAGCCAATATTATAAAGGTTTCAACATCATTTTATTGATATTGATTGATTGATAATTTATTTGTATTGCGCTCATACACAAGTGTCTCAGAGCGCGACGAGGCAAGGGAGGGGAACAAGGGAGAACAAAAACAACGATCTTACTAGGCCCAGTGACATTGAGAACATGCAAGTGCAGAGGAGAGGGGAGAGGTGGTCCAGGAGGGAGGGGGAAAAGTGGGAAGTGCTAAGTAAGGGAAAGTAATAACAACAAAGTGGTAGGGCAGCCAGCAAGTGGCAAGTGCTAGGTTTATGGTGCAGACAGGGGGTGTCTGATAAGTGCAGAAAAAAAGGGGGACTGTAGGGTTACAGATACAGACCCAAGTGCAAGGGTTGTCAGGAGGCAGTGTGGCTGCGTGGCAGGGTGAGCAAGTACCTTGACCCGAAATCAGGGGGTAACCAGGTGCACGATGCATAAGCAGAACAGACCAACTGGGGAGAAGAGAAGCGAAGGCTGAACCAAAGAGGAAGGTCTTGAGGTGCTTCCGGAATCAGAGATGGTTCTCCTCAAGTTTGAGAGTGGCAGGGAGGCTGTTCCAGAGGGAGGCCCCAGCCGAAGACAGACATCTACCCCCAGCTCGTTTCTTTGAGAAACGACTGACCCTGAGGAGTTGGAGGTGGAGGAGCAAAGAGCTCGAGAGGGAAGGCGTCTACCTTCCTTTACGAACTGAATCTCTGCTGTCCCCATTCGAATGCTACTGTTACTGAAGGGGCACTGCAGGGTCATCCGAGGAGACGCTTCAAGAATGTATTCTCCGATATCTGAAGGGTAGCACATGACACATGGCCCCACATTTCAGCTCCATAGATAATGGCTGGTATAGCCTCGGCCTTAGATACCATTATGCAGCTGAGAGTATTCTCCATCCCCCAAAGCGGGAAGAGAAACCCGCAACAGCACTACATTGCCTAACCGCCGTCAAAGCGCTCTTATCATTCTGTCTAGCCCGTTTGAAACGACTAGAACAGGTTATTCCTAGGTATTCAAACGGGTCCACAGATTCTAGCAAAAGATTATTTTGATAGAATGTTGAGGGGCGCGATTGGCACGATCTGCAGGGAGGCATGCCATGACTTTGTTTTTTGAGATATTTCAATCAATCAGTAACTTTATTCGGTATAAAAACCATAAAGTTCATAAATTCAATTACATTGATAAAGTATAAAACCGTAATAAAACAGACCAGGTTTAAAAATAGACATGATTCAACTAACACAAATTTAAGATCATTAAAATCATCGATGCAAAACGGAATAAGAACGGGACAGTAACGTCGTATCCCCTGAGGTCCAAAGAGAGGGGGCTGCGTGCGGCGTGCATATTTAACGGGTAAAGTGCTCATAATCTCAGTGTCTAGGATAAGCCATCAGTCAATGCTTCACAGCCTGAAGGTTTTAGCAGTTTAGTTCCGCGAAGGCGTACCCGATGGACAGAGCGAGCCACTGAGTATACAACATCTATCTATCTATGTTTGTTTTTATATAGCGCATTATCGCCCATAGGCCTCAGAGCGCTTACCAAAGACAGACAAACATAGTACGCACAACACTAGTGCAGCCGGGTTCTGGTAGTCTAAGAGCATTCACACCCACAGTGCCTTTGCAAAAATGCAGAGCGACAACTGTGGAGTGAATACCGTAGAGATCTCAGATAATGAATTCTCAACACTCTGAGGTCTTCAGAGATGCACATAAAAAGGGTGGCAGTTTCTTCGCCCGCGCTACTCCTGTGCCGGTAACTCCCCATGATCTAGTGAAGGATGCCAGCTGGAGCGTGCCCTTCCTAAAAGCCTAAAACCAGAGCTCTAGCATATGGCGGATTCATGGTATCAAGATATCCTTCAGAACCAAAACCTGGATTGATCAGATGATACTCTAGGCCCAGCTTCAGCCCATTTGCATCATCCTCCATATTGTGTCTGGCCAGAGTGGAGGCCGCACCCCTAATTCTCCTATAAGCCGCCTTGTTAGCTGAGAAGGGATTCTCCCATAGACAGAGCTCGTTCATGGCTAACAATGATTCGTTCACATGCCTGATCCAGGAGAGACCTTTCCCCCCTTGTAGGTTCAAGATGTGAGCCAAAGCATCCCAGTATTTACCAGGACCATCGGTTCTCCATAACCTAATCCAGGACAACACTGGATGGATGCTTGCAACTTCTCCTATGGGTCGTAGGCCCGCCTCAAGGTGAACAAGAGCTTTGGGTGAGCCCTGGGGTGACATACGAATATTCCTTAAGAAAGTATTTTCCTCTCTGGTCAGGATCAATAGTTCTGAACCAAACAGAGCTGTGGTGACTGCTTGTTTTTGATATAACCCGATGGCTGGAAAAACCGCCCCCTCCCGTGTCTGGTAAAAAAGGACCTGACCGCTCCACTATATTTTTCCAAAAGTAGTGCAGGATTTCTCCAGTTGGGCAGACCATAGGCCGTATTTGTGGAACCGAGTACCAAGATAGTCATAAAATGCCACTTGATCTAGCCTGGCACATGCATACTAAGATGGCAACGTTTAGCAAACATGGGTTTGCAAGGCGAACAACTTTGTTTTCCCGGTGTTAAGCTTAAGAGCAAGTCGCCACATTCCCTCTGAAAGGTTGCCAGGACCAACCTGGGCAGAAAGGTTTCTAGAACCAACCTGGGCAGAAAGGTTGCTAGTAACCAACCTGGGCAGAAAGGTTGCTAGAACCAACCTGGGCAGAAAGGTTGCTAGAACCAACCTGGGCAGAAAGGTTTCTAGAACCAACCTGGGCAGAAAGGTTGCTAGTAACCAACCTGGGCAGAAAGGTTGCTAGAACCAACCTGGGCAGAAAGGTTGCTAGAACCAACCTGGGCAGAAAGGTTGCTAGTAACCAACCTGGGCTGCACAGAACGATGAAATAATACAAATGATATGATATGATATACATTTATAACGCGCCTATACACAAGTATTGCGAGGTGCGAAAATACAACACATGGCAGGCTGTCCTGAGTAATGGCAGTGGTTATAATTAAATGCAAGAATTACATCTATCACGTTCAGGTTTTAATTTGCTTCCATTCCACCATCGACATCAGAAACGAGCACTATTACCCAACCTTTAAAAAATTTGGGAATACTTGGTTGGTCAATAAATATGATTATCGTCTCAGTTTTTCTATGTCTACTGATTTCAACCTCTGTAGAAACACTGTGATCGTTCCGGGTTTGGGCGTTACACAAATGCAATAAATAAATAAATAAGGAATCTTAGAAACAGCTTTTAGATACTGGCCCTTAGTAAGAGTAAAAGCATTTAACAGTGAGTGAGTAAAAGCATTTATTTAAGGGCTCTCCAGCTGAACTAACATTCTTGAGGTGCTGATCATCGCCATATGTAACTCATCTCCTGGGCCAGCGGAACCCCAGGAGCTGCCAGGTAGGTACATTGGAACTTCTTGAGTGCCATCTGGAGGATGCCATGATGGCATTGAGACTTATCTCACCAGACAGATGCCTAGATTGGGGGCCTCCACCTACGTGTAGCCGATTTATCTGGCCAGTGTACTCCAAACATATATTGTGTAAGTAGTATCTCGCGGGGAAAGATTGAATTTCTCTGGTACTGTTTTCCTGTTCCTGCAGCTGTTTTGGAGAATGGCCCTTACAATGTATCTCATGATCTTACTTCTTTCATGACCACCTTTATAAACAAATCCCTAGCCCAGTTCCTACTGAGCTCCAAAATTCCATCATTACACCTTTACTAAAAAAATCGAATCTGAACCCAGCCAGCCTGAAGAATTATCGTCCGGTTGCAGGTCTGCCATGGCCCGGAAAGATACTGGAGAAGGTGGTTACCTCCCAGATGCTAACATTTGTAGAAAAGGAGTCGCTGCTGGACAGTTGTCAATCAGGATTTCAGCCCAATATGGGGCCGAGGCGGCATTGTTATTGGTGCACGACGAGTTGTTGGAGGACGCAGGTAAAGTGGGGCTCTCACTATTAGTGATGCAGAACCTGTCTGCGGACTTCGACACGGTTAATCACAATATCCTGCTTGATGGCTTGAGAGTGTCTGGGAATGTTCCTGAACATGCCAATACATGGTGTGGATCATTCTTGGCTAATAGCCATCAGCAGGTGAAATGTGGGGGTTAAATCCAGGACCCCATTACAATGAGATGTGGAGTCCCACAAGAATCCTCACTGTCGTCCCTGCTGTTTACGTCACGGTTTGAGCTACCATTCTTACGCCGATGATACGCCGATTTACATTAAAATTGGCAACATCGAGGATGCCTTCCTTAAGATCAATCAATGCTTGGAAGACATAAATAAGTGGATGGCTAAAAACCAGCTCCAGTTGAACACATCGAAAACTGAGCTTATAATGATTGAGCCTTAACAGCTTGTTTTAGCTGCAAAAGAATCCTTTGTCCCGAGTATCCTTGGAGAAAAGCTACAATTCACCTCTAAAAGCAAGAATCTAAGCTGTCTCTGGCAAGATAATCTGGGTAGCGCAGAGGTCCAAGCAATCTTTTGCTATTTGCGCAT